>NW_027204493.1:12562500-13070000 GCF_024711535.1 Dipodomys merriami
TTTTTAGTTCCTATATATTGAGTGCACAATGACTATGTTTAATTTTAAGAAGAACTTGCAAATTTTCTAAATTGGTTAATTTTTTTCTACATTCTCAGCAACATGTGTTACTATCTTATAGCGATGCCTGATAGGATTAGAGTGGTATCTCATTGTAGATCTTATTTGATTTGCACAATAACTAGTGATGCTGATATGATGTCATGTGCTTGTCACTCACTTCTGTTTCTTCTTTGTAGAATAAGTATTTATAAATTTTATTATTTTAAATTTGGTTATTTGTGGAGTTTTTTTTATGTTTGTTGGGGTTTTTATTATTTAGTTATTTTTGTCAGTCATGGGGCTTGAACTCTGGGCCAGGGCACTGTCCCTGAGTTCTTCAGCTCAAGGTGAGCATTCTACCACTTGAGCCATAGCACCACTTCTGGTTTTTTCTGGTTATGTGGTGCTGAGGAATTGAACCCAGAGCCTCATCCATGCCAGGCAAGCACTCTACCACTGAGCCACCTTCCCTATTTGTGGAGTTTTTAATTGTTGAGTTGTTAGAACTATTAATATATTCTTGATACTAGACTCATGACATTTATGGCTTGCAAATATTTCTCATATTTATGTAGGTTGTCTTGCATTTTTTAGATCAGTCTTTGAAATACAAAATTTAATAACAGATGCTAGCAAGGATGTGGCCAAAAGGGAAAACTAATACATTATGAGAATGTAAACTTCTTTAACCACTGTAAAAAGTATTATGGAGGTTCTTCAAAATAAATAAATATAGAACTCTAGCAATCCTACTCCTGGGCATTTACCCAAAAGATTAAAAACCAGGATGCATACAACAAAGCCACTAGCATAGCCATGTTCATTGTACTACTACTATCTACCCTAGTCATGGTATCGAATTGACCCAGATTCCCCTCAGTGGACAAGTGGATCAAGAAAATATGGTATGTATACACAATGGAATTTTACTCACCATTAGAAAGAATGACATTTCATCATTTGTACAAATATGGAAAGATCTGGATAAGTTATGTATGTCTTTTTTTTAATTTTTGTATTTGAATATAACATTCTACTAGATTCTGACCATCATGTTACTTCATGAGAAGTCAGCTGTCAATCTTATAAGATACCCTTTTATAGTATGAATATTTTGGTACTTTCATTGCTCTTTCTTTTTCTTTGGCTTTTGATAACTTTACTATGATCCAAAGCTCTCTTTAATTCTATCCTAATTGGAAGTCATTGAGCTATCTAGATATGGATATTAATATCTTTCATCAAACTGAAGAGTTTATAGCTATTATTTCCTCAGATGTGTTGCTTTGTTTTGTTTAGTTTTGTTTTCTCTTGTTTTCACTCTCCTCTCCTGGAGTTTTCATTATGCATATACTGTTACACCTGGCTTATTTCTCTTTTCTTTTTTCTTGTTTCTTTTACTATATCCCCCACATTACGTAATCTCAGGTTCACTAAATCATATCTGTTGTGAATATATCATGAAATTTTTGTTTCAGTTATTATGTTTTCAACTTCATAACTCTTTTCATCTTTTTGTTTATGCTCTGTACTAAGTAAACTATCATTATCCTATATACATTCTTTCAAATCTTACTTCCTGGAAAGTTTTAGACATTATGAAGTCAGTTTAAAATTTTTATTTTCCTAACAGGCCCAAAAATTTGGAATTGTAAGGGATATTTGTTTGCAGATGCATTTTCTTTTCTAAGTTTTATTCATGCTTTCTTATTCCCTTTCATACATTTTATTTGATCTGAACATTTTAAAATATTGTAATATGGCAATATAATTTAGTTTTTTTGCTGTCTTTGGCCATGCTGCTGTTGGTAATAATGATGGCAGTGGTTAGTGATTTTTCTGCATTAATTCTATAAAGGTTTTACTTTACATTTTTTGCTTTCCAGAAATTCAAGTCCTCTACTCCTAAAGTCATGACAATAGCTCTTTTATTGTTGTTGTTTATAAGTGAGCTAAGGTCTTATTCCCTTTGCCCATGTTGGCCTTGTACAGTAATCCCATCCTCCTGCCTCAATCTCAGGGCGCCCCTAACTTTTTCTATTTGTGTGTGCTTGTGTATGCTGGTACTGGGACTTGAACTCAAGATCCGGTTGTTTACATTAGCTTTTTTTGCTGAAAACTAGTGCTCTACCACTTGAGCCAAAGCTCTATTTGTCTTTTTAGTGGTTGATTGGAAATGAGTCTCATGGACTTTCTTGCCTGGGCTGACTTTGAATCATGATTTTCAGATCTTAGCTTCCTGAATAGCTAAGCTTATAATCATGAACCACCAGGGTCCAGTCTATTCTATTTGACTAACAAATCTTTGCTTGATTAAGTCAATAATAACTAAATGATTAAATAGAAATTCATGTAAATAACTTGGGATAATTTCTTCCAGTCTTGGCTGATGAGTTCTCTGTCTCTCTATCTTTCTGTCTGTCTGTCTCTTTGTCTCTGTCTCTCGCTCTCTCTTTCTCTGGCTCTCATTGAATATGCATCTTCAGCATAAGAGCTGCATTCACCTCGTAATTGCTCAGGACTTTGAGGCCAGAAAGAAGTGAGACTAGGGTATTGTCATACCCTTCCATGCTGTACATCTATCCCTGAAAATGTACATGTTCCCCTGCATTTCTGGGAATAGGTAAAATCTCTTACATGTTCTCTGTGGACATTTTAGTCCTTGATTTCTCTTTTTATGTTTTGACATCAGTAACGCCACGACTATGGTATTAAACAATTGGCATTGCCATTTTCCTCAAAAAATAATTTTCCTGGGAATGTTGCTTTCTCAGAACTATCTCCTAGTCAGAAAAAATAAAGATGAATCTTAAAAATTAAGCTTTTTCTGAATGTTTCTGACATACAGCTCAAATAGTGATAGTTTTCTTAGCCCTCTTTACCACCTCCAGAGGCTAACAGACTTCTGTTTTCATAGTCACCCAAATTGTAAGGCTAATTGCCATCAAGATCTCCACAGAGCTGAGAGTGAGGAGAGGATAGGAATAAAGAAATACAATGGCACACAGTTATTTGCTTTTTATAGAAAATCTTTTTTTTTTTTGAGCCTCATAGTTTGAGTTTATGCAAGACTTTGGTTAATTTCAAAGTTCTGTAGTTTCACATTTTGATAATTTTTGCCAATGTTCTCATTGCTTCATGGAGGAATGGATTTTTAGAGGCCCTTTGCTTCATAATTCTGTAAATATTTCCCCTCCCCTTATTTATTTTTCTACTGTTAAAAACATGCCTATTGTTATAGTATATACAAGAGTTTTTAAAGACATTCTCATGACCTCACAGTGCCATGTTTATCAAGAAATAACTTTGAGACAAGAAAATTTTAATTTGCTTCTCCTAATCTCTAGTGATATAGAATATAAAACAATTTCAAAAGTAAGCATTGTAAAGGTGACAAAATGCTACCTTGGTTAAACTGAATTTATGCTGAAGTATTTTTTCTACTTTCATTACTTTTGTTATGGAGAGAATAGGATAAAAATGAGTTGTAGGATCTCAAGAGATTAAAGTAAATGCCCCGTTGTTGAAGCAGGACCTAGTCACTATTCTGATTAACACCATTTTGTCCCCCTCTGACTCCATTTTGCCTCTTTAACTAATTTTCTTTCTGAGTCATGCTCTTCTGCAGTACTTATATCCCAGGAAGAATATATTTGCTTAGTAAACAACTTTGAAACAAAGAACTGAGGTGTAATACTCTGAGCAACAGTAGCCTCATGGAACCCATTACCCCATTATGAAATCAACCCCTTAAGCAGGAACAATTACCCCATAATGAGAACCAAATTTTGCCTTTGAGACATGATTTTCTCAGAGGATTGTAGAAATAGTACGAGATAATGATCAGACAGCCCATGGTCTGTCTTCATGGTCTGACAAAGATTACATACTCTGTCAGCTATGAAAACCCCTAGCTGTACAAATTTTCAACCTTTGCTTTCGTTTCTCTCTTCTGCCTTTGCAGTTCCCTTCTTTTGATGAGGTTGCTTCCTGTTAGCTCCTTAAATATAAATTGATGGTCTTTAAATCCTCTTCCCAGAGTGATAACATTAGCTAAAACGCCTTTCCTCTCCCTTACTACTGCTCATTTCTTTCATTGGCACGTTGGGACAAGTAGAAGAGGCTTGTCCATTGGAGGACCCAAAGCAAAGAATCATGTGTTTCTTAACTATGTGTTTTAAACAATGTGTTTTCAGCCTTCATTTCTAGGCACTTTACTGCTCAGTTAATTGTCTTTGCTCTGACTCAACTTAGATAGTCATTGAAGTATTGGTTCTTCAGTCATCTAAACACGTTAAGAGTAATAGAGAAAGTAATTTAATTCTCTATTCCACCAATACCCCTGCAGATATCGAGATCTTACAAATTAGGTGATTGAACATTATGTTGACTTCATGGGTAATCACATGTACACTGACTCAGTTCATAGCTGGGTCAACCTGACAGCTAGCTACGGGATATAGAATAGTTTAAGTGGCTGAGTCCTGATACAACTGGTATATTTTACTTACTCATGTAGCAGCATAATGTGCATGAATACTGTGCAGAGTGAATAGGTTTTTAATCACCTTAGATTGAGTTAGATAAATAGCTTTTAGGTAGTATCCAGTAATTGTAATGCTGTAAGTATGGATAGAGAAATGAATGGACATTTTCACCCATATTTTGATAGGTAAACAGATCATTCACCCCCAGGATCTACCTCTTTCTTCCATCCTCATATCTTTCTTAAAACTTTGGTTATTTTTTAACTCAAAAAAGTTCATAACTTTCTGTGACTCTTATTGAAAACAAAATCAAGTCTTTTGGTTAGATAGTCTTCTCTATTTTCTTTTTTCTCAGTAAGACTTACATAAAAGAAAAGATCACCCCCTCCCCCCACCAAAATAAATGGAACATTAAATTACCTTTTACTATTGGGAGCTTGAGCAAGAAATTTGTTCTCATCAAAATACTTTCACACTATGAAATTCTTCTATCTAGCTTGTACTTATTAAATTGTACTTAATTTTTTGGTTCTTTTTTTTTTAATTGTGAAAATACCGTACAGAGGGGTTACAATTACATGAGCAAGATAATGAGCTCATTTCTTATCAAGCATTGTTGCCTCCTCCTTTGTTTCCCCTTACCATCCTATACTTAATTTTAAGTCACCTGATCTGTTAGGATTTATATCTCAGATATATGTAATATCAACTCCATGGCAGAGTATTAAAAGGTTCCCCTGTCTCCACTGGGGCCTATCTGGACTCATAATAGAGGAAAAATACGTGTAGGTCTCACAGTGATGCAACATCCATTCTTCAGTAGATACTCACATTTGACCTTGTACTCTTGCTTTACTCTAGAAACTTCAGTGGATTTTTAGCTCCCAGACTCTGCTTCTATCCTCTGGGTTCCTCCTGCTTTCCTTTTCTGAGGATGGATTAAGTAGTAATGGCTGAATTTCTTGAGGAGACATCCTAAAGCTCTCTTCCAAAGTGCAGGGCCCTTAAAAGCATTCTACTTCTCACAAAACAAATGCCCCCAAAACTCTAAAGGTCAATACTGGCTACATAACTTTAATAATATTTAATGTTTATTATATGTTGTCCAATTAGAGTATCAAAACTTCTTTAGACACCATGTTGAGTGGCTTTATATTTACCTTTTTAATTTTTAAAAGATTCACCAAAGATTAATCTTTTTGATTATTGGTGTTATCTTGCTGAAGACAAATGTACACTTTCCCAGCTTTTTTATTGAAAATAATCATAATTTTTTAAAGCATCATATTAGTACTCCTTGGAATAGCTCACAAAGTGCTTCATGACTATATTTCATTTTTTTCTACAACAATAGTAATATCAAATCTGGTCACTTCACAAGTAATAGATGCCAAAATATAAAAATGAGTGATTACCTTGATTCAGATTTAGACTATGAAAGTTACTTCTGAGCCAAATAAGACTGTTTTTCCTATAATATTTTTTTTGTTAAAGACAAAGAGTATTTGATTACATATGTGTTTAGTGACTTAATCTTGATACAAGAAATGCATACCCTCTTGGATTCATTTCCTAATGAATTATTTGTTGCAACCTTGGGATTTTAGAGCCAAGTTACATTATTTATTTATTTATTTAACTATTTTAGAAATTGGTTGAGGGAAAATAACAAAATCATCCTTCTCTAACAATTAGAATTACTTGAACATATAATGCAATAAGACCGCATAAACTCATATTTTATATTACGAGACCTGCCATGCAGCAGAAGTACTTCTGCTCATCAGTGGTTGTTATTCTGAGTCAGAAAGTGCCACGAATGGAATATTCCTGCCAGAGTACCACCCTAGCACTGCCTCCTCACTGCAGCCCTGATGTGTCACTCATACTGAAGTCTGCCAATAAGCCAAAGGAAGTTTCCTGCAATGTTAAGATCCAAACCTCACCAGGCCTCTGAAATCAAATGGGTTTTTTTTTTTCTTTTTCAGTACCAGTTGCCCAAATGTCTTTGGACGAGGTTTCTGGCACAGATTTGTTCAGGAAATAGGGCGGGAGGAACACCTATTTAATATTTTAAGTGAAAAAACACGCACATAAGAACATTATGCAATAACAGAAAACAAATGGTTGGCTAGTGGTGAACTTCAAGCCCACAACATTTGTGACTTTATTTTGTTCATGAGGTTTTAAGGTATAACAGCAAAAACTCATTTAGACTGCTTGATTTAATTGGCTTAAAATGAAACACGCCAGTGTTAGAATTGAGGACAAAGCTACTTATTTTCTGTTTCCAGTTACCAGTGAAAGAAAGTAATGGACAGCAGATTTTTCAGTAAAATAACAACAGTTCTACCCATTTTTGTCACTGAAGATCATAGTCTGGTATCCACCATATAGAAGAAACTAAATTAACTAGGTCAATCGTTTGGGTTACCCATCTTGATTAACCCTACAAGTAAACATATCTATTATGGCGTATACTTCCCTGAGGATTTACAGATTAAAATTTAAAACTTTTTTTAACTTTATGAAATCTCTGTACAAACAGCAGCAGTTGTAGACAATTCTGCATATTGAAAGTCTTCATCGTAGTTGAAGAGCAAGCTGGAGCTGGCACTCTGTTACTACCTTAAAATTTATTTGAAATTTCATGCTGAACTTTAAACAAAAACTATCATTTTCTGAATTTTTATGTAAAAGACTGGTTTTTCAATTTGAAACAATTTTTAATTTACTATTGAATAAAAATTGGTGCCATCTTCTAGGTGTAAGTACTTTCTTTCTGTGGTTTTAAGATTCATTATCCAAGCCAAAAAAGAGTAAAATATACCAAGAGCAAATTTCTAGACTCACTTCTGACTCACTTTTGTTTTAACAAGTCCCTTTGATAGCTGATTAATTTGAAGAGTAAATTCACATTAACAGTAAATTTATGTTATACTAGGTTCTGATGTCTGTATATACGTATTACTTCAACATAATGTTGTCCTCTGAAATATACATTCCAAAGGTGAGCACTCTAAACATAATAATAAGAGTTGATTTGGATGTTTTTAAATTAAAATTCCTCTTATAATGACCTTCAAATTACAATAGTTCCTACATGACCATTACACACAAGGCTGATGTGTCTACTAGCAAATAGCAATTTTTCTAGAATAGAAGAATACCTTGTCCCTATAGACCACTAACTTCAACTTGGGTATTATGCTCAATGACTGTAATCTGATCTACTCAGTCTTCACAGTGATCTTTAGATAAGAACACAATTTTCACCCTTACACCCCCATTTTAAACTTGAGAAATCTGAGTACTAAAGAAGCTGGATTGTTTTACGCATACCATAGCTTCCACATTGTGGTTCTAGAACCTGAGTTCGGAATTATATATAATTCCAGAATTTTAGTTATTTTACCCCCAGATTGTAAAGTTCATTTCCAATATAATATCTTGTGAGTATCACTACTTGTTGTTGTTGTTTTAGTTTGCCTTTCCCACCCAGAAACAGTAATTATACAGTAATTATCAAATTGTGATACTAAGGGAGTTTTTGTCTTTACTATAGCTCTGTTTACTCAATGATGTCTTCCTAACAGTCAGAGTAATACAAGGAAAACTAACTTGCATGACATGGATCCGTATTTAGGTATATTGCAATTCTGAAAATGAGCACCTATTCTAAAATTAATTCTCTAGTAATAGCTATTTTTCAATCTTACATTTGAACTGGTTTGACATGAAAGACAATGAATATTGCCATCAGATTTATAACACACATGACAATTAAAACAATTTACTGATAGAAATAGTTTTGATCACTTGAATGGAGATGCAAATATTTAAATTGAAATATAATAGCCCCCATAAAGAAAAGAAAAGTTATCAATAATTATAGCCTTAGTCATAATTATATTTTGTTTACAGTATTTCAATGACATTTCATAATTTCATAATTTATTTTTTCTTTTAGTGAAATGCATACTACTAAATTGGAATGCCACACATATGCAAATCTGTGCATAAATACATATATAGATGAATAGTACTAAATTGTTTGAAAAGTGACTTTATAAGATATTGTCAGGAAATTTTATGCTGTGATTTTAAATGCCCACACATTGTTGAATACAACAATTATTATTGTCAAGATACCCTGGATCATATTGGGAAGCAGAAGATATACTTAGATTATATATGGAGAGAGATGATATACACAGGAAAGTCTCATTAGAAAATATGAAAAAAAATAAATCAAGTAAGAGAACCCAAGTATTTTTTAAAGAGACTGATCTGTGATACAACACAAGATTGTTTTTCGAGAGTTTTATGCGGTTTTTTTGTGGGGGGAGGTTGTTTGTTTGCTTGTTTCTTTGGGGGTAATTTCAAAGCTTTAGCTAAAAGAACACATTATGAAAGCTAAAAATGGGGGAAAACAAGATTTTAATAAAATTACTGAGTAATAAATCAGTCCAAGCATGTAATTTAGAAAAATAATTACTTGCTATGGGTAAGGGTACTATGGAAGATAGCTTTGAACTTTTTCAGTTCTGCATGTTATATGTTTATTTATTTATTTATTTATTTATTTATTTATTTATTTATTTATTTATTTATTTATTTATTTATTGTTTTGGCTATAGTTTCACTGTAGCCCAGACAAGTTTCCCACCTCAACCTCCAAAATACTGGGTTTATAGGCATTATCTACCATCCTCGGCTTGTTCACCCTATTTTTTTTTGGCCTTCATTAAACTTTCATGTTTCTTCCCCATCTTTCAGTTGTGCACTCCTCTGTTCAGCAATCTATTCCGCCACCCTTGGGTTTCTCTCTCCCTTTCTTCAGTTCTGGGCAGTGAGGCCTCCTTTGGGTGGCACTCTTGCCCTGCTTAGTCCTGCTTTTGTTAGAGAGAGATACTCAGTTACTTGCTGAACTGAAGGGAGGGAACTCAGTTGCACCCAGACTCACTCATCCATCCCTTTTTTCTCTTTTGTGAAATTCTCTGGCTGTGCCACTAAGGCATCAACAGCTTTAAAAATAGCAAATAATTGTGGAAGCCAATGTATGAAAGAGACTGGATTGAAGGGGTTGGTAATTAAGGGAAGCAAACTCCTAAGTAAGTCCTGAGAGCTCTGGGCTCTGCACCTGGACCCTCCCAGAGAGTAGTACTGTGAACAGGACTTACAAACCGACTTACTCATAAAAGTCTGCAGCAAGAAAAATAAAATAAAATAAAACAGTACCCTGGGCTCTTCTAAGATTCACTTCCCAGTGTACAAACATCCCAATTGAGCTTAAACAAAATAGCCCACACACATTCCATTTCTAAGGGAACTGCTTTCCTCCCTCGCTCCTTCCCTCCTTCCTCTTCCCTTTTTCTCCCTCCTTTTCTTCGCCCTCCAAAGTTTGTTTCTCTTCTCCCCCTTAGTCTTCCCAAAGAAAATCCTATCAGTAACCATCCTTAACCAGAAACCTTAAAGAAGAAATAAAGTAACATAAAATAAAAAAGTAGTAAGCTCTTCATAAACGGGATAGTGGTATCGTGAGGACTTTCCCTCCCACTCCCTCCTCCTGTCAGGACAGGAAGACTTCAAGGAGAAGTTCAAGTGTCCACCTGCCAAGGAAGGGATGGTCTCAAGTCATTTCCATCTCTGATCTTTCTCCCTCGGCCCCCGGCAGGGCAGCTTGACCTTGGTAAAGCAGCCTCCCTTTAAGAGCTAAAGTACTCCAGCAGTTTTTGTTTGTTTAATTGTAAAGGTGGTGTGCAGAGGGGTTACAGTAACACAAGTAAGGAATGAGTTCAGTTCTTGTCGAACATTGTCACTCCCTCCCCCGTTTTCTCCCACTTCCTCCCCCCCCACTCCCTCCCCACCCAAGTTGTAAAGTTCATTTCTAACATAGTGTCTTGTGAGCATCACTTGTGGTTTTTTTTGTCGTTGCTTGGTTGGTTGGGTGTTTTGTGTTGTTTTGTTTTGTTTCAATGTGTCCTTCCCACCCAGATCTAGGAGAAGGGGTGCGAAGGCGGAGCCACGGGGCTGGCGACACCCAGTGAAGGGCCAGCTCCTGCCTGCCTGCCTAGCACCTAGGGGATTTGCCCCGGAGAGCGAGATTACCCTCTCAATGAAGGGCAGATGTCCCTTTAAGGTTTGCTTTGCAGCCCATGGACTTTAGCCTAAACACGGACCCGCGAAGTTGGCTTTATTTGTCCATGTCTCGGACAGAGCCTGGGAGGCTGCCAGTTTCAGACCAAGAGCGCGAAGGGGCGGGCGATGTGGCAATCCGTCTGGGATGTGAAAACCTAGCAGCGTTCTACTGAAACCCAGGGAATCGCTCCTCTGTGTCGCCTGGGGCTGCAGCTGGCTGGGGACCAGGACCAGGACCGGCAGAGGCAATCCAAGTGGCCTAGAGCACACAGCGTCGGCGTGGGTGCTACCAGCTCCCGGCCCGGCCCGTCCCGTCCCGTCCCGTCCCGCCCGCGGACCCAGCGCGTCCGGGACCCCACGCTCCAGCCATGGCCCCCGCGCGCCTCGCCAGCCCAGGGGTCGCTGTCGCCTGCTGCTGGCTCCTCACGGGTGAGCACTTCTGCTGCTCTCTGAGCATCTCCTGAGCTGGGGGGGGGGGGGGTGGGAGGTGGGGGGGTGCGGCTCGGGGCTTGGGAGACAGGGGGAAGGTACACCGCGCGGTGGGCCAGAGAGGAGAAGGGGAGCAGGGGCGCCCATCCACACTGGCCACCCCAGGTAGACTGGCCAGAGAGCCTGGAAGGAAGTTGAGACCGTTCAGTACTGAGATCAGTTACTTCTGGGGTTGCTTCAACCCCTTCGCGCCCACTAGTAAAACAGGAGGGCGGCACTGAAAACTTTCTAACTAGAGTTGACTTGACAGGATACACTGTATTTTAGGAATCTGCTGAATGGCTCTGTCCCTTTGGGGTGGCTAGGGGTGGCTAGAGGGCGTCTGGTTGATATGCTGAGTTCCTGTCTTCAGGTTGTTCAGGCGTGGAAGACGTATTTTCTTGCTGCCTAGTGTTTAGAATTTCCCTTTTCCTGTTACAGACAAGGGAAGAGGAGAGGGGTGCAAATCTCTTTGTTGTCTCAACATGCTGTTTCAGGGTCAGAAAGCCAAAAGGAAGAACATTTTGACTTAGAGAAAGGAATAGTGAGTCTGGACTCGGTGAATATTTAGTAAAAAACTGTTCTTTAAATTACAAAATCTACTATTGTTGGGTATAAATATGTATTTTTTATGAATGGGATTGTAAAAACCACGGTAGAAATACAAAGTTGTGTCCAATTTAGAAGAAAGTTAAATAGAGCATTTGCTATCTATGCCTTTAATGTTGCACATGGTTGAAGAGGGAAAGAGACTAGTGAGAGAAAGTGGTCAAGCATGTAAGTGCAGACAAAAGGCCAATCTTCATTGGTGGTTGGATTTAATATATTGTTGTTGTTCAATTATTTTGTGTTTTTACTGTTGGCACGCTTAGTACTAGTAGTACTAGTTATTTTTGCATTTTACTATAAAAATTGGGAGAAACCACCAGTTAAGCCCTGCTTTGGGTAGCCAAGCATTGCTAGTTTTTATGAAGATTGCCTAAAAATGTGTTATTAACGAGCAGAACTGTTTTGTTTTGTTTCCATATAGCTAGGTGGTATTAAGAGAGTTAATAATGAGCCACTGGTTTGTCATGCAAACATCCTCCACTTCTCAGGAAGTGTGCAGTCTAACCATTGGTGACTTCAGAAGAACAGAGTGGCTTAATTGACCAGGGACTGCCACTGGCTTTTATGCATACTTGACCTGGGATTCCTTTCCAACCCAAATTGTTGTTTTTGTTGTTTTGCAAAATCTAAATAGTTTACTAATGACTCATTTTTTTAAATTTTACCAAACAAGCACTGTTTATAGTAAAAAAAAAAAAAGGTTCTTTGAGGTTTTCATAACCTCTAAAAAGAAAAGAATGACATAATAAATCAAAAAATAAAAAAGAGGGAAGAAAGAGGAACAAGTCACAATTTCATGTACACATTAATGTAATATGGGAAATAAAAACAAGCCACAGATATTTCCAAGCAATAATGTTTACTTACAATATGAATATACATATAATTCAATGTTGACATTTCAGTGAGCTCTTCTTGATCAGTTGCTCCTCTTTAGAAATCGCTTATCAAGTCATAGAATCCACAGTCTCATCTAGAGTCTCTTAATCTAGAGTCTCATCAACATATCCATCCATGCTTGCTATTGCTCTAAGAACTTATTTCCACTCTGAATCCAACCTTTAATTCACTCTCTCCTGTCACTCCTGCATTGAATCTGAGGGGGGTTGTTTGTTTGTTTGTTGTTATTGTTTTTTGTTTTTGTTTTGTTCTTTCCCTGTCAGTATTGGGCTTTAACGTGAGGCCTTGAGCTCTACTTCTCTTTTCTCTTGGTGTTCTACCACTTGAGTTATACCTCCAGTCTAGCTTTTTGGCTAATTTGGTTCATTGGAGATAGAGTCTTTCAGACTTCTCTGCCTAGGCTGGCTTCAAACTGTGATCCTCAGGGATCAGACTCCTGAGGAGTTGGGATTATGAATACTTGGCTTTGAAACTGAGTTTTAAGTCAAAAGTATTTGGCTGTTTTTTTGCTGCCTCTCAGATAAAATCCAGTTCTCAATTTACTACTCACTTAATCTACTTTACTATTCTTGTCTCAGTTTCCTCTGGGTAGACTTATAGAATATCATATGTTCACTGATTTAGATCAACATAGACTTGCTAGTTTCCAGTTCTATAGTCCTAAATCTCACTGGGCTAAAATCAAGGAGCTGTGGAGACATTTCTCCTGGAGGCTCTAGGAGGGAATGGAGAGACTCTTGCATTCTTTGACTCATGTTCTCTTTCTTCATCTTCAAAGCCATTTAGGTAATGTCTTCAACTCTTTCCTGCTGGCACTGGTTCATCGTTATATCCCCTTCTCTATCTCTGACACTAGTGCCTCCCTCAAGATCTCTCCATTCTCACTGGGCTGCACTTTCTTCAACAACCTTAATTTAAGCATAACTGCCAAGTCCCTTTTGCCATCTAAGGTAACATGCTGACAGTTTTCAGGCAACATAGTAAAGACATCTGTGGGCGCCTACTGATATGAAAACTTTCTCAAAGACAAAATCCTCTTTATATACATCCACATTGTTTGACTTCTTTTTGCAATTCGTCTGTTCGTCTTGACATTGTGCATATGATCTTGTTATTTTATGCATGTAGAAGAGAACTCCACCCTTCCTTTCCACTACCCCCTGCCATCTAAATAAAATCCAGCCTTCAAAGTGGCACTTAGATCAGAGTAACAAATGAACACTGCCCCAATAAGTTTCCCACTGCATTTAAAACTTCTTGCATTAGCTTGTTACACCATCTATCAATTTGTCAAGGAAGATCCCCCCTCCCCTCTCCAAATAAAGTCTTCATTGTTATTTTATGGAAGTCCAAGTCCAGCATAAACTAGTGGCACATACAAAAGATCTAACTAACACAAGTTTCTTAAAGACAGAATTCATGGTGGCCTTAAGGGAAACAAGAAAGGGTAAAATTAGCACCTAGGTAAAGCCACAGCGGGGGGAAAAAAGCCATGATTACTCCTAAGCCTGAAGAGCTTAACTGTAAATACGAGCTATGTAGGGGGACGCAGTTTGGACTGGACAGAGCAGTATACTGATCACATGTAGAAGAATGCAGTTAGTGACTAAGGAAGGAGAGGAAAAATCAATACCCCCCTTTCCCTCTACTGTAATACCTTGGCCAAAACTCCCATCAACAATAGTCATATAGTAGGATTAGCCTTCCAGAGCACGAAGGTCCAGACAGAAGAGACATTGACACAGCCTAATGCTGTAACTTATTACATGCAAGGAACTTAATGTACACAATATTTATTTGTTTATTTGTTTTTGCTTGTTTATTTGAACCAGTACTAGAGCTTGAACTCAGTGTCTAGGTATTGTCCTTCAGCATTTTCCCTCAAGGCTGGTGCTCTACCACTTGAGCTACAGCTCCACTTTTGGCTTTTTGGTGGTTAATTTGATATGAGTCTCTCAGTCTCCTGACTAGGCTGGATTCAAACAGCAATCCTCAGATCTCAACTTACTGACTAGAGGAGATTGCAAACATGAGCCACCAGTACCTGGCTTAAAATTTCATTGTAAGCTAAGGAAGTGTAAAAGTTTGCAACTTTTATCTATATTTTAGAGATGAAAAAACAAAAGGATAAGGGCTAATATCATTTTTTCAAAGTTGTATTAGGATAAATTTACCAAAAACTCAGCTTTTTGATTCAAATTTCATGCTCTGGAATATTCCTATCTGTCAGTGCAGTCTCCTCTTATTTATACCTCTCCAGTGTAATCCAAAGATATTGTCTAAAAGACTTAGATAAAGTTGTAATTAATGATGCACATGGGTTTGTTATTTCCATGATTTCCATGAAATTAGTTCTAGCACAGCAAGATTTATTGTGAGTAAAAGCAAATTCAAAGAAATAATGCTCCCTCAAAGGAAATTGAATGCTGGCAGCTTAACCAGTCAAATGCCCTAAGTTGTAGGCACTTTTATGGGTAGGATTGGGGTAAGAGAAATAGAGGAACATTTCAAAAACAGAGGAACAGTGAGTGGATTACTTAATGTGTCTTTGAAACCGCAGATATTATATATGGAAAGGTCTCTGGCTAATCACCAAAGAAGGGAAATTACTGTTGGGGAACTGTTGGCTACTGTACCAAGAAGTAGCTTCAACTGTGATCAGCCATAACTCCCAGATAAATGGTGAAACAGGATGTTTGTCAAAATGTACCCGGATGGGGTGTTACACCTGTCCACTGGCTCCTTTGTTTTATTGTTCCTTTTTCTTTCTGGCTAACTTTCATCTATTCATATCTTTGGTTATTAACAATATAAATCTATATTTAGCCTGCTATTAAGTTATCATTATATCTTCTGTAGAAGCATTCTTATACACCTCGAAACCCAATGTCCTTCCAAGACTTTTTCATAGGTAGGATTTCCTATCTGGAATAAAGTCCATTGAGACAAAGCTGAAGAAGGGGAAGAAGTCATTCAAGAAATGATCTCCAAGAGCAAGCTGTATTGTTAGGGAAGGCTGAGGATGGTGAAACTTAGCTGTAAGTCATCATCATGTTTGTAAAAAGCAACAGTGAATCAATGGGATTTATTTTCTGTTCTTCGTTTACTAGATAGAAAATGAGAATAACAATGGAATATGCTTGCAAACTTGTTTGCCTGCTTTTCTTCTGTGTTATTATAATACTAATTGTCAATCTTCATTGTCACCTGATTGAATTAAGAAATGCCCGAGAAATTAATGAAGCATACTTCTGTGTGTGTGTGCCAGAGTTTTCTAGAGGAAAATGATCTAATGAATGGTTTAATCCACTGAGGAATTCAAAATTACTGAAAGTTGGGTCGACTTCCTGCATGGTTGTAGGAAGTAGGTCACAGGATATTTGTTGAAGGCTAAATAGTAACCTTGCCTTCCTGAAGGATTTATTATATGTTATTTTAAAAAGAATGATTTTCTTTTTGTCAGTCATGGGGCTTGAACTCTGGGCCTGGTCACTGTCCCTCAGCTCTTCAGCTCAAGGCTAGCATTCTACCATGTGAGCTGTAGCACCACTTCTGGTTTTCTGAGTGGTTTATTGGAGATAAAAGTCTCACAACCTTTCCTGCCCAGGCTGGCTTTGAACCATGATACTCAGATCTCAGTCTCCTGAGTAGCTAAGATTACAGGCATGAGCCACTGGAGCCCGGCTTAAGAATGATATATTTTTTAATTTTTTATTATCTTTAAGTAGTTGTGCAAAGAAGTCCCCATTCTACAAAACAGTGTATGAATGCAAAGTGTCTGATACCATTGTCACCCATGTCTCCTAATGCATCCCTTCTCTCACTTTTCTTTTCTTCTTTTTTTAAATTGAGATTAGGTGATTACATAAATTTCACATATTTCACAGTATAATGGAGGAGTGATACTTAAGGTCACAAACACATGATACTTTTAAATCAAAAGAAAATTCAAAAATGAAAATGTTTCTTCCCCCTACATTCATTATGAATCTCAGATGATTTGGAGATCCTCTCAGTCAGTTCTGAATTATCACTTACTTATGTTTCCTGTGCCCTTCCTTGCATCTCTCTGAGAATGGTTGCCTTAAAAACAAGATAAAAGACCTGGTAATCTTACTAAGCCAAAAATGGTACATGATGTGCTTAACTAAGTGATGAGTTGAAAATTTTATATTTGCTGAAAGGCAGGATTTTGTGCTGCATGATGAGGGTTAAAAAATGAAACAAGCATACATAGTGCTTGAAATGAAGATCATGAAATAAGATCTAGATTTTAGTAAGCATTATTAAAGTATACAATAGTAAGGTGGTTTTTCTGTTGTTTTTTATTTGTTTTATGGTGGTACTGGGCTTTGAACTGAGAGCCTTGCACTCACTCAGCTTGCTTTCTTGGCTAGTATCATGGTATTCTACTACTTGAGCCTTGCTTCTAGCTGTGCTTTTTGCTGGTTATTTTGGAGATGGAGTTTCATGGACTTTTTTGATTAGACTGGCCTTGAACATGACCCTACAAGTCTCAGCTTCCTAAATAATCAGGATTATGGGCATGAGCCACTGGCACCTGGTGACAATAATTTGTAAGAGTAATGTAGTCTAATCCAGGTGGTTTCAAGTTATAGATGTTCAGACCTATTGTACATATGATATAGGCAGGATACATTTATGTCTCTTGCGTATTCTTGTGTGTTTTTCAACAGTGGTTCCCTTGGGCCAATATAGTCATAGATACCAAGGGTCTACTGAATTTTGACCTGGCCCATTCTTGTATTTATCTGCTTCTTAGCTGCCCTGAAGTGAACTGCTCTGCTCCACCATTCCCTTTGTACCATGATAGACAAAAACTTATGATACTGTGAACCAGAGCACATAATTACTCTTTTGAATTGATTCTACCAGGCACTTCATCAACCAAACCAAATAATACATTAATCTAGCTCTTTTGATGCCTGAGCTCTTGAGTCACAGGTTATCATTGATGATCTTACTTCCTCTGGTCGATGTTCCTCTGTTTTTATTCCAAAGCCTGCAGCCCATAAAACCGCCCACTGAAATTTAGAACTTCTTCAATTTTTATAGGTTCCTTTAAGTATTTTAATATATTAGCTCATGTTTAAAATATTTTCTGCAAATTAGGGTCCAAATACTGTTCTTTACCTCTACTGCTCTTCTATGGTCTTCTGTCATATGAAATGCAAGTGGGATACTTAAATTCATGTTATAAAACTGAAATGAAAGGTCTTTTGGAGTTGTTGCCACAGTGCTGAAGTCCGAATAGATAGTCTATTCAGGATAGGCTGTGACTGGAGAATTGTATTTGGTCTCAAAGAAAGTACAGAAAAATATCAAGAGATGCAAATGAGTGGAATATATTCCTGTCCTCAAGAGTTTGGAAGCTCTCTCGGGCCCTCTATCATGCCAACTCCACAGTGAGTTGCCTCTGGGTCTTTATATAAGCAGTTACTCCCACTGCCACTGATCCTTAAGTCCCCACGGAAAGGTGATTCTCAGAAGACCCCTCAGAGAAGATTGTACCCACTTCTCTAGGGATATGTGGATCATTAGTGCTTTTATTCTATATTACAACACACAACATGATATTTTGTTCTTTAACACTTGGAAGAGGCAAGCTTTTTTTTCCCCTTGAATTAATCATGAATAAGCTACAAACCTGGAAAACAATTAAAAGCTCAGATTACTCGCTTTATTTATAACTCCTCATCCATGTTTATATGTAATTAAAGGAAAGGTACCATAAAATGAGAAGTGCACCATGTTCTTCATGTACCAAAAACAAAAAAAAAGACCAGCACCCACGATTCAATATAGAGTTAAGTTATTAAATGCACTCTTGTTACAGGGATATTGAAATGTGAGAAAATGTACATTTAAAACTAGTATATCTACACGGTAATGTTATGGCACATTTCTTTATAGATTTTAAGAAAAGATTTCTAAGAGGCTAATATATAACATATATGAAGAAATAAAGGATGCTCCTCTTTTCAGTACTCTTCCAGTACTCTTGACTTGGGGAATAATTGCTCCCTTGGCATCAGCAGCCTCACTATTGACCCCAAACATTAACTTTCTCAGTATCTACCTTTTAGAAGGCAGCTCAAAAGAATGATGACAATACAGTAATCCAAGAACATGCCAACTGTGCAGGATCAATGACTAACTCTGGCAAAGTCTGAGCTTTCTGTCACAGTGATGAGTGTTTAAGGCTGTATGTATACAGAAGGGCCTAATTTCAATCAAATGATTTCTATGACCTTAAAGGAAAATCTAAATGTCAGCTAAGATTCAAAGAGAAATAAAAAATACACACACTAGCTATTGTTAGGAGTTCATATTATATCCCCAAACGATAATTACTGCTTTATTCAAACAATGAATCTTTATAAACAAGACCATGAATAGAAAAAGCATTATAATTCAAATATCAACTTGAATGTAGAACATACTCTTTGTGTGAGTTATATGAGATCTGCTTTCATAAATGCAAATATTTAAATCTGACTAGAACAGCTAATTGATCTAAGAATGTAAATTGTTAAAATTTTTTCATAATTTTATTACAAAACATTTTTGTATATATATGTGTATGTATGTGTGTTATTATCTTTAAGTAGTTGTATAAAGAAGTTACCATTATAACAAAGCACTTTATCAATACAAAATAATAATACAAAGTAAAAATTCTTTAATATCATCTCACCAACTAGACTTTTAGTTTACCAAGTATTGATGTCTGAAAACACATGGACACTGATCAGCCTTTAAAAATATTTCTTATAATATTTTCAACAAAAACATGATGTTATGCTGAATGAGGACACATAAATAGGAACACACACATTTTTGTTGATAGGATTTTGTTTATTTATTGGTATGTTTGGTATTATTTTGTGACAATTGCAAGTAAGTTTTTTCACTCCAAGGAAACGTAGATAGTGAGCACAAGAAGTTCCTTAAAAAGAAAAAAGAAAAATTCCTTTTCCCTTTTCCCCTTTTCCCTTTTTCCCTTTTGCCTATATTAGCCGAACAATCTTTGCAGTCACTCACGTAGCTCTTCTGCTTGTGGTAGTCTCACTGGACATCTGCAGTCTAGGATATGCACGTTGATTTTCTCTAAAGAAACTGCTGCACTTAGATATTCACAATTAGACATCTCGCTATACATATATTCTGTAAAGATAGTTTCCAAATCATGTACATTAACAAAATATTTTAACAGTTTTCCTTTGCAAGAATTATTTAAAATCACTATTCCTGTATTCGAGAATGCATATCTCAAAAACTGAAATAGGTTTGAGCTGGGCACTGGTAGCTCACGCCTATAATCCTAGCTACTCCAGAGGCTGAGATGTAAGGATCTCGGTTCAAAGCCAGCCCGAGCAAGAAAAGCTGTGACACCCTTATCTCCAATTAACTACCAGAACACTGGAACTGGAAGTGGCGCTGTGGCTCAAGAGGTATATCGCTAGCCTTGAGCTGAAGAGCTGAGGGACAGCGCCCAGGCCCACAGTTCAAGCCCCACGACCAACAAAACAACAACAACAAAAAACAAAACAAAACAAAACAAAAAACAAAACAAAACAAAAAACCCTGAGGGCTGGGAAGGTGGCTCAGTGGTAGAGCGCTTGCCTTGCATGCTCCAGGCCCTGGGTTCGATTCCTCAGCACCACATAAGGAAAAAGAAAAAAGCCGGAAGTGGTGCTGTGGCTCAAGTGGTAGAGCATTAGCCTTGAGCTGAAGAGCTGAGGGACAGTGCCCAGGCCCAGAGTTCAGGCCCCACGACTGGACCCCCCCAAAAAAAACAAAAAACCCTGAAATAGGTTTGGAGAAACCTCTCTTAAATTTTTAGAAACATTATACAATAGGATATTATTTTGCAAGTTTCAGAAGCCACTAATCATTAAGCTTAAAACTCTGAAATAAAGAAGAACCCAAATGATTCTTTTCCCAAGATTACTTATTACTGGTGCTCAGTTCTAGGCATAGAAAGACAAATAGAAGGTCATTCATGTTCTCTACTGGCACATGATCTGAAAGAGCCAAGAGACATACAAAGGAGCAATATTTGAAGGGGTTCCCAAAATGTTTTAAAAAGAAGAATGTAAAAAAGAAAAACCCTCATATTTGTGTTACAAAAAAAGTAAGCCTTGCAAACAGACACAATATCCACCAGAAAAATCACAGCTGTCTCTACCTCCTTCCCTTTTCAAGGGTCACTGCACTAATAACAAGGTATGCAAACAGGATTTTCATCATTCTGGACCCCATTCCCTCTTACCATTGACACACAAACCAGTCCTGGCATAGAATTGTCACAGGAAGGACTGTTATCCAACTCCCCAATGAGTTCCATGAGCCATTTCCAACAGCTGGAATTGACCTAAATTTTGTGAAGTGCGTGCTAAAGCCAATAAATGTTTCCAGCAGACTATGCACCAATCTATTCTACCAAATCAAGGCCAACGGATCATATTACAGTAAATTCTCACTATTCTCTTTGTCACATTCAGATTCCAAACTTCAAGCCAGGATTCTTAGGAGATTTGCCATAGTATTTTGCCTGTTTTGCTAGTTTTACAATTTACAAAGTATCATAATCTGAACAACTGTCAGATGAAAGGACAAAACAAAGAAATCTATCATAGAGATTGGAGAGTTGAGGTTTATAAATGACAAAGGATGTATCTAAAGTTAAGTAATCCAAGTTAAAATGACTGTAGGCCAAGCTTGCTGATTCTTGCTATATAAGAATTAAACTTGAGATCAGCCATTCACTACTACAATAGACAGAAAAAAAATCAAGTTCAAAACAGAGCAAACAAAACAAAAGCAATGTGTTAGGACAACATGTTAGTGACTTCATTTCTAAATATATATATATATATATACATAAAGTTATTTTTTATTGTACTTATTTTAATCCTTGCATTCAATTCCTCTAATTCTCAGTATATGAAACTTTCATAGACTGCTTGCTAGCAAAGTTATAATAAATCAAATGAAGGGTAAGAACTACAATTTTCTTGATTTCTAATTTTCAGGTGCAACACAAGCAACAAATTAAAAAATTTGAAAGTAACAATACTGGTTTCCTCCCCTTCAAGATAGACTAATATAAATATGACACTCTACGAAAAATATGTGAACCATTATAAAGATTTTTTTTTCAGACAACCAATTAAAAAAACTAAAATACTAACTTAAAACGATAGAATTAAGCCACAGTATTTTTTCTTAAGATTTTGCTTATTTGGGGAAGGAAGAAAAAACAAATTCATCTATAATGATAGCAGTTTTTAAACTACAATTACTTAAGTGAACTACTGTCGTTAATAGCACCAGTGTCTTAAAAGCTTCTGTAACAATGTCAATGTAGCTGCCACATTTTAGGTCTGATCCATCTAAGTGAGCATTCATTCATGAGATCAAAGGAGGGAACCATAGAGGGATACAAGATGAATTCATTCAGAGTTCAGTAAGAAATACAAATGGAGCCGGACGCTGGTGGCTCACGCCTGTAATCCTAGCTACTCAGGAGGCTGAGATCTGAGGATCGCGGTTCAAAGCCAGCCCGGGCAGGAGAGACTGTAAGACTCCTATCTCCAATAAACCACCAGAAAACCGGAAGTGGCGCTGTAGCTCAAGTGGTAGAGCGCTGCTCTCCTCCTTGAGCTGAAGAGCTGAGGGACAGCGCCCAGGCCCAGAGTTCAAGCCCCACGACCGACAAAAAAAAGAAATACAAATGTTTTCCAGTTGATATGATGCATGGCTTCAAGTCAACATAATAATTAAGCTGGCCCTCACAGAAATGGAAGTAACAAAGTTACATGGAAAATATGGAGACCAGTATAAGCTGAGGCAGCAGGAAGTATGGGGAATGAAATCATTGTGAAGGTGGACCTTGGGATGTCATGAAGTCATAGATTGGAAATAAAACTTTTAAGGCCAGAAATTTGAGGCTTAGATGTCACAGTTTTCTTTAAATTAGCAATACAAAATAAAAAAGCAATGATTAGTAGAGAAATACTAAGCCATAAAATTTAGGAGTAAATACCTGATTAGCAATAAGCTCAAGTTATTAAAAGTAGGTTTTAAACCTTAGGTATTCCAGATCCAAACATTAATCTTGTGAAAAATGTTACGTTCAGTCATTGAAGAATATTGATATTGAAAAAGATACTCCAAATGGTGAGACGAAGGACAGAGTGAACCAGTCCAACAACGATACTCACAAGACACTATGTTAGAAATGAACTTTACAACTTGAAGGGGAGTTGGGGAGGAGAGGTAAAATGCGAGAAAAATGGGGGAGGGGGTAAAAATGTTTGACAAGAAATAAGTATGTAACTGTAACTCCTCTGAACAGCTTGACAATAAAATTAAATTTAAAAAAATGTCAGATTAGAAAAAAAAGATATTCCAAAGAGGTTTGCCTTATCATTTAAGAAAATAATCATGAGATTTGGAGGATCACAGTTCCAGGAAGGCTAGATCAGAAAAATTACCTAGGCTCCATCTCTAAAATAACCAGCAAAATGCAGGGTTGCATGCAAGCATGCAAATAGCAGAGCTCCCACTTAGCCAGGAGGAGGTTCTGAGTTACCACAAAAAATCCTATGGACTAAGAATCAGTGTGGGCTGCCTATAGATTTCAAATGTCGACATAAATGTGACTCTTTTTCTAAAGTAAAATCACTCTCAAAAATTACAATGATGACCTGGAAGATTGGGAGAAGGAAAACAAAAGGCGAATCTAACAACTGTGGGAGGTACTAAAAGTAGGGTAGGAGGTACACTGCCCTTCAAATCTTGTAGGTTCATTTCAATTATAAGTGTTTAGCTTAGAAAGGTGAGAGATAAGGGAAGTGGCGGCGGTGTGAGCCGTGCAGCCTGCATTTGTAGAGATGATTGCAAATACTCATAGCAGAGGGGTGGGTAATGGAGAGGCCATGGGGTTAAACTGGCTGAATTTGAAAGCTAGACGATCTTGAAACCATCACTTCATAGTCTATTCTCTTATTCTATTAAAATTAGGATAGTATGTACAGGAAAGGATAAGAAAGGGCATAGGATACTGGTTGAATAAAAATCTTTTATTAAGCGTGTACTATGTGCCACCAGTGTGATCCTGTAGTTTCTTTGAAGCAGCAAGCCTTTCATGTTGTGGACAGTGTGTCTAATCCATTCTTTAAACAAGCTTTTATGGGTTCTCTGGGAACTGGCGGAAGAAGACAACTTGAGTAAAATACTTTGGGAGGGCCCTCAGTGTAGAGAAAGGGGAAGTAAGGAAAGAAAGGGAAAGGGCTCTGGAGAGACAAGTTGAGATTCTAACTTTGTACTACAATTGTGGATGGGAATGTTCTTGTCCCCCGACAATCTTTGGACAAGGAAACATCCATGCATGGAAAGTAGGGAAGATAATAAGATGTGTTCAGGACTCCTCTGTTCTCCCTTGTATATTAATTCTCAAGACAAATGGGCTTTTTTCTGTTCTCTGGTCTCTTAAACAAGAAGCAATCCTAGCCTGAGGCTGGTGGCTCACACCTACAATCCTAGCTACTCCTGAGACTGGTAACTGAAGATTGAGCTTTGAAGGCAACTCAGACAGGAAACTCTTATCTCTAAATTAACCACCAAAAAGGGGGAAATGGAGCTGTGGCTGAGTATTAGCCTTGGGCAAAAAAATTCTCAGAGCCAAGTTCAAGCACACACACACACACACACACACACACACACACACACACACACACAAACACACACACACACACAGCAATTCTATTTCTCCACCCTACTCTTCCTCATACCCAAGTACCCACCACACACACACACTGCAAATGAAAAAAATGTAATTTAAAGATTCTCTTTCAAAGTAACTGTAGCTACTTATTGATTGGGTTTCAGTCAGAATCAACAATTCAGTTTACCACCACTTCCCATAGCCCGTTTTTAGCCTGTCTTTGGCAGTGAAGGTAAAGGTGCTAAACGCTGGCGACCCAGCTCCCACCCTAAGCACTTCAGAGGTTACAGAGTTGATTTGACTACTTTAGGATCTGGGATTCCCGGGACGCCAGGCCAAGCCCGTGAGAAGTCCACCCCAGGGTAAATTCCGTACATAGTTTCTTCAGTCTCTGGGTTCAGGGCTCTAACATCTGGGTTAATTGGATCCTGCAGCCTGGGTCACCAAGCACAAGAACAGCTGGGTACTTTGCTCCGGAGACCGGACCGAAGTGACCAGTAGATCTTAGACACTGCCTGTGGAAATACCAGCGCCAACAGGCGTGCAGATCAGCAATGAGCCAAGCCGAGCATAGGCTGGACCTTGGGGGTCAAGTCTGCACTTGGGAGAATTCTTTTCAATTTTATGTAAGTTCTGAAACTGGATGGATTTCTACCCAGAAGGGAGTATTTACTATATGTGCATATATAAGATTATATATAATGTTACATATTATATATATCATATATATATGAGTGTGTGTGTGTGTTCTGCGCACACAGGGATACAAGAAGGGAAAACTCAGGAAAGTCCAAGCTCAGCGTTACAATAAAGCACTTGCTACTTCTTCACGGCACGGTCCTAAAAACAGACACGGTCTAAACCCTCTCAGTGCGCATGCGTGCGCCATCAGTGGCTCCCACCTCCCCCGGTGTGTGTGTGTGTGTGCGTGTGTGTGTGTGTGTGTGTGTGGAGAGAGAGAGAGAGAGAGAGAGAGAGAGAGAGAGAGAGAGGAGGGGGAGAGAGAGAGGGAGAGGCAGAGAGAGAGAGAGAGACAGAGACCGAGAGAGAGGGAGAGGGAAAGGGAGAAGGAGGGGGGGGGGAGAGCGAGCGCGCGCAGCGTGAGCGTAAGCGCGCGGAGGGGGGGGGGAGGGAAAAAGGGAGGCAGGCGCATGCGCGCTGCTTGCGTCAGCCGCCTTGGATGCCGGAACTGCGAGTCTCTGCGCGTCGGTGTTGGTCGCCGCGGTGTCTCTAGCCTCAGGTAGGCGCGCTGCGCGGGTAAACTGAGGAAAGAAGGGCTGGCGTGAGTGCGCTCCGCGGCCATTTCCTCCCTGCCGGCTCGGACCCGGGCCCCTCGCGGCGGCGCGGCCGCCCTTCCTCCCGGCCCTACCCGCCCCCCCCCCGGCCCGGGTCTTTGGGGACCCCTCCCTTCCTCTCCGGAGCCATGAAGCTGGTGAGGAAGGACATCGAGAAGGACAACGCGGGCCAGGTGACGCTGGTCCCCGAGGAGCCGGAGGACATGTGGCACACCTACAACCTGGTGCAGGTGGGCGACAGCCTGCGGGCCTCCACCATCCGCAAGGTGCAGACCGAGTCCTCCACGGGCAGCGTGGGCAGCAACCGCGTGCGCACCACCCTCACCCTCTGCGTGGAGGCCATCGACTTTGACTCCCAGGCCTGCCAGCTGCGGGTCAAGGGGACCAACATCCAGGAGAACGAGTACGTCAAGATGGGAGCGTACCACACCATCGAGCTGGAGCCCAACCGCCAGTTCACCCTGGCCAAGAAACAGTGGGACAGTGTGGTGCTGGAGCGCATCGAGCAGGCCTGCGACCCGGCCTGGAGCGCCGATGTGGCCGCCGTGGTCATGCAGGAAGGCCTGGCCCACGTCTGCTTGGTCACGCCCAGCATGACCCTCACGCGGGCCAAGGTAGAGGTGAACATCCCCAGGAAACGGAAAGGCAACTGCTCCCAGCACGACCGGGCGTTGGAGAGGTTCTACGAACAGGTGGTCCAGGCCATCCAGCGCCACATCAACTTCGACGTGGTGAAGTGCATCCTGGTGGCTAGCCCGGGATTTGTTCGGGAGCAGTTCTGTGACTACATGTTTCAGCAGGCAGTGAAGACCGACAACAAAGTGCTTCTGGAAAACCGATCCAAATTTCTGCAGGTAAAAAAAAAAAAAAAGCATTGCTTACTTAGAGGTAGTGAAGAATGAGCCCAGAGAATGCATAGAAACGACTCTAGAAGTTTTAGCTCTGGGAAAAGTAAAACAGGAGAAAGTCTTTACTTATCTAGAACTGTAAATGAGATAATGAAATAGAGACTTGTTCAGTTTCTAGCATATTTATGTAGCAAACTTAGCCGCCTTTTGCTTTTGGCGTTATCCCTGTGGGTTGATGAATGAATGGTCTCAGAGATTATTTTGTCTCCTATAATTGTGATTCTAGGTCCATGCCTCCTCTGGACACAAGTACTCCCTGAAAGAGGCGCTTTGTGACCCTTCTGTAGCTAGCCGACTTTCAGACACTAAAGCTGCTGGGGAAGTGAAAGCCTTGGATGACTTCTATAAAATGTTACAGCATGAACCTGACCGTGCATTCTATGGACTCAAGCAGGTGGAGAAGGCCAATGAAGCTTTGGCAATCGACACATTACTCATCAGTGATGAGCTCTTCAGGCACCAGGATGTAGCCACGAGGAGCCGGTATGTGAGGCTGGTGGACAGTGTGAAAGAGAACGCAGGCACAGTTAGGATATTCTCCAGTCTTCATGTATCTGGGGAACAGCTGAGCCAGTTGACTGGAGTAGCTGCCATTCTCCGATTCCCTGTTCCTGACCTTTCTGACCAAGAGGATGATTCCAGTTCGGAAGAGGATTAATGACAGAAACAATTGGGACAACCTGTCCTCAGCCCTTCACATTTTCTCAGCATCCCTTGACAGGAAGCTGCAAAGAGTGCCACTTTCTGACTCATACTAGGATTTCTTATGTATTTGGTCACACTAGCTATTTTATGGTTATAAGAAATGTTCAGACTAAACAATAAAAGAGAATAATCTTTATTACAACTATTTTTTTGTTAACTAGGATAACATATCTGATGAGAATACTTTCATATTGCTCAGGATAGATCATGACTTCATTTGACACACTTTTTCTTTTTTTAAATTTACATTGTGTTTTGATTCTGCATGGTTTTCTTCCAGTACATTTGAAGACCTTTTTTCTCTCCATCTGATTCTATTTCTTTTCTTTTCTTCTTAGGTTTAACTGTTATTTCCTATTTTAAATAGTATCCAGATAATTAGTAAATTCACAAGGTAAATTTAAAATAGAAATAGTATTTTTCTTAGGTTTATTAGCACAGTTAATAATAGACTCTGGGTGTTTTTTTGATGCTAGAATTAATATTTTCTGTTGAGAACCACCTAATCAGATATTTTCAGATGATAGAGTTTATCTACTCAAGATTCTCGAGATAATGATAATTTCTTTTAAAGCTTCTGTTCTGTTTGAGAGGGTGGAGTGGTGTTGGTCCCAGGGCTTAAACTCAGAGTTTGGGTGCTGTCCCTAAGCTTTTTCACTCAAGGCTAACCCTCTGCCACTTGAACTTTTGGATTTGGAGTGATAAATTGGAGATGAGTCTCATGGACTTCCCTGCCTAGGCAATGTTTCCCCTGAAACACTACTACATTTTATTTTTGCCTTGTCAAAGTTATACTTAATGCTATCTTGTATTTATATTTGGTAGTCTGCTTTTACATTTTTTTTTAACCATCCTAAGTGCTTGAACATACTTTATTTTTATTTTCTTATTTTTTTGGGGTCTGGTCGTGGGGCCTGAACTCTGGGCCTGGGCGCTGTCCCTCAGCTCTTCAGCTCAAGGCTAGCACTCTACCACTTGAGCCACAGTGCCACTTCTAGCTTTTTTCTTTTTGCTTATGTGGTGCTGAGGAATCAAACCCAGGGCCTCATGCATGCAAGGCAAGCACTCTACCACTGAGCCACATTCCCAGCCCCACCATACTTTATTTTTAATTT
The DNA here is from genome assembly GCF_024711535.1 of Dipodomys merriami. Lineage (NCBI taxonomy): Eukaryota > Metazoa > Chordata > Mammalia > Rodentia > Heteromyidae > Dipodomys > Dipodomys merriami. The sequence goes on from NW_027204493.1 coordinate 12,590,926, forward strand.
CAGATGTTTCTTATTTATTATTGTCAAGGAGATGTACAGAGGGGTTACAGTTACATAAGTAGGGTAATAAGTACATTTCTTGTCAAACTTGTTACCCTTTCCCTCATTTTCCTCCTACTTTATCACCCCACCCCCCACCCCCAAGTTGTACATCATTCTTAATGGATAGTTTTAAGTATGGAACCAGCATAGCCTGAAAGTTTGAATAATCCTGTCATTAATACATGGCAGTTGTACTCCAACACTTCTTAGTGTAATCAGGAATTATCTGTAAACACCTTAATTTAAAGTATTCTTTGAAGTATTTTTCGTGTGCATTCCTAACAGAGAACTTTGGAAATTAAATTGGATTTTTTTTTTTTTTTTGGCCAGTCCTGGGGCTTGAACTCAAGGCCTGGGCTTCGTCCCTAAGCCTTTCTGTGCTCAAGGCTAGCATTTACTTGAGCCACAGTCCCACTTCTGGCTTATTCTGTTTATGTAGTACTGAGGAATGGAACCCAGGGCTTCATGCATGCTAGGCAAGCACTCTACCACTAAGCCACATCCCAAGCCCCATTAAACTAGATTTTGATCTTTTATAAACCTCAACATAAAAGTTAGGACAGGTCATAGAACAACAGTTTATCTTATAGAAGTCCTGGTTCAGTGATGCCTACCTTAAGTAAACTTTTGCTTGTGTTTTTTTGTGTCTGTGGTCTTTCCTCATGGTGTAAAAGGTTTGGGATTTTTTTTTTTAACTTCCTAACTCGTTTCCACCTCTTCATCTGTTGATGGGAAGTGATTGCTTCATATATTTTATTTCATTTAAAATTTTTTTCTCTTTAACTTTTTAAAATTTGTTTTTGTTTATGTGGTACTGAGGACTTGAACCCAAGGCTTTATGCATGCTAGGCAAGGATTCTACCACTAAGCCACATTCCTCGTCCCTGTTCCAAATCATTTTTTTAATGTATCAGCCTCCTAACCTAAAGACAATCCAAATTGTCATTATTATTTCATGAATGTTTTAAAATGTTAGTGTGCATGTGTATGTCTGTTCTGGGGCTTGAGAACTGTCAAGGCCTGAGAACTGTCCCAGAGCTTTATTGCTCAAGAATAGTGAGGTGCTATTGAAACCACAGCTCTATTTCTGGCTTTGTGGGAGTAGTTCATTGAAGATAAGACTGTTCCTGATTTTCCTGCCTGGGCTGGCACGGAACCAAAATCCTCTGATCTCAGCCTCCTGAGATTACAGGCTTACAGGCATGAACCAGAGATATTGTTGGATGATTTTAGTAAGAATATGGAAAGGAAGTTACCACATAATTAATAATCATAACCTCAGAATTTAAAGAATTTTGGATCTCTAACTCAAAATTTCTGCACCACTAAAATAAAATCTGACAAACCCATAAAAGACATTTCTTGATGCAAGTTTGCAAATTTAAATTGCCTATTAGCCCCACATTGGAAGCTCCTAAAACTTAGTGACCAGACTGTCCCTAGACTAATTAAATAAATATTTAGACACTAGAAATAATGGGGTTAGTTTTTGTTTAGTGATTCCAATAAGGATCAAGGCTGAAAACCAGTATTTCAGACCTTGCTTCAGGAAAATGAAGACCCTGACCCTCAGCATCCATGAAAATTTGTTAGAAAATAGAGTCCAAGGTTCTACTGTTGACATACTGAGTCAGCTTCAACTTAGTCCACCATCTCCAGGTGATTGCTCTACATAAAATCTCTTATGAGCATTGGCAATAGCCTTTTCTAGCAGGGCTCAGAAATCTCTGCCTGGGTCATCAGCTATAATAGATTTATAGTTTTAAGGTCTTTCAAGAGCTGAGTATTCTTGTCTACTCAACCATCTATAAGAAAAAGTCTTAAACTTCCTAGTTTAAAAACCACTTTGGATTATTACTAAAAATAAATTTATTCAATACCATAGGGGGAAATAACAAAATAATGTGAATAAAATGAAAAACAGTAACTGTGTGTGCATGTGTATGTGTGTGCGTGTGGGTACATGCATGCATACGTGTGTGCGCACGCGTGCTTGCCAGTCCTGGTGCTTGAACTAAGGTCCAGCGGCTATACCTGATCCTCTTTGCTCAAGGTTACTCCTCTGCCACTTGGGCCATAGCTCCATTTTTGGCTTTTTGGTGGTTATTTGGATGTAAAGGGTCTCACAGACCTTCTTGCCCAAGCTGGCTTTGAACCAAGGTCCCAGATTTCAGCCTCCTGAGTAGCTAGGATTACAGTTGTGAACCCTGCTGCCTAGCCTTGTAATAACTTTTAACTTGTCTAAACAAAATGAATCTTTGGGAATCATAATGTGGTTTCAGCTGCTGTTGATTAGTAGCAGCTAGTGAACATGTGATGAAATATGGTGAAATCTTAACTAATGTTCAACTAATGAAATTTCCCTTGGGGTAAATAAGGATTTACGTTTTCCCACTAGTCTCAATAAAACTGAAGCATGCAGATTGATTCAGGTTGCTGTGAATATGAATTTATTAAATTACATATCACTATTCCTAATCTCCACTTACATGCTAGATACCTTGCTGCAACAGAAAAATCACAACTTCCAGATTAGTTTGGGCAACCCAGTGACCTGTCTGAAATGGAAAAAGGCCAGGAATAGGAATAAAAATCTGTAAGATACTATCTGCCATTAGCTAGCAGAAAAAGCCAGTCTGGAGGCATGGCTCAGATTATCATTTGTATGTCAACTGGGGAAAAAACAGCTGACCAAGAGTTTAAGGCCCTGAGTTCAAGCCCTAGCACTAACAGAGCACACATAAACAACCACTCTCTTGAGTGTGGGAGTGAATGTCTATAAATGCTGGCACTTAAGGTTAGGGCAGTAGAATAGAGGGTTCCAGGACAGTCTGGGCTTCATAAGATACTCTATTTTAGGGGGGGAAAATCAGATAAGATTTATAAAACTCTGAGTAGCTGGCCATTGGCACCTCATGTCTGTAATCCTAAATACTGAGGAGGCTGAGATCTGTGGATTGCGGTTCAAAGCCAACCAGGGTAGGAAAGGCCATGACACTTGTCTCCACTAGAAAATCAGAAGTGGAGCTGTGGCTCAAAATAATAGACTGCTAATCTTCAGCAGAAAAGCTCAGGGATAGTGCTCAAGCCCTGAATTCAAGCCCTATGACAGACAAAAACCAGAACAAAACAAAAGACAAAACCTCAAAAAATAGTTTTTATATTAATGTCATTGTAATTAAGTTTATATATTCTAGATGTAGTATTTCAGAAAGTAGGTATTCAATATTGATATGTTTGTATTGTTGATTGTCAATTTGGAAAAAGTTTATTGTAGAAATATTATCAAAATGCCAAAATAAATTTTAAAGAACTTAACTGCAAGTATAATGTTGAGCTTTGATACCTTATTTAGAAAAGATTCAAAAGTCAACTGAGTGCTGGTGGCTCACACCTGTAATCCTAGATACTCAGGAGTCTGAGATCTGAGGATCACAGTTTGAAGCCAGCCAGGGCAGAACAGTTCCCATGAGACATTTATCTCCAATTAACCACCCAAAAACCAGAAGTGGGACTATAGCTCAAAGTGGTAGAGCACTAGCCTTGAGCAAAAGAGCTCAGGGACAGTGCCCAGGTATGAGTTCAAGCCCCCTAACTGACAAGAAGGAAGGAGAGGAGGTGGGAGGGAGAGATGGAAGGAAGGAAGGAAGGGAGGGAGGGAAGGAGGGAGGGAAGAGAGGGAGGGAAAAGATTCAAGTAATTTTTGCAACTAATTATTAGAAAATAAGATCTAAAGTAATAGTCTTGGGAACAAATAAGGAGAATAATCTGAGACATTCCTTAGCATAGTCATCAAATAGCAGGTAAATTTCACTTAGAAACAAAAATATGTCTAAGAGCAATAATGTGGGTGATAAATTTAAATGTGAAAGACCATGAAAAAAACATGAGCAAGAGATATTAAAGTGAAAATGCTAAACTTTATTGTTTTTCTTTATTTAACAATATTTATTCTTAAGGCAATGATCTGTATAGATTTACAAGTATATACTTTGCAAGATGGCCTATTTGTTTTCTAGAATAATTTCTTGGGATTGGAGGTGTGATTCAGTTTGTACAGCGCCAGCCAATGAGTGTAAGTGTTAGACAAAAATTCATTTAGTACAGTCTGTTGTGAGACATAGCACTGGGAAAGAAATAATATTGTGAATTTTGTTAATTGCACACCTTTGTGTGTGATACTTTATCTAAAGTGTGAAGTTTATTATTTTGTGTATTTTTTATTAATTTTATTCTTTTTATGTGGTACCAAGGAATAGAACCCAGGACCTCAAGCATGTAAGGCAAACACTCTGCCACTAAGCCACATTCCCAGTCCCAATTTTGTGTATTTTATAATAAATGTTTTAATTTTATAATTGGTATTGATACAGGGAATTCTTATATTTCCTGGGGCTAGTTTGAAATGGTTAAAACAGTATTATGGATATATTTGGAGGTCATGGGCTATAGTTCTTTTAATGTCCCTTTTTATTATCCCTTAAGATTGCCTGAATTAAAATCTCTTTCTTTAGGATGTCAGTTCCAGGAAAATCCCGGTTTGTTTGTTTTTGTTTTTGTTTTATGTTATACACTCAGGGACTTAGAGCTAATTTTGATTTAGGTGGCGTATTTGGTTATAAACACTCAATACTGAAGCAGGGACAGCATCTGCCAGGCAGAAAATATAAGGGAAAAGTGTTTGTCTCAGCAGCCCCAGGGCCTGGCTGTACCCAACATTGACACCATTACTTGCTTCTAGTCTGAAAATGGACAATGTATCAGAACAGTAACTGCTTAAGGGCTAGGTCCTTTTGGGAGGGTTTCAATGTACATCTCGTGTCCAAAGTCAGGTGGCTAGTACAAGTGATAAGGTGCTATCAAGCATAAGAAAACAGAAGAATGCTAGCTCTTTCCCTTAAGTTTCTGTTTGAAATAGGTCAAACCCTAGAAATAAAAAATATATATTTGATAACCTATTTATTTTTATAATTTTTATATTTTATACCTATTTTAGCAAGTTTATTTTTTCCCTTTACTTTCTAATCCTACTATATTAATACATGTATTACTTCAATAACTATTTACTAAGCTCCCCAAGATGCTGCATCTATGATACTTTTAATTGTAGAGGGATGATTAGGAAACTTTTCCTCTTTAATCAGCAAATTAAATTACTTCCTGGCAGTCAGTGAAGTAATAGCTGTCAGAAGTAACCACTGCAACCTAGCATCTAAAGGGAGAACAGTGCTTGGACATTTTGCCTATGATTCCTATGCTAATCCAGCCTATTGAGTAACTGGCATCACATTGAATGATAATCAGCATATGCTTTTAAGTCAGGGAAGTATAACGTCCTATAAGATGACTTTCATTCAAAACCATCATAATCATTACTAGCACCATTATTGTTCTGTGCATGGAAACCAGGGCCTCCTGCCTGCTTGTCAAATACTCTACCAAACTATTCATCTCAAACTATTCAAAGTTAATGGTAGTTTTAGAAGTCGATAGCCATCCTATATTTAGAATCCCAGCCACAGTTTTTAATATAATAACCTCAATAAGAAAACTCACATATTTGCTAAAGGAGGAATTTCTTTCTAAAGAAAAAATTCCGACAGATTTTTAGTTGTAAAATTTATTCAGAGGTGGGAGGTCCTTCTGAGTTCAAGTCTAAGTTCCAGAAGTTTTATGTCTGGAATTTTTCATCAAGTCCTAGTGTAAACACTGACTAGAACTTTTTGTTTGACACCATTGTGAAAAATTGCTCTGTAGATAAAAAAATTCCCGAAACATTTTAATCTTGTATTTCAGCTCATTTAATTCTTTCACTATAATTTATCGTTTATTTTTCCCTTCTGAATTGTATGTGTGCCTCTGTGTTTTAATGAAGAGAGAAACTGAAATACACTTCAGAAGGTGGCTCTAGTCACTTAGAACCTTAGAAGGTTAAAGTATAAAGGAGCTTTCATATCATCAGAACTACTTACTGCACAACACAGCTGAAACAGGCACAGAGAAGTTCCTGATAATGCTTAAAGTCTAACAAACAGGAAGCTACATTTGCATTTGATTTATCACATTCCTATTTCTTCCCTATTTTCTTGTCATTAATGCATAGTAAGAGTTGATTTGATGAAAGGATAAGGAACAATGTAAGGTTTTAAAATGTTTTAGTCCCTAATATATATTGAATTCTTTTCTGTCTTCTGGCAGGGCAGTTTTCTCTCTGAGTTGTATCACTGATACTCAGACACCGCTCTCTGTTGTCCATTTCCTAGAATATCATTTATCTTATCCTATGAGACATTTTTCTGAAAAAAATACCAACAACATCAAGTGTTGCTACTCCCCAGTCCTCCAGACATCTAAATGAAAGAGTGAAGACCACAGTCCCTTCTCCAAAATAAGTGCACACAGGACGGGGAGGGAGATAAATTAGCCATATCAATACAATCATCCCAGGAGCTTGGGAACTTTCAAGGGGAGCTCCTAACAGCCTGGCTTCAGAATGAAGGTGCTACCTGAGCTGGAACGGTAAATTCCAGAAGCTCTGGTCTTCTGAGCTCTAAGGCAGAGGATGCTGGGAGCATCCTTCTAAGTCTTCACAGCTTTATTTCATTTTTTTTGTCTTTTGCATTGTGGTTTCTCAACTTGAAGTGAAAGAATGAATTGCAGAATTTGTGAAGGTAGGAAGAACTGAGAAAAATTGACTATCTGCCTCATCAACTGTATGTATGTATGTATTGTTGAGAAAATAGATTATAAATATATATGAATATATTTGTTTATAAAATATGATCATGGTTATCATCACTCAGACCTATCTCCTTTCTGCAACTAAATAGATTTTACTATTAAACTTCTCCATATCTTTCTGGAATCATTTTTATGCTATCTCTCACTGTTGTAGTTTGTCTAAGTTGCAGTAAAATATAATGGAAAATAGGGTGAGCTGGCAGAAATATGGATACTCAAGGCCCTATTTCTTTTTATTTTGGAGTACTAGAGTTTAAACGTGAGGCCTTGTGTTTGCTAAGCAGGTGTTCTACCATTTGAGCTAGGTCCTGAGGCCTTTAAGACCTTTCTATAATGGTTTGTGGTAAATTTAAAGCTCTTATATTTGAATTTCATAGTTTCACCTATGTTCTTCAAAGTACATTAGAAGGTTTAATTGTAAGGATCAAGAAAATAAGACAATAGTAGTCCAATAAGATTTCATTAAACTGGGTCTGTAGAAAGAATTATACACCAAAAATTACAAAAACAATTAAACATTGCCTGCTACAGTTGCCAAAGACTATAATATAGACCATGTGTAAGAACATGGAATTTGTGAGTAGTTATGTATGATACAAAGAAGAATTGCCATTGTGAGAGGATGTTGGATGAGATCTGTGCTTTGAATCTTGAGATCAAGAGGTACCAGTGCTGCCATTAGATTGTGTATGTTGAAGAAATCATTATATCCTGAGGCTATACAGTGAGCAAAGAAGGAAATATTTTTATTTCTTAGTCTCTTGCTGCAACGACAACACTTCTATTTTTATAAGTTGTATTAAATACATCTTTAGTGACTCTCGGGGTTTCTTATTTTTAAGTCTATTTTGCACCATTTTTCAAAAGCTGCCAAACTTTGGGTTTGGCAACTGCTAATGAAAGCAGCCTGATAGAAGGAGCAAATTCCAGAGCTGAGGGTCATTTATTTGGAATGCTTTGCCAAACACTCCCATATTTTCAAAAATGGTCGGGGGCCTTTAAACTTGAGCGTCAGGGGAGAGAACATTTTTTTTTCAGCAACTTTGTCAATAGATACACTAACATCTTGAGGTTTGCAGCTATTTTTGAATAGTTTGTCACATTCCAATGGCATACCCAGTTGCTTATTATCTGCCACTTTTCTACTTGTTATTTTCCTCCCCTGTCAACTTAGCCTGCTCTCCCAAAGAAAGAGGCAATAAGAAAAATACAGGTCTTTACTTTTTACTTGGAATGTTCTTCCCATTTGGCCAGTGATTTCTCAAACTGGGCAGCACCAATCACCTGGTGAGTTTTTAAATCACACCCATGCCCAAGCCTTACCCTCTAACAAGTTAGAATATTTGGAAAATGATCCCCAGGCATCTGTACATTTTCGAAGTTCCCCAAGTGTTTCTTATCTGTGGCCAGGGTACATCATGGGTTGTCATCACTGAGTAGGTCAGTTGGCTATAATGGCTTCTGTGACAATGCTCAAAAGCTTGGTTAAAAATAGAGAAGTGACAGAGGTACTGAAGAATGTTTAAAAGCTCATGAGAGGAATGTACTTCCTTAGGCTTAGTAGCTTGTGTGATATTAAGATACTTAGGATCTCTTTATTTGTGAATTGCTTTGATAAAAATTTGGAGCAAGACTGATCATGTTTATGGATGTTTTTTATATTCGTATGTTACTAGATATAGTGGAGTGAGGGTAACAAAAGTTGAAATCAAGTTCCTACTCCTTGAAGAATGGAGATTAGACTATTTTGAGGATGCACAGGTTGTATAGGACAGAGTGAAAATACAAACTCCTGGATGGGGTAGCAAGGTAAGCCACTATTACTCAGAACAGGGAGACAGCACAGTTGTCTGAGATCACTGGAAGAGATGGTTCTTGAATCTGAGCTAGTTTTGAATGTTTTTCAATGATCTAATTTGGTAAGAATACTACTAATGGACTTTATGACATTGCCAGTCATAATACCATTATGATACACAACATTTTAATCTAGAAAATGGGAAACTGATAAAACTTCCCTTCCAGAGGTGCAAGGAGTATGAAAAGTGATTTCAGCAAATGCTTGGACCCAAATTCATAGGAGCCCAATTTAACTTACTTTTAGTCCTTTTTATTGCATCCTTTTACCACCAGAGCAGCCATGGGAGTGTGATGTGAAAACTGTGCCTCAGGCCTCTTTTTTTCCTATATCCCTACAGAAGCTCTCAGTCGACAAGTCCATCATTCTGTCTTTCCCCTGTTTTCCTGACTTTTTGTCTAAAGCATGTCTCCCTGGGGCAAAAAAAAAAAAAAAAAAAAAAAAAGCTCTAACATTTGGCACTGATACAGCAAGTAAGGAGGAACACAGGATGACATGTTTCAGATGTGAAGTTCACACCAGGGAGGTTTATCCAAACTTCACAGGTGCCACTGGGGCCACACATAGTGCTAGCCTCCACTGGGAGACCCTCACCCTGCCAGGAACCATGAAAGTGAGCCATAGAGGCTTGGGCTGCCCATGGTGTATAAACCAAAGCCACCATTAGAGGCAAGCTTCCAGTCTGACTGAAATACAAACTGAAATCCTCCCAATTTCAGCCTCCTTAATTAGCTAGGATGGCTAGTGTGAGTCACAGATACCCAACCTATTGGTGGATTTCAAATGCTGACTCAAGAAATCTAATAACATTAGATACTGGAGGGGATGTGGCCAAAAAGGAACCCTACTGCACTGTTGGTAGGAGAGTAAATTTGTTCACCAACTCTGGAAAGACATGGAGGTTCCTCAAAAGACTACACATAGAGCTCCCCTATGACCCAGCAATCCCATTTCTGGGCATTTACCTAAGTGATCACATATAAGGCCATACTAAAGCTACCAGCACAACTATGTTTATCATAGCATTATTCACCATAGCTAAGACATGGAACCAACCCAGATGCTCCTCAGGAGATGAATGGATCAAGAAAATGTGGTATATATACACAATGGAATTCTATGCCTCCATCAGAAAGAATGACATTGCCCATTTGTTAGGAAATGGAAAGACTTGGAAAAAAAAATCATATTAAGTGAAGTAAGCCAGACCCAAAGAAATACAGGTCCCATGGTTTCCCTCATTTGCAATAAATTAGTATACATCTAGGATAATTTTTATCAGATGAACAGAAAAACTCAAAAGCTATGTACATATGACCGTATAGGATGATGCTAAGTGAAATGAACCCCAAGATATGGACACAAGAGGTCTTTCTTTGTTGTTGTTTTTAAAGTACTATGTGATTGTTTTTGTTTCCTTTGTACATTCTTCCCCCTATGGTATATCCCTTGTTGTCATTATATTTGATTTTGGTACCCTGCATCTTGTATATATGTTTGTCTAATTTGGGGAGGGTAAGGGGGATAGCAAAATGCTTAAATAAGGACACAGGATGACCCATTGCAACAATGATACTCACAAGACACTATATTGGAAATGAACTTTACAACTTGCAGGGTGGGGGAGGGGGGAGGAGTAAGGGAGGTTGGAGGGGAAGGGATAGTGGGACAACAACAAGGAAGGGAAGGGGTAACAATGCTCCACAAGAAATGCACTCATTGCCTTACTCATGTAACTGTAACCCCTCTGTACAGCATCTTTATAATAAAATAGCATTAAAAAATCCTCAGCCTGGGAGAGCTCAGCAAGGAATTTGACATTACTTCTGAATCATCAGGAAGTACAGGAATCTCAGGAAATGCTTCCACAGTCTCAGGGCTTCTTGGGTCAAAGCAGGACATAGTATCTCTTTCCTCTGTTGTACTCCAGCTGACATTTGGGCTGGGAGGAAATGGAAGCCCAAAGAGAGGAAGGTGATGCTATACCACCCCACTTCCAACGTACGCACTTGTTCTTAGCCTTGACATTGTTTTTTTTCCCCAATCCAGCTGTCTAATTATAAGCATTAAGAGGAAAAGAATTGAGCTGAAAATATACCAGATTTCCTTTTGGAACCCAAATGCTAAGCTGGTCAGGCCACCAAAAACAATTGAGATAAAAGAATAATTTACTTTCTCAAATTTAAATATATATTTTGAGGAGATCCCAAATTAAAAAGTTAAACCCTGCCAGGTGCTGGTGTCGTGTGCTTATAATACAGGCTACTCAGGAGGCTGAGAGCTGAGGATTGCTATTTGGAGCCATCCTAGACAGAAAAGTCTGTCAACTCTCAATCTCCAATTGAGCCGGCAATGGAACAGTGGCTAAAGTGGTAGAGTATTAACCTTGAACAGAGAAGCCCAGCGATGGTACCCAAGCCCTGAGTTCACACCCCAGGACCAGCACAATAAAAATTATTTTTTAGCCAATAACAATTTTCTTCCAGTTTCTTATAGTCACAGGGCAGATGGACAGTTAAATGAGGCATATTTATTCTAAAAATTTATTCATTGTATATATTCAATTAAAAATCTTTGTGTTGAGGCTGGGAAAGTGGCTCAGTGGTAGAGTGCTTGCCTTACATGCATGAGGTCCTGGGTTCAATTCCCCAGCACCACATAAGCAGAAAAAGCCAGAAGTGGTGCTGTGGCTCAAGTTGTAGAGTGCTAGCCTTGAGCTGAAGAGCTGAGAGACAGTGCCCAGGCCCTTAGTTCAGGCCCCACGACTAATAATAATAATAATAATAATAATAATAATAATAATAATAGTAATAATAATCTATGTGTCTAGAACCCTTCTCCTTTTCATCTCTTTGACTTGGCTGGCCAAGACTGATTTTTTTTTGTCAGTCATAGGGCTTGAACTCTGGGCCTGGGTGCTGTTTCTCAGCTCTTCAGCTCAAGGCTAGCACTCTATCACTTGAGCCACAGTGCCACTTCTTGTTTTCTGGCGGTTAATTCGAGTTAAGAGTCTCACAGACTTCCTTGCCCGGGCTGGCTTTGAACTGTGATCCTCAGATCTCAGCCTCCTGAGTAGCTAGGATTACAGGCATGAGCCACTGGCACCCAGTGACATTATTATTTTTTTTAATTTTTTTTAATTTTTATTTTTTTGTGAATGTATTCCTGCCCAGAATTGGCCTTGGCTGTAGTATGGGGATCTTTGTTGGAAGACTGGAGAAGGGCTGATCTTCCCTTTGTCAGTGAAACAGTGCTCTGAGCTTTTCAAAAGTAGCCTTGACTATATATGAATGTCTCCTTATTTTAATGTTATTCCACAAAGGTACCTAAACATAAGATATTTTTACAATAGGTGTTGTGTTTATGATGCCATAAGATCATATGAGATTTTCTTACAAAACAAAAGTAGTAATTATAAGTGTTTATAATCTTGATAAATTATAGAACTATAATTTAAAATATATCACTAAATAAGAACTAAATCCAAAGCTTAAACTTGAGAACAGTGTATAATTAGAAGAAGAATATGGAGCTGTGGCTAAAGATAAAGGCTCTGTAATTAGAAGATCTAGCTTCAGTGTCTCTAATTGATTTTGGTGACTAAATTCAATTTCCTCACCTACAAAATATGTGCAACCTACTAGGTTTAGTTGTAAAAGAAAAATGAGATTTATTAATGTTATTGAAATGCCTGATCCAGAGCATATACCAAAAGCATTTTAGCTCTCTTATATGTGATATTTAGAATTTATCTGCCTGAAGCCTTATAAATATCCATGAAATCAGAGCTCATCTTTCAATGATAAAAGGAAACCAATGTCAATTTTCTTATTTTCAAATTAAGTATTTTCTATTTTCCTATTTTTAAATTAAAGCTATTTTCTTAAGAGAAAGGTAAAACTTAATGATGCCTTACAGTCAGTGGAACATGCAAGCCACTCTTAGGAGTGTAAACCATGAAATTAGTGTTTATTTCTGTTAATCCAAAGGAATTTTTCCAAGCTGTGGCATGACTTCGTTTTGTCCCTTCTTACACATAAACACACTATTTTCTTCAGAAGGGCTGGGGATGCAGGCCTTCACTTATGAGCTTCATAGTATCTGGAGGCCTGGGTTCTGGTAACCCACTAAGGGCTGGATGTGACCATGTTGGGGGCAGGGAGTGTCAGAATAGGTTTCTGAGCTGGTTACCTTTTATAGCTTCTCCCAAAATACCTCAGGTGTTACCCTCCAAGGGACCTAGCCATGTTTTTTTCCACTACTCACATTTTTGGAAAGTATTATGATTATTCCATCCAGTTCTTTTCACTTTTGTTCAGTGATGGCAAAAAACAGTAGTGAAAAGCTGTATTGTGACAGATTCAGCAGGTAGAGATTTTCTTTGCGGTGATGTTTTTCAAGCAGTGGCATCCAGCAGCTGGATTCTGTTGCCTCGGCCGACTTGGCACCCTAAAAGCAAAGGGAGATGGAACACTTGGGGTGATAAATGGCATTTGGGTTGTACTCAGTTTAGAGCAGTTTAAAACCTCTCAAATGTGATGCATTCTAAAGCTTTAACTGCTATCCACAGACAAATCATATCTGAGGAATTTTTTCCATTAAACATTTAGTCTGGTTTAAACCTAATAAGATGGTAATCTTTCCAAAATTTCCTTTTCCTAATTTGGCTTTCTGGCTTTTGTAAAATGCCAGTTCGAGTTGAATATACTAAACTGACTGAGTACCCAGAAATGGTAGGGTTGAATGTGCTCTAGGTTTGATTTCAGGAGAACCAGGTCCCTACGTGGATCCTGTCACTGAGTGACTTTGTGACCTTGGGCTGGTAGGATAAGCCACTGTGAGCCATACCCTTAAAGAGGGAATAACAGCACCTGGAAATGATTAACTCATAAACTTTCACAGAAGCACTTGGTACACAAATTATGTGTTCAATAAATGCAAAGCCTGTGGCTGTAGAAAGATTTTACTTTAGCTGTATTAGAGCTACTGGTATAAGATGTAAAATGGATGTTACATTTAATCCCCATACTGAATACGAGGACTCTCCTCTTTTGGTGAGACTAACATACTTGGAAAGATAAGAAAGGATAAGAAATCTACAAAATTATATAATTATTCTTTGGTATGCCAAAGACTTACAACAATGTAAGATACATTTATTTCATCTGCCATAATCTTACCCTTATTGTTTGCCGTTGACAAAGTGTAGGAAGCCAGTAGTGGTTGTACATTCCTATGATCTCCAGCACTCCATCAGCAGAAATATGAGAATCAGTTCAAGCCAGCCTGCACTACCTATGAGACCCTGTTCAAAGATAAAAACAAAAAGAAATAACACCAGAGTAATTTAAGTATAGGAAAAGTAAGATAGTATAGGTTTGGGAAGACAATAGATCTATGAACATCTAATAGATATACAGACATGTATCTTTGCACATGCAAATTACAAAAATTGTAATACTCCTGTCTTAAAAGGTTGTTTCAGTTTAATTTAGATAGGATTTTTTTTGTAAAGGTGATTTTTTTAAGCTTTGTAGGCTACAGGCTATCTGTAGTGTCTCTATAATTTGGCTCTTGTATAGGTCAAAAGTAACAATAGTAACAATGGGACATGGGTATATTACCATAAAACTTGATTTACAAAGACAGGTCATGGATAGAATGTGGCCCATAGTTTACTGACCCCTGGCTTAGACCATAACAGTGCATATAATTATAAATTTAGCATAACCAAGATAACTCACTTAAAGGGGAAATATTAACTGCGTGTGCCATTAAAATTATATATATATATTTTTTCTCAGTGTAATTGCTTATTGAGTACAAAAATACATTCAGATGAGATGACAATTTGTCAATCACACTGTAATTGGCTTGCACTACACCAATAGTTTTTTTCTAAAATTAAGTCACACTTACTTATACAATAGGCTTTATTGATCTTTGACTCAGACTCATTGTCTGAGGAAGGGTCCAGGACAGGATTTCCTTTTGTTGTACAAGAATGTTCTGTGAATTTCCTGGAAATATATTCAGGCACACCTTACCTGAGAGCATCAGAGCCATTGTATGTGAAGAATTTCCTGCAAGGATTAAACTAGTTAGGCATAGCACTGAACATTTGATAACTTTCCCCCACTTATCTTTTAGGAACTTTCTTATGTAATCCCTTTCTTGAGAGAGAGATTGAAAATAATTTGCTTAGATCATTAGAGAATTGGGGAAATTAGAAAAACTTAGTACATTTCTTTTTCCCCCCTACAATATTATAATACTCCTGGTCGATCATCAGCACCTTGACAAAGCATACGCAAAACCAACATACACAGTGGAAGGGTATCCAATCTCACCATTTTAACATTTTCATTCTATTTTGGATTTGCTTCAATTTTGAGAGTACCTAAAAGAGGCTTCATAAAAGAGAAAGAACAGGATAAAAACAATTCATTATTTCAAAAGACCCCCAAATGCCCATGTTTGAACACTACAGCAGTTTTATTTTTTCCTTTTAGAGTGAGTTGGATAAACTTTCTTCCCCTGTGTAGGATGCCATTTGAAACAGACAGCTACATAGCTCCAGGATAACAGCCATAGGAAGAGGGACAGCTGGTAAACACCACCCCTACTTTCAACTACCCTAGCCGCAGGTGGAAGCCATAAAATATTAGCTTTTTAAAAATTATTATTTATTGAAGGAAATGATTCCACATGGCCCCCACCAAACTACAAGGTAGGTTGGGAAATATGAGATGAGAACATGATGTTTGTTGTCAGCTGGGAGCTCTAAAAGGCACAGAATCATTGAAGGCAATCCGTTCACATGCTGGGTCCTGAAATCAATCAAGAATGGCTAAAAAAAAAATAAAACACTGTTTTCATTTATTTGATTTTCAAACCCTCTGGTTGAGTTTTTTTGTATTTTATTTTTATTTTAAGGTTGTTATATATAAAACTCTACTCCATATTGAATGCAAAATAAAAACAAAACCAAATAGCAAAAATCTCTGTACCCACTAACAACAGACAGATAAATTTCTTATCTAACTGTATAATCTGTAACAACATCATTAAACTGATATGTGTTATATATTCTTTTCTATTAGTAGCCTACTTACTGTGTGTGTGTGTGTGTTTATGTATATGTATATCTTCCTCCAGTAACAATCACTGAAAGAAAACAATTATGTATCCTAATAAGTAGCAGTTTTCTATGGATTCAATACATTGGGATAATTAATAAAGTTAAAGCTCTGTAAATTACCAAATGGAGAGACTGGGATTCAGTAACTTTGGTCATACTTAATAATGTGAAGATAAAAGGTGACTGACTCACCATCATTAGTTTGTATTTGTTGATTGTTTTAGGATTGAACTGGAAAGCCTGTTTGGATTTTAGGAGCCTAAATTAGTCAAAATTTATATTTTTTAGACAGCTCTCCTCATTCAATAAAAAGGTCATTATCAAAGCATGTAAAAAAATCTGTTCTGGTACATTTGCTATCAGAAAATTAGCTCATGAACAATTGGTAAAAGGAGCAATTATGTGGCCATGTGACTATAATATATATCACCATGCTGCAGTTTTTCCCCAACACCTTTTTTTTTTTTGGTCAGTCGTGGAGCTTGAATTCTGGGCCTGGGCAGGGAACCTGAGCTCTTCAGCAAAGGTGAGCATTCTACCTCTTGAGCCGCAGTGCCAGTTGGTGTGATTAATTGGAGTTAAGAGTCTGACATTTCTGCCTGGGCTGGCTTTGAACCACAATCCTCATACCTCAACCTCCTGAGTAGCTAGGATTACAGTCAGGAGCCACCGGCGCTCGTCACACTTTAATGTTTTTGCTACCAAGCACCAACTATTGAATGCAAAGTACAGAGTACTGGGAAAACACTGAAAATCTCAAATCAAGAGAGACACCAGCATTGCTAATTTTCTAAAAGGGCTGGAGTATTACAGTACTTCCAGTTCTGCTGCAAAGAAGATAGCAATACAGTGTTGTGCACAGTACCCATTCTCCTGCATTATTCTTCCTGGCTTCGATTAGGTATTTTGTTGTTGTTGTTGTTCTTGTTGTTGTGTGAGTGTGTGTGCGTGTTTGTCTTTTCTTTTTTGCTACTGGGAATCGAACCCAAGATGTTGCACTTGCTAGGCAAGTGCTTTGCCACTGAGCTACATTCCAGCCCATGGCTTTTTTTTTTTTTTAAATGAGTGTAGTTTCTTAGAAGGATTTATATGATTGGCTTAAAACATTTTATTTGTCCTTGTCCCAAGAACTCTGTAGCCTTAAAACTTTCTCACTTTCTTACTCCTGTCCACTGAAGTCCTATTTTTATCTAGCATTTATTTATTCAGGATTTAACATGCCATTAAAATCATGCTAGTATTTTTCTTTGAGTTGTTTTTGGCTTTGTTTGTGCTTTGGCTAAAAAGGTGCAAAGTTAAATTGGCTGCCCCAAATCTATTTTTTACTGTAATCTCTATTAATTTTTCGTGTGACTTTCTAGAAAATATGAGTTGCTTTTTAGTAATAAATATATCATACAGGCACAAATGCCTGAGTTCTTACAACTTAAATCGCATGTATTTTGTGGAACAGAATGTCAATAACAAAATTGGCATTGAGTCTAAGATGTTATTCAGGCCTCTTCCAGCTGGCTTTCTCTGCTAATCATCCCACTGGTGTAGAGATTTTGTTTTGTTTTATTTTTTTCAATTTGACCAGGGCAGAGCTAGAGAATCTCAAACCCAGAGAGACACCAACATTGGTCTTTTCATAAAAGAGCTGGTGGAAGCTGGGCACTGGTGGTTCATGCCAGTAATCCTAGCAACCTAGTTGTCTGTGATGGTTTGAAGCCACTCAGAGCAGGAAAGTCCATGATATTCTTATCTCCAATGGACCACCAGAAAACTGGAAGTGGTGCTGTGGCTCAAAGTGGTAGAACACTAGCTTTGAGCAAAACGAGCTCAGGGATAGTGCACAGGACCTACAACCGAGAGACAAATAAACAGCCAGGGGTTTACTGGACTGGGTGTTATGCATAGAGTTGTGGGCCACTTAGTTAGCTTCTGGCTAGTGGCCCCAGCCAGATACTGTCACTTGACTTGGCTGCCTCATCAGTCTGTATTCTAGTCTCTACCTCTGATACTGTCCTATCCAGTAAAAACATGGCTTCAGAGGACTGTCACCTCATCTTTCTATCTTGTGTTTCATAGATTCATATGGGAAATTTGAAAAGTGCAAGGTAGCTATTTTCTGGTTTGGAACATGAGTAAACAAGTGATAGTATCTTAGTAAACTTATTTTAACTGCTTAGATCTTGGTGGCTAAGTAGGCAGTCTAATGAAGACATTACTAGCCAAAGCCTATTTAGTTTCCTCAGGAACACACTTAGGTTTGTTTAGTGTTGATTCAAAGGAGTATTCCAAGGAACCAAGTCCACCAAGTTTCATGATAAATGAGGGCTCTCAGTGGTACCCTGACTGTCCTGACATCCTTCCAACTTCTAGATGAATCCCAGTGCTAGATGACCAAGATATTGAATGAGGTATTTAGACATTTTGTATGATCAAAACGCACATACACACATAAAACATTTCTAAAATTCATATGTAAGTCTATGTCATACCAATCTTACTATCTATTTCATTATTTGAGTAGAGACATTTAAGTCACAA
Source organism: Dipodomys merriami (assembly GCF_024711535.1). Taxonomy (NCBI): domain Eukaryota; kingdom Metazoa; phylum Chordata; class Mammalia; order Rodentia; family Heteromyidae; genus Dipodomys; species Dipodomys merriami. Next base: position 12,609,240 of record NW_027204493.1, read on the forward strand.
ATATTCTAATCTATGTATTTTTTCTGAATGGCACTGATCTCTGATCCTCCAATGCATTTCTGCCTTAGGAAAAGGAGGCCACTTAATGCCTGAGATCTCTTCTAGCTTGAATTTTGATTCTATGACCCTACTTAAGGCAGAATCCACAACCAGTTAAATGCTTATTTTCTAGGTCAGTGTTCAGCCTGTGGTTGGGCTGTCATATACCCCAGTAGATGGAGAAATAACAGTAAATTAGTGAAATTCAGACAGATGAAAGAAGTAATTGGAAACCATTGAAAACAAAGACAAAGAAATGGGGGAAAGTGCTTCTGCCATTAAAAAAAATCTCCCCACATGCTTAAAAGATAAAAAATGATTTAAATGGTAGTCTTATAAGGACATTGGATACATTATTATCACCTGCTAATTTATTTTACAAACACACAAGATTTAGTTAGCAAGTTCTGCGCTCAAGATAGATGGTACATTGGGCACCCTTAGCTCAGGCCTGTAATCCTAGCTACTCAGGAGGCTGAGATCTGAGGATTGCAGTTCAAAGCCAGCCCGGGCAGAAAAATCTATGAGACTCTTATCTCCAATTAACCACCAGAAAATTGGAAGTGGCACTGTGGCTCAAGTGGCAGAGTGCTCACCTTGAATTGAAGAGTTCAGGGACAGCCCCCAAGCCCAGAGTTCAAGCCCGACCAAAAAAAAAAAAAAAAAAAAGTGTGTCTGACCTTTGAAGTGGTACCTCAACAATGTTGCATGTGTTTTATGTTCTCAGACTTAAAGGGCTGTGAACTAGTTGCTTCCACCCTGACTGTGTTTGGCTTCATGGTTAAAAAGAAATATATAGGGCTGGGATGTAGTTCAGTGGCAAAGCATATGCTTAGCAAATGCAACATCCTGGGTTTGATCCCCAGTGCCAAAAAGCAATGACAAAATAATACAGTTTAAAAAACCCAAACAAAAAAATATATATCCAGGTGCCAGTAGCTCAAGCATGTAATCCTAGCTCATCATGGAGGCTAAGATCTGAAAATCACATTTGAAGCCAGACTGGGAAGGAAAGTCCATGAGTATTTATTTATTTATTTATTTAGTAGGTCATAAGGCTTGAATTCTGGGCCTGGGTGCTGTCCTCAGCTCCTCAGCTCAAGGTGAGTGCTCTACCACTTGAACCACCACTTCCCGTTTTTTGGTGATTAATTGGAGATAAGAGTTTCATGAACTTTCCTGCCCAGGCTGGCTTTGAACCGAAATCCTCAGATCTCAGCCTCCTGAGTAGCTAGGATTACAGGCGTGAGGCACTGACAGCTTGCTATCGATGAGACGCTTATCTCCAATTAATAACAGAAAAAGCAGGAAGTGGTACGGGCTAAACTTGAGCCAATAGGATCTCAGGGACAATGCCTAACCCCACAGTACAATACTTAATTGCATATTTTAATATATACCTACTCAAATGTATTTCCATACTGAATTATTTGATAAAGGTTTATAATCATCATTTATATAATCTATACATAATATGGAAAACGCATTTGAATTTCTACACAAATCATTTATACTTTAGTAACTATCCTTACTTGTATTTACTACTTTTGTTTCCAATACAAATTTTAATAACTAAAGATTTCTCTCTCTAAATCGACTGATAAGTAACCAGGCAAAACATATTGGACTTTTGCCCAGTGTTAGTGGCAGGAAGCCCAGGGTACAGAAGTCCCAATTACACAATCTTATATTAGCTATCAAAGAGAAAGTGCTTCTTATTTGATTACTTTAAGAAAGACAGAGATTATTGAAAAAAATAGCAAAAACTATATGAAGACTGTATTGTTTGTTACAATTGCCTCTGAATCCATATTTTCTCCAAATAAAAAATTTAATTATTTTTTAAAAAGCCCACATGATCAGGGTTGCACTATTGTTATAAATAGACATAAAATAAAAATTATCATTTTAACCATTAAAAATTTCAACTCAGTATCATTCAATAATATACAATGTTGTGCAATTTTGTTCAGCACTGTAGAGGTCCAAAAGTTTCTCACTACCCTAAATGGAAATCTCATACATTAAGCCATCACTCCATTCCTCCCACAGCAGCTCCCAGTAACTGCAAATCTGCTTTCTTTTCCTATGACTATGCCAACTCTTGATAGTTTGTATAAATAGAATCATACAGTGCCTGCTGTGCCTGGATTCTGTGCAATAATTTCAAAGTTCATCCATGCTGTAGCAATTAGCAATACTTCATTCCTTTCTGTAGTTGTAGTACTCGTGTGTGTGTGTGTGTGTGTGTATTTGTGTGCCTGTGTATGTGTGTGTGTGTTTATCCAGTCTTCAGTAGATGATCATTTGTGTTGTTTGCAATAGTTGGCTGTTGTGAAAAGTAGAAAAGGAGTTCTGTGAACAACCATGAACAAGCTTTTCTGTGAATACAATTTCAGTTCTTAGGGTCACATACCTAGCGGTGGAGGTGTTTGGTCATATGTCAGTTCTATGTCTGTTTTAAATGTGGAGTGACAAACTGGATTCTATGTCAGCTTTGCTGTTGTACACACCCATCAGCAATGTATGAGATTTGCAATTACACACCACCTTGCCAATACTTATTTTCTGGTACTCTATACTGTTTGTTTTTGATGGTTGTTCATTTGTTTTTGTTTTTATGACTATGACCATTCCTGATGAGCAACTCCTAGTATATAATTGTAATTTTGATGTGCTTTCCCCTGATGATTAAGGCTATCAAACATCATTCCATGTTTTATTTTACATTATTTTATTTTTGCCACCTAATGACTTGGAGTGTCTTTTAAAATTCTTTGTCTTTTGTTGAGTCGTTTCTTATTATATATGGAAACAAAGCCAAAAGACTTCCATTCATACTGGAAATGTCTTTTCTGTAGGTCCTGGTGGTATGGGACTCACTTCCTGATCATTTATGTCTCAATGAATGATCATATGTCACAAATGAAGATGACTTTCCTTTTTTGTTTTGTTTTCATTTTTTAAAATTTATTTATTTATTTTAATTGTTATTGTAAAGGTGATGTACAGAGGGGTTACAGACAGGGAACTCTGTCTAGAAGAAAAGAAAAAATACATAAGATATATATGTATAAAACTGCATATACATATATGATATATACATATGATAAACATATCCACATATATGTATAAATCATATATACATATATCTATAGTTATACAGGTATATGTAAGTATCTATATATATCTGTATATATAAACATGTATACATTGATATGAATGGCATATTCTTTCTAACATTTGTGCTTAAATCTGCAAAAAATATTAAGGTTTGGGCATTTGACCAATGTGATTCCCAACAAGTGATCTAATTTTTTTTTATTGTGAAAATACCGTACAGAGGGGTTACAATTACATGAGCAAGGTAATGAGTGCATTTCTTATCAAGACTTGTTGCCTCCTCCTTTGTTTCCCCTTTCCATCCCTTTCCATCTCCCACCACCATCCCCCCCCACCCCGGCCAAAGTTGTAAAGTTTGTTTTCCAAATGATCTTTTTTTTGGGAGGGGGTCCAGTTGTGGGGCCTGAACTCTGGGCCTGGGTGCTGTCCCTCAGCTCTTCAGCTCAAGGCTAGCACTCTACCACTTGAGCCACAGTGCCACTACTGGCTTTTTTCTTTTTGCTTATGTGGTGCTGAGGAATCGAACCCAGGGCCTCAGGCATTCAAGGCAAGTGCTCTACCACTGAGCCACCTTCCCAGCCCTCAAATGATCTTATTTTTAACTGAGGATTCAAGCCATAAGATTTGAGGATTCAAGTCATAAAAAGAACTTTACACCTAACCCTTAACCTTATCATCTCTGTTAGTTCGATATAACTAGCAGCTTTTGATTAATTAACCTTGTTGTGAGTCTCATTTCATAGTTACATAAATATATAAATAAAGTAATACTTTCTTCCCAAGAATTGTGACTCTGTATGTCAGACATTATCTGAATCACTAAATATAAAATATCTGGCAGGATGCAGTAAAGTAGCTCTGGGAGAAGGAGTTTCAGTAAAAGAACAGAATTCAAGAATATGTCTAATGGCCTTATTCAGAAGACCCAAAGCTTAGGTTCCACTTTCTACATCTTACTGCTATTCTGGAATCTTTCTTCTTCCTTGTCTTCTTGGACAGTGCTGTTAAGAAATAGCTGACAGGTTTTCATTCGCCACGCTCTCAGATTTTCCCCACTACAATACATGGTTTTAGATACAAACTTTGGACTCTGACATGTGAGTGTGTGAAGGGTTTGAATACATCCTAATTATTTCACTATAGAGTATATATTTTAGGAAAATTTCCCTTGCCATACTTGACAGATATTTTGTTTAAAATAGTCATTTATGTACTAATTGGAATTCATCCAGGCATTACTTGTTGGTATAAGGTTAAAAATTAAGGGAATTCATTTTTTTAATGTTTACAAGATCTTTTATCCTTTTAAAATAGGAAAGGGCCAAGTATTTATAAAGCGTCTATATGGCTTGTGCTGCTTGTCTTTGATCATACCATGTAAATGGAGTAGCACTCAGTACATGCACAAAATATGAGGGAGAAATGCAAAGGGTTTGGCTGTAAAATCAGTAACACAAGACTGAATCACTTACCTCTGCATCTCCATCCTAATGTTGGGCAAGGGTGTCAATGGTGGATAGTTCATCTGTTGCCTCATCCAGCTCTGCCCTCTTAATAAGTCCATCCTATCACAGAGATCTGGTGTCCTCTGGTGACATTTCCTTGGTCTTGTTCCTTGGCTTGTATATAATTGAATTATTCTTAGGTGCATAATGGAAAATTCCAGCATTAAATTTGACTTGCCTATGAAAGCCAGTGTGAGTTCTCTGTCATGTGTTCTTTCTGCTCTATGTGATACTCTCTGGTAGTACTTAACATAGGCATTAAATCACAAAAGCAGTTTGCAGCCTGAAATGTAAAGTTGCCCGGGGAACATTTTACTTATTTAATCATCTGCCTAGTCAACTACAAGAGATCATACTTTTTCATAATACTAGAAGATCGCCCGAACTATATCTCTTCCTAATTTGCTATGAGATAGCAATAATTAAAAGAAAATAATAGAATGGTTTGGATTCATACTCTTGTCATCCCAATGGCAAGAGTCACAACGAATGTAATCTGTTATGAACTTGGCAATATTTTTCTTTAAATCATGTAATAGTTATTTGTTGTCTAGTATGTCTCAAAAGTAATTATAAATTTTTAGAAGGCAGGATTGGTATTTATCTCATTTTGTAAAATCTCTGGTAGCTCTTTATTTTTTTCTTTTTATTGTGGGAGATTGTTGATGTTTACTAACTGAATGTGATATATTTCTACTTTAGTCATATATGTACATTTATTAAATACTATCTACATCTAGAGCAGACAGTTTTTCTCTCACACATGTGTGTGTGTTTACACTTTTGAATAGTTTGAAGAATATGAGTAATAAGGAACTTTTGAGTCTACTTGTAGTGTCTATTTTCTTTGCCTCTCTGCCCATTCTTTTTCCCTGTCCTCCCTTCTGCCATATCAGCTTTCTACAGTTCTGTAGAATCTTATCATTGGGCTAAGACATCCTCAGTTTCCTTCTGTTTTGTTAGTATTGTCTCTCCCTCTCTTCTTGATTTCATTCTTTCATATGACAAGCCTGCTTCTGTGCAAGAATCACAGTCCTCTCAGTCCACAAACCTCCTGTGAAGATTTCTCTAAAAGGACAGGATCCCAGGTCAATGTACCAACCAGGGGGTCACAGAGTTGAGTATTCTGACTGGTACCCTGAAATGAATAAAAAATGGCATGAAGACTGGGAAACTGGGGCTGGGAATGTGGCTCAGTGGTAGAGCGCTTGCCTTGTATGCATGAGGCCCTGGGTTCAGTTCCTCAGCACCACATAAGCAAAAAGAAAAAAGCTGGAAATGGCACTGTGGTTCAAGCGGTAGAGCCCTAGCCTTGAGCTGAAGAGCTGAGGGACAGTGCCCAGGTCCAGAATTCAGGCCCCACGACCGGACCCCCCCCCAAAAAAAAAAGACTGGGAAACTAGATGGTTCTTTTGATATCTTATGCTCATTCTTGCCCTGCTGGTGGTGTCACCTAAAAACATGGCTATACCTCCTAACACTCTTGGTTAGAGTAGAATACAAGAAGGTAGATGCTAGCTGTAATGAAATGTAATTATTTAATATCATTAAATAATAAGTGTAGTATCTTATAACTTCCAAATATAACATTCTATGACTGATCAAGAATCAAATGTTAGAAGTTATGATACAGTTTAGGTAAATTCTTCTAAAGCTAGTAGTTTATTATACCTATAGTCAAATATATTTTGCTTGCAGGAATTATAATATCTAAACAAGTTTTCTATGTACTATGTTAGGATAGAAAATGGAATGCTGACAAGTATTCTAGGTATTGGGAATACCCTTTTAATTCTTACAGAAATATCTAAATAATACATGTGATTTTTTCTGATAATATTTTGTTTTTCTTATTGTTGAAGCAAAAGATTGGTGTTTCTTTTTGTTAAGCCTTAAAAAGCTATGACTTCCAGTGGCTCATGACTGTAAACCTAGCTACTCAGGAGGCTGATATCTGAGGATCAAGTTTTGACACCAGCCCAGGCAGGAAAGTCCATGAGACTTATCTCCAATCAACTTCCAAAAGTTAAAAGTGCAGCTACGGCTCAACTTGTAGAGCACTAGCCTTCAGCCAAAATGCTGAGGTACAGTACTAAGGCCCTGAGTTCAGGCCCCAAGACTGACACAAGAGGGGAAAAAAAGAAAGAAAAAGCTGTGAAATTGGTTACCTGTGTGCAAAAAAAAATAAATAGCAGTTGTCCCCTTTGAAAAGACAGTAAAATGGCAAAACTCTTAAGATCCAAATGGTTACCTAATAAATAAGTATATCCAGGCCCAATGCCACTTAATTATCCACATATTTTGATAAGATACATTCTTTCTACAACTCTACAGCTCTTGTAACACCCTCATAATATTATGTGATGCAGTATGAGCTCCATATAAAGCATGTGACAAAATGTTTCTCAAAAAATGTTTCCTATAAACACATATCCTAGGCATTTTACTTTTCTCTTAAATTACTCCATTTTCTTTTACTGCTCTGCTCTTGCTAGAGTTAAAGAGTTTTTTGAAAGCTTATTCTGTGTTAACTAATGCTACATATCATCTTGGTTATTTTTTATTCATATTAAGGGCTTTACCTTTATACAATCATAAATTGATAGTTTGATCCGAGGTGAATTTGCTTCAAGAGTCTATTTAGGAGTATCATTTTTAAAGATAAAGTTTAACTAGTTCTGAGAAATGTGTGTCTGAATTAAAATGTGGCTTGTATCTGTGCTCTAGCTACCTGAAAGAGAGTTTTAAGTTTAGTTGAAATGTCTCATTGGAGACAAAAAGAAAACAAAGAGAGAAGAATATTTGGAAAAGTAGATAGAATTATAGACTTTTAAAAGAGTAGAATTTCTCTGAGTTCAAAACCTCAGGACTGAAAAAGAAAAGTAATATTTATATTATATATTCAGCCATTCCTTCAACAAAGTATATTGAACAGTTATATACTAGTGAGTACATTAAGATTAGGCTTCACTGAATCCAACAAATCTATTACTTTGTGTAGCATTTAAGCAATATGACCAATAAAGCATAAGTTACCAGGAAAGAAGTACCAGTAAAGGCAGTTGAAGGCCAGTATAGCAACTCTGCTATCACCATGAGCCCAAGCTACTGTGTCTTTCTCTGCCACCACGCAACCTATCACTTCTGTCCAATTGTTACTCATGTTATTTCTTCTTAGGTTTTAATGGAAGAATACCATAGACTAGGTAATTAAATAACGAAGTTTTTTCACTGTTCTGGAAACTAAAAATACAAGATGAAGGTGTCCTGAGGCTGTTTTCGGGCAAGGCTTCTCCCCTGGCTTGTAGATGGCACCTTCTTTTTTGTTTTTTTTTTGTTGTTGTTGGTCATGGGGCTTGAACTCTGGGCCTGGGCGCTGATCTTCAGCTCTTCAGTTCAAGGGGAGCACTCTACCACTTGAGCCACAGTGCCACTTCTGGCTTTTTCTGCTTATGTGGTGCTGAGGAATGGATCCCAGGCCTCATGCATGCAAGGCAAGTGCTCTACCACTGAGCCACCTTCCCCACCCAGATGGCACCTTCTTGACATCATATGATCTCTTCTCTTCAGAAGAGTAGCAAGAACAGGAGAAAAGGGAGAGACAAGGACATCCGTTTTGTAGGGTTAGAATCACCCTTGTAAATTTAACTTGACCACCTAACAGCTATATTTGAAAAATGTCATCACTTGGGGTGTGAAAGCTAAAACATATTAATTTGAAAGGGATATAATACAATCTACAGTGAGCTCCAGGTATTATCTAGGAGTTCATAATTGAAGGAATGGCAAAGTTGGCAAGATAAAAGAAAGAAGAGGTCAAAATGGCAAACTTCTCAGATAAATCATCTGTCTTAAGGAGCTTCTTGAATGTCCCATACATTTCCTTTTCCTTTTCATTGGCAAAATGATTAAGTCATAAGGTTATACATATTGACAAGTAGTTTTCCAGACATATGTATTACCTCTCAAAATAATATAAATATTTATGAGCAATGAGAAGGAAGAAATGGTATGAGTTAAACTACCTTGGTATATGCTAGGCATTGAGGATGAAATACTAGTTCCTAAATTTGCATAGCTATAGAACAACTGTACAACTAGCTATCTGGAATACAATATTATATATTGCATGAGATGAAAACTGTGTAAAAGTTCTATGGGAACACAGAGAAAAAAATGACTATCCAATAGAGGGCATTAGGGAGGATGAAAGGCCTTTAAAAATAGAGATTTAGCCAGACTAAAATGCGAAGAAAACTATTTGAGGAAAACTTCTGACAAGCTTCATGATGGTTAGGGGAACTGCTCGTATTAAAAATTGGCCATTATACTAAAGCTACCAGCACAACTATGTTTATCGCAGCATTATTTACCACAGCTAAGATATGGAACCAACCCAGATGTCCCTCAGTAGATGAATGGATCAATAAAATGTGATGCACACACACACACACACACACACACACACACACACACACACACACACACACACACAGTCTCATTTGTTAGGAAATGGAAAGATTTGGAAAAAATTATGTTAAGTGAAGTAAGCGAAGCCCAAAGAAACATAGGTCCCATGGTTTCCCTTATTTGCAATAACTAGTATATGTCTAGGACAAGCAGAAAAGCTCAAAATCTATGTACATATGACTATATAAGATGACACTAAGCAACTTGAACCCCAAGATAGAGACACAAGTGGTCTTATCTTTCTTGCTGTTGTTTTAAGTGCTCTTATCTTTCTTGCTGTTGTTTTAATGTACTTATAATGTACCATGTGATTTTATTGTTTCTTTTGTATGTTCTTCCTCCATGGTATAACCCCTGTTTTCACTGTATTTGATTCTGGTGCCCTGCATCTTGTATATACATTTTTCTAATTTGGGGAGAGGAAGGGAAATAACAAAATGCTGAAATAAGGATATAGGTTGACCCATTATAACAATGAAATGTACAAGACACTATGTTGAAAATGAACTTTACAACTTGGGGAGGGAGGGAGGAGTTGGGAAGGTAAGGTGGGGAGGGAAGGGATGGTAGGGGAAAAATAAAGGAGGAAGTAACAATGCTCGATAGGAAATGTACTCATTACCTTACTCATGTAACTGTAACCCCCCTGTATGGTATTTTTACAATAAAAGTATACAAAAAAAGGAGTCTTAAAGGAAAGGAATTTAGTTGATTTTTAAAAAGCACAGTTCAAAAAAAAATAAAAAGTGTCCATAACTTGACAGTCTTAGCCAGTAGTGGTGATGAGATTGGAAATAGGGAATGAAGCTTCATTTTAATAGGACTAACATTGCTCTTTGTGGAGGCAAACAGCATTTATTGGACTCTGCAGAATTATCCAAGGATAAGACAGTATTATAACCAGCTATATGTTTTTAAAAATACCCATCTGGCAATAGGAAGGAATTCATAGATAGTGAAGAGTGTGTGTGTGTGTGTGTGTGTGTGTGTGTGTGTGTGTGTGTGTGTGTGTGTGTGTGTGTGTGTGTGTGTGTGTGTGTGTGTGTGTTTTAATATAGGAACTTCATTTAGTTTCCATGGTCACAAGGTATTATTGGTTCCATTCTGCTAATTTATGTCCATTTAGAAGATGCAAATAGCTGGGTATTGGTGGCTCGTGCTTGTAATCCTAGCTACTCAGAGGGCTAAGATCTGAGGATCTTTGTACACAGCTAATCCAGACAGGAAAACCTGTGAGACTCTTATCTCCAATCTACCAAAAAAACTGTAAGTGGACTTGTGGATCAAGTGGTAGTGTACTGGTCTTGAGGGAAAAAGTTCAGAGACAGTGCCCAAGTTTTGAGTTCATGCCCCAGGACTGGAGAGAAAGAGCGTGTGTGCGTGCGTGTGTGTGTGTGTGTGTGTATGCGCGTTTGTGTACACACGCGCATACACATACACACAAAGATGAAAAAAGAAGGCAGATGTTCAGTAGTACATGGGATGGTGGGAAATTATTGAAGTCAATCCAAAAGTTTTGTAAAACTGCAATTTTTTGAGGAAAATTGTCCATTATACATTCTCATTTATCTACATAAAACTTACATGTACTAATGATCTTTTCTAATAATTGTAACAGCTCCTTGCCATTCATTCCTTTTATCTTTGTATGTTTATGTTTTCTCTATAATCTTAGAAATAGATGTTTAATTGACTTGGAACAAGTTGAGAAATTCTAAATTGAGTGATGACATATTTCTTTTGCCGGTTCCCTGAATGCTTAGTGTTCAAGAAATGGCAATGGCCAGCATAACATTGTTAAGTATTAGCAAGTGCTGGCTTATTTTCTTATTTCTTAAACTTCTCTCAGACTGAAGGATTATGGGTGTCTGACTTTAAAATTTCTTTCTTAATGTACATTCTAGCTCCATAGTAAGGATTGTCTACTGGTCTCTGAACAAGCACTGTTCTAACAAGCATGGAACTAGGATTTGACATAAGAAACCATAGAAAGAACTGGTGGAATTATGGTAAGAATTTGGAGATAGTACATTGGTTTAAGAAGACTGAAATTTAGGTAATTATAGCACCAATTTCAACTTTGGCTATTTTTGCCCTGGATGTTTGACACTTGGTGATGGATATCCAAATGTGCCTGTAAAGTAACAGCTCCACTGAAAATCTATTCCTTTTTTCAAAAGAAATCATTGTAAGGTGATGTGCAGAAGGGTTGCAGTTACCTGATTCAGGTAATGAGTGCATTTCCTTTTGAAGAGTGTCCCCCTCCTCCCTCATTCTCTCCCAGTTTTTCCTCTTCCAACTTCTCTCCCCCAAAAGTTGTGTAGTTCATTTCCAACATAGTGTCTAGTGGGTTTCTGCTGAATTGGTTCACCCTTTGCCCCAAAGTTCCTGTGCTTCTCTTCCCCCTCCTCAAATTAGATAAACTTAAAAACAAGACAAAGAGTACAGAAATAAAAAAACAGTGACAGAAGGGAGTTTATCAAAGAAAAAAGGAAAGAGGAAAAGAAAAAAGAACCACAAATAGTTTAATAGAAGACCTCTTCCTTCCATTTCTTGGAGTTCATGTTTATATGATCTTATGCACATAGCTATTGAGTTCTTGCCATCCTCTCCTAAGAAAATCCTTCTTGGTTCTCATTGTGTGAATGTTTACATTGCTGTTTAATTAATCATGTCCAGGTGTAATTATTTATCTTTTACTGTCCATTGGTTTGCTTTCTAGGCAAACCAATTTATAGCCACATTCTAGTGGCTATAAACCCTGCAGCCTATGTTTCTTTTTGTCTGGCTATTTCACTTAGTATAATTTTTCCCGTCTTTCCATTTCCTTACGATTAGGGCAATGTCATTCTTTCTCATGGAAGCATAGAATTCCATTGTATATTATCTACTCTTGTTTGGATTTCCACCAGTCTGTTTTCATTTTGCCTTCCTGTGGCTCATCCTTATCCTGACTATGCCTTTTCAGACTTCAGCTGCTTTTCCTTCCCTTGCTATCAAATCCAGACATACAAATATGAGCCACATTTTGTCTTCTTTTGGACTTCATTCTCCTCCTTTTCCAAGGTCAGAGGTAAGGTGTACCTTGAATTTATATGTGTGTGTGTGTGTGTGTGTGTGTGTGTGTGTGTATAAGTGCTTAGTAATTAGTGCTATAATTCTGAGCATCAGAATGCTTCCTTTTAAGGAAAATATTGGCTGACATTCTTGAAGATACTGACTGTAACATCTGTATTTACTTCCACTTCAAGACCTCTAGTGAACTAATGGAAAGAATGTAAAAGATGATGCTACCAGATAGGAATAGAGTTTGGATCCAAGGATGTTACTGCTCAACTAATGTTTTTAAGTGCAAAAAAAATGATCATGGTCTTAGCAACAATCATCACTAAGGAAACAAAGTTTAGAGTTATCTCAAAACAGAAAAGAAAGCATCATAAAGTTATCTCTTTCCTCTAGAAAGAAAACAAGCATTCTAATGACCCTTGCCTTCTGAAATATTTCAACATTCCAGGCTATTGAGACTTTGCTTCATTTCCCATAAACAGACCCCAGAGTCCTTTAAATACTTTCTGATTTATTTCCCAAATGTTTCCAGGTGAACAACAAATCATACTCATTTGGCTTATATTATTTCCTCTTGATACTCTGGACAACTTTGAAGTTGAGCAGAAGTACCAAAAAGATTTTGAATGAAGAAAATGTTTGGTAGTCAATGATATAATGGAAAATTGCTATAATAAGCAGCTAGGATGGAAGAAAAATCATATAGAGTCATATTAGACTAAGTGTCAGTGTGTATTAAGGGAGAGTATTGAGCCACGCAGACAAAAAAATAGCCTGGTTGCTGAGTGCTGGTGGCTCATGACTGTAATCCTAGCTACCCAGGAGGCTGAGATCTTAGGATCACGGTTCAAAGCTAGCCCTGGCAGGAAAGTCCATGAGACTCTTATCTCCAATAAACCACCAGAAAATGGGAAGTGGCTCTGTGGCTCAAGTGGTAGAGAGCTAGCCTTGAGCTGAAGAGCTGAGGGACAATGCTCAAGCCCAGAGTTCAAACCCCATTACCGACAAAAAAAAAAGCTACCTGGTTGAGGGTATAAATGAATCAATAATGATACTTCTTAGTATTTGGAATATGAAATTCCTAATTAAAAGTTGTTTCCTGATAGATGTGCATTTGGGTTCTTATACATTGTCAGAGATTGTACCAGACTTTATTATGTTAGTTAGATTCAAGGAATTTATTAGTTAATTTATTAGTGCTAATAATGACAGTCCAAGCATTAAGCCAGTGTTTAGATAAGTGTACTATTAATAATTTTAAAAAGTCTATTAATAAATAAAATAAGTAAAATGCATACTATTAATAAATAAAAATAGCCCTTTATTGGCAGGTTTGTTTTTATTAACTTACATAGGATTTTTCTCAATGAAATGTGTAAGCCATCAACATTGCTGGTTCTGGCCATATTTTTATTAATAAGCATGACAGGTAGTTTTGTGACAGCAAAGGTTGAAGAAAGGAGACTCCATTTCCTGATTTCCAAAAACAAACAATGGAACAGTTTTGAAGCTGTGCCTTCCATTAACCCACTCACTTGGACATATGTATGTATAACTTGCAAAACCTACACCCAAGTCACACAAAAAAACATGAGGAAGAGAATCAATAATGGAATCTCTTCACTTCTGGAACTTGAAATTACCAGTCAAGGCTTCTAAGTGAATTAAAAATAATTGCGGTTTGTGTTTATTACCTCTTTCCTGTTCTGACCTTCAGAAGTACCCATGGTTCATAGTAATAAAAATAGCTGTCATATATATCACTGAGAAAAGATTATATGTAAATTAATAAATATCAATTGGAGGCATTTCAGCAACAAGGGTTATTGGAGTTCTTCCATATCTTGAGACTGCATTTTTCCTATTTCTGAATAAGCACTTGGCTGGGATGCCACCATGCTTTGTTTTGAAGTATAGTGTGCATTTCCATATGCAGCGCTCATGCTGCACAGTGCAGAAATAATGAGTTTGGCACTGAGGATGCTAAGGCAGCTGCAGAACAGAGTCCTACGCTCATGTTGTGTGTATAAACACATGAGTTGTGCGAGTTGTGCTTCCACAGTGGGACGCAGGGACTCCTGAGGCTCGGCAGCTTTTATATTCCCTAAAACACAGACCCTGAAGACGACGCTGACAGGGTGGAGGGAGGTGGGTTTTGAGGCTGATGAAGAATGTCTAACAAGAGCGGGGACAGTGTGAATGGCACTGGCAAAGCAGAAATCATGTGCAGTGGGAGTTAATAAAAATGATTGAAACAAACCAGTCAGGAAAGGGCATTTTTATTTATTAATGGTATACATTTTACTTATTTTTTTATTAATAGACTTTTTTTCATGTAAAGCAGAAATTTTTTTATTGTAAAGATACTATACAGAGAGTTACAGTTACATGAGTGAGGTATTGAGTACACTTCCTATTGAACATTGTTACCCCCTCCATTGTTTTCCCCCTACCATCCCCCCCTCCCTCCCTTCCCCAAGGTTCTTTTTTTTTTTTTTAATTGTGATTAAGTGATTCCACAGTATTGTGGAATAATGATGTTCATTTAAAGTCACAAGTTCATTCTAACTTTCCTGGAGCAAATTGTCTATCACAGTCTGTAACATATAACGGTGTTCACATGTTATATACCATATATGTGATCAGCAGCATGGGGATATTTAGTAGTGGTTCAACCAGATGAGTGGGAGTTCTTTGTTTCTTAAGCCCTGTTAGTTTTGTCATATCGCCTAACATTTTGGATTTAGCATCTGCTTATCAGGGAGACCATGTACCATTTGTCTTTTCTTTCTTGGCTTACCTCGCTCAACATGATTCCTTCTAGCTCCATCCATTTCCCTGCAAATGCCATTATTTTGTGATTTCTAATGGCTGCATAATATTCCATTGTGTATAGATACCACAATTTTTGGATCCATTCATCTGGGGTGGGGCATCTATGTTGTTTCCATATCCTAGCTATTGCGAACAGTGCTGCAATAAACATGGAGGTGCACGTGTCCTTGTATATTGGTTCCTGTTGTTCAGGGTAAATGCCTAGAAGTGGTATGACTGGGTCGTAAGGGAGGTCAATCTTTAGCTTTCTAAGGACCCTCCAGACTGCTTTCCAAAGTGGTTGTATAAGTGTACATTCCCACCAGCAGTGTAATGGGGTTCCTCTTTCTCCACATCCCCTCCAGCATTTGTCGTTGGCTGATTTGTGGATGTGGGACATTCTGACTGGGATAAGGTGGTATCTCAGGGTTGTCTTTATTTGCATTTCCTTCACCACCAGGGATGATGAACATTTCCTCATGTGTTTCTTTGCCATTTTTATTTCTTCATTTGAGAAGTCCCTCTTTAGTTCCCTTGCCCATGTAGTAATTGGTTTGTTAGGTTTATTAATAGACTTTTAAAGATTATTAATAGTACACTTAATTAAACACTGGTTTAATGCTTGGATTGTCATTATTAGCACTAATAAATTAACTTTAATTCCTTGAATCTAACTAACATAATAAAGTCTGGTACAATCTCTGACAATGTATAAGAACCCAAACACACCATCTATCAGAAAACAACTGCTTGTCTTATAATTTTATCTGTAGATACTATGAGGAAAAATAATCATTGTGGAAGAAAAAAAAACTCAGGTAGAAAAATTTTCAAGGGGGATTTTTTTTAACAAAGAATGATTGGGAAACATTCTGATGGAATTTAATATTATACATGTGCACAGAAAGGGGACAGCTCTAGCCAGGATGGCTGCTATACTAACAATCCTTGTTTTTCTATCTATTCCAACTTGTTCCACTGAACAAACTTGTGTGAAACACCTACTATGTGCCAAGAATTTTGTTTCCATGCTCCCTTCCCATCAAACTGCAAATACATGCATGTATACACATTCACTTTGAAGCTTAAACACAGTTAACAACTGGAGACACAATAGGACTCTCAAAGTAAAGCCAAATCTGTTCATTCCCTACAACACGCTGAAGTTACAAAGTAGCTTCACAGGATGAACTGAAAATGTTTATTTCACTTGGCTTTCCTGGCCTTGCCGAAGGAGGCAAATATCATGCTGACATATTACATCATTTCTGATGAAAGCACTCTGGATGGAGGTATTTATTGAGCCAGATTTCTCTTTTATGTCACTGTAAAGGGAAATGTCAGTTGTCTCTGTTGGAAACACTGAAACAGATATATTATTTCTTGCAGCGAATATGGATTTCCTATATTTGAGGTTATGTGTCTTATGTTTATTCTAGTTTGTCTTGGCTCTATTAGGGCATTATTTCCTTTATTTCCTATATCTCTACCACTGAAGGGTTTTGAGTTCTCTTTCTCAAGATTTAAACACTATAAAAAACAATCATATCAGATTTTAAATCAATTAGAGTTATATAGTACTATAATATTTTTGGTCAAATCCAGTTATACTTTCAGCCAAGTTTATTTTTTTTAGTAACCATTCATATAAAATTGAGATCCATTTACATAACCTGTAAAGAATAAAATAATACTTAAGACCCACATATAACATAGACCCTGCTATAATAAAGGTGTTTTGTTACCTATCTCAAGGTAGGGAAAAGAGCTTTCAACTATTATTGACTTATTATTAAAATATTTTTCTTAAGCTGGTCATGATGGTTCACACCTGTAATCCTAGCCACTCAGGACGCAAAAATTAGGAAGACTGGAGCTCAAGGGAAGTCCAATCAAAAAGGAGATCCCATCTCATCAAATAAATTGGGCATAAAGTTACATATCTGTAATCTCAGCTAAACAGGAAGCATAGGTAGGAAGATCATGGTCCAAGGCCAACCTGAACAAAAGCACAAAATCCTACCAGAAAAATAACCAAAGGCAATAAGGGGTGGAAGAGGTGTGGCTCAAATATTACATCCTGATTTCAAACCTCAACTATATATGTGTGTGTGTGTGTGTGTGTGTGTGTGTGTGTGTATGTATATATATATAATTTATATATACATATATGTGCACTGTGTATACTATCTATACATATATGCATACTATATATACTATATAGCATATATATACTATATGTATACTCTATATATGTATGTAATATATATATATATATATATATATGTATGTATGTTGACACTTGAGCCAGCATGAACACCAGAAAGAGTGAGCGAGGAGACACCTGTGCTCAAGCATGGGAAATGAAGGGGCTCTACTGCTGTACACCATAGCTGTGCTCTCAGATTCTCAGGTGGCTCAGCTGTGGGTTAAGTAGTGTAGTCTGAATAGGACACTAAAAAGGGTCACTGCACTGTTACCTTGTCCTTGAAATAGATTTGCAATTCTTGCAACAATCCACACAGAGCAAAACATCACAGGAGTGAAAGAAGTCTGTACTGGTTACTGGATCAGATACAAAGTGAGCTGAAAATCCAAGGGATATAACTACAAAATCCAAGGGATCTATAGTACAAAAGTGGGTGTTATATGCAGTCCTCTTCCCTGACAAACTTCTCTACTTGGAAGGCTTAACATTTATGTCTTTATTTTTTTTATAGCTTCATTATAGCCATGTTTAGAAATAGGAAATTTTGTACTGATAAACTACATCTGTGTCACATCTGTATCAGTTTCTAAGATTACCTACTCATCGGAATAAGATAAACATCCTCTTCTCAACTACAAGATGGTGAATTAACTCTGGGTTTTACCTATGGATTGCATTAAATCATTCATTTAGAGTTCCTATTTTTTAATGAATGATTTGTATTTGTACCAGCATCCTGCATAGCATAGGTGACTCATTTTAGACAGGATGAATAGAGGCTCATGAAGGTAAGAACACCTCTGGCACCTTATTTTGTATTTTTATTTTGCCAGACCTGGGGCTTGAACTCTGAACCCGGACATTGTCACTGAGCTTCTTTTTGCTCAAGGCTAGCACTCTACCACTTGAGCCACAGCACCAGTTCTGTTTTTTTCTGGTGGTTAGTTGGAGATAAGAGTCTCATGGTCTTTCCTGCCCAGGCTGGCTTTGCACTGTGATCCTCAGGGTCTCAATCTCCTGAGCAGCTAGGCTTATAGGCATGAGCCACCAGCTCCTCTGGTATTTTCTAACAAGGCTGCAAGCTCTTTGGGAGCCAGAACATCATTGCATTGTAACTATACTTCCATAGTATAGTACATGTCAGGGGTAAAAAATCAGATTATATTTGTAGATTTGGCTGGTTCATATTATCTCCCAAGATCACTTTCTTTTTGTACTATCAAGACATTTATTCTAAATGCATTCACTCACTATACAAAATGCAGTTATTGTTACTTTCACTTAATCTTGTATCTTTCATTTGTTGAGTTAAACATAATGATAATTATTTGATTTTTTGTAGGAAGTTATTAAAGAAGGCCATGACATTTTAGTATTTCTCCTTTGTCACCATTTTTTTATTTGACTCTCTCTGGCTGGAGGCTCAGAATTTGTAATTCTTCCCTATCAGAATTAACAGCTGCTAGGGGCTTTTAGGGGGTTAGATTGAGGTGGTTTATTGCTTTTGTTATTAATCTGACCAACTGAATAGTGCTTCCATTACAAAAAGTCAATGACTTGACCTCAGAACTCCTTCTGTCATTAATGCAATCTGGCCTTAGACAAATACCCAACCTCTCTGAGCTTTTTTTAAGACCTGTGTGTGCATGCACACACACACACACATACACACACAACACAACACAGATACAACTGCTGTTCTGCTTAATCTCTGCAGGCTACTGAAAAACTCAATGCTATTATTAACTGACCATTTTTAATAAAATTTTTACTATCTATAAGTAGTTGTATAAAGGAGGTGCCATTTAATAAAATAAAATAAAAGCAAATATGAATATAATGCCTTTTGATCAATGTCAGCCCCTTCAACATTCTCATCTCCCTTTGGCCCACTCTTTCCCTCACTTTTCTTAATTTTGTGGAATATACAGTAAATTTATGACTGCATTCTTTCCTTTTTCTCCCTTCATTCTCCCTCTCCCTTTGGTATAATCCTGTCTTGCATGTACCCATTTCCTTGATTTTGTTGGGTTTTGAATAGTCTTTCTAGAAAATTATACCATTTAAGCTTTCCATAGAGTCTATTATACTTGAATAAATTGATTTATAATCACTTGCATACCACCCAATGTATTTACTTATAGATTTATAGTCACATTCTATCTACCACAGGTGAGAGAAACCATGCAACCTTTGTTTCTCTAGGTCTGACTTACTTTTCTCACAATAATTTTTTTCCCAAATCTTTCCATTTCCTTATGAATGATACAATATCATTCTTTTTAATGGGTGAATAAAATTTCACTGTGTATATCTACCACATTTTCTTGATCCATTCATCATATGAGCTGATTCCATGTCTTGGCTATGGTGAATAGTGCTGCAATAAACATGGTTGTACTAGTGGCTTTACTTGAACTTTGTTTTCTGTTGGATAGATGCCCAGGAGTAGAATTGTTGGGTTATAGGGTGGTTCTATACTTATCCCTTTGAGAAACCTTCATACTGCTTTCCAGAGCAGGTAAACAAGTTTACATTCCCACTAACAGTATTGAGTTCTTTTTTGTCCACAAAGCAGAAAATACTCCAGAGTATATATTACATCTCTGTTTCTCTCATTTGGTTGTCTTTTACATACATGTCATCCTGGTGAAATCACACACACAAAATGACTTATTGCAGCAGGTACCTCTCAACAACAAAGATCTCATTTTATTTTTCTATTTTTTGACTAATATATGTGGCATATGTGACTATTTTGAAATGGAACAAGCATTTTTAAGTCTTTACCACCTAAATGTATGCTTCAACTGAAGTCTCTCAAGCTTGATCTGATATCTGTAACCATAATTCTCTCCTTAGCCAACTTTTCACTCCTTTTCAACATCCTTTTCAGTCCATTGTCAGTGAAGATCATCTTCCTCCTCAGATTTGCCTCTGAGGAGATTGAATGACATAAGCTAATTCTAATTCATTACATGGGCCTTCGTTCTAACACCATTTCTGTGTTACCTTTTATTAGCTCTTTCTAGTTTTAGAGCCAGGATATATAAATGCTGAATCAATGGAAATGGTGATTAATGCTTTGTATTGTGGAATCCTGTTTTTGGTCTTCCTAAGCTCCTCTCTTCTAATCACATAATGGAATTTAATTCTAGGGTATAAGCAAGTTTAATGGGGTAAAACATATGAGGAATGACAAAAAGTATATGATTTAGTTATTAATAATAGAATGTGTCTCTCTTGCTGGTACATGTAAAATGAATATTTTCTTTTGACATAGAAGATGATAGTCTAGGCTTTATTCCTCATTATTTTGTCAGTCTTTTCTTATGTTGCTCCTTAAGCCATTCCCATTAGCTCTGTTTTATAATTTCGGTGGGTTTTTTTTTTTTTTTACTTTTTTGCTTTGGTTGAGAGTAAACATGATTTTGCTTTTCTTCTGGTACATAAAGTTCCAAGGAAATAGTATAACAGAATGCACATTGAACCAAAAGTTATGAGAAGATGCTTTTACAGTTTACTCATTCCTTTAAATCAAAAGAACAAGATGTGAACTATTTCTTAAATGTCATCTCTTTGTGCTTCTTGGTGCCTCAGAAAACATGAAAGAAACTGATTTACAATTACTTAGGGCAAATTGCCTGTAGAATTCTAAGGACAGGAAATTTTAAAATAAAGCAACACACCCCAGACATTCCATACAATATGTAAAATAAATAGGCCTAAAAAGGAACTCAAAAGTTTTTAGTCTTATGTGGAAGGGGTATGAAGAATGGCCATTAAGAGAGCATTTACTAAAGATGATATAAGATGATGTGCTGGAAACATCAATCCAGACAGTAAAATTGACCTCAAGAGAAGAAATTTATTTTACCCCTTATGTCTGAAGTCTGGTGAGTACTTTATTATTATTATTATTATTATTATTATTATTATTATTATTATTATTATTATTATTATTCTCTTTTTTTGGTGCTGATCCTAGGGCTTGAACTTAGGGCCTGGGCTCTGTCCCTTTCTATGCTCTAGCCAGCACTCTACCACTGAGCACAGAACCATTTCTGGCTTTTTCTGAGGAATCAAACCCAAGGTTTCATGCATACTAGGCAAGCACTCTACCACTAAGCCACATTCCCAGCCCTGGTGAGTACTTTTAAATGAGGTAAATTCCACATCCTGCATGGATCCTGTGCATATTACAGACCCATGCTCCTCAGATCCTCTGAGCCTCTCACTGGGCTAGAGATGCTGACATGGAAAGTTTCAGTAGGACCTGAGTTTTCAGAAGCCTCTGGTCTCCAGGCCATAGTTGGTGCCCAGCCTCCTTTTAGTTGTCAGTTTTGTTCTGGTTCTTATCATTGAACAACTGTTTTTTAGATAGAGGCCAATTCTAGAACAGTTTGGAATTATTTGGAGATATTATTGATCCTCAAAATCCTTATGTTACTGGCATCACATGTGTGGGTGAGAGCCAAGGGAATTGCTAACCATTCAACCCTTCATGGTAGAGAACCTTCTGACCCCAAATGGTAGTAGTGCCAAAGTTGAGAAATCCTACTGTACAAAGTAGTTTTGTGCATTTCTCACTCAAAAAGAGGCCATTAAAATTATTCAAAAATTAGTAAATAATACCCATGCATAAAGAGTAAGAGAATGTTCTATTTAGATTAGAGAATGTGGCATGTTTAAAAGCATCTTTGAATGTCTGAAAGACTATTAAATAGGAGATGGTACCCAGCTGTTCTCTACCACCCATCATGGAAATGTCCTTAAAAACACCTATCCCTCCATCCTTTCTTTTACTTTGGTCACACCAGCAAGGCAGATCTCTTCATAATCTTGTAACTGTATTTGTCTTGTCCTCTGTCTTGCTACATACTGAGATCTTTCCAAGTTCTGTGTACACATTCTCTTTATGCTGTCAAACCTCATCTTTCTCTGTTTTGAAAATCTAACTAGAAAAGTCTTCCTTAGCTAAGATGGAAACGTGGTCTGTTTGTCCTCATCCACAGCTGGCACACTCCCTCCTCAGCATGTGGTCTTCCAGACTGTAAATGTGTTACTACCCATCAGTGTCAGGAACTGGGCTACACTTTGATAAGGGATAAAATGATGAATAAGACAGTCTCTGCTTTTAAATTTTTTCTGACCTAGGAAAACAATCTCCTATGGATAGCTACACTACAAATAGTACATGATAGTTATCTTTATAAAAAAAATTTCTCACAAAATGAAAGATTTCAATAATTAGATGATTTCTAAACAGCGGAGATTAAGGAAAACTTTATAAATCAATCTACACAATGTAATTAATATTTTCTTGTTTGTTTGAAGAATACATTTTCTCTAAATTAAACTACAAACATGTATCCAGTAAGACTTATTTTTATACCAAATACTGACTACTATACCAAAATTGGAAGATTATGAATGAAAATAATCTGAAATTATACTATATTTGGGGAAAAATATAGAAAGGGCCAAGGAAATAAAATAAATAACAAATAATATTATATATACATAAGTATATAATAATATGAAATAATATAATATAAATAATAAAATCTACTTCGATTCTACACAACCAGGAAATAACATTTTTCAGAATCTTTGTGGCTTAATTTGGTTTTGACAAAGGAGACTGACATCAATCATTTCTGAATAAGATGTGCTATAATTTTACAAGAATGCTCTTTAGGAAAAAAATTGTTATACTTAAGAGGTAGCATTTTGGAACTTCGACAGTACACTTTAAAAATCAGGACAAAATGAAGAATTTGGCACCATCTATCTGAGGATTTGAGTCCTCATATCATAACACCTTAAAGTGAGAATCTCATTTACAAAAGGGTTTCTACTAGCTGTATTACAATGAAACCTTTAGCTCTCCTTGAATCTATAGCATGTGACAAGCACTGGGCAAACTTCCAGATGCATCATCTAATTTGATCTCAGAAGCAACCTGCATGGTGATCACTATCTTCCACATTATAAGGGGGCTTCACTGTCTTAGTAAAACCTTCCACCCCTGCTTGATCAGGGAAGGAAAGAGAATACAACTCATGTAGACACAGGAAGCCATGCAGGTAGAGACGGCCGGTTTGCCTTGCTCTTTAAAAAGAGCAAAGGAGGGGTAACAATGTATGACAAGAAATGTACTCATTATCTTATTCATGTAACTGTATCCCTTATGTACAACATCTTTACAATAAAAAAAGAAAGGAACAAGGAAAAAGATTTTCTCCATTGTGCCCTAAAAGCAACTACTTGCATCCTTTGTAGTTAAAACAGGAAAATGAAGCTGTTTATAATTTTGTATAGTCATGATTTACTGAAAGGGTAACTGCTAGGAAACTTGTAATTCTATTAGTCATGAGTTTCTGTGACTTTCCCACACCATCTTGAGGTTTTTACTTCTGGAAATGGTACAGACATCAAATTGCTGAGGGGTTTCATATCACTATTAGCACATGTTGTTTTTTTTTATTTAGAAATAAACAACACAGTTAATGTCAGGAGTTTTAAGATGCCCATCCTTTGAGTTTCAGTGCCCTTATTTTTAATAAAATCAGTTTTCAGTTGTATTCTCAAGAATGCCTTAATTCAAAATGCCATAATTCAAAGCATGGTGGGATCTTAATATACTTTGTGTAACTGGCTTTTGTTTCTCCTTCAAGTTGTTCTAGGCATCTGTGAATCATTCAATGTTGATGTGAAGAATTCAATGAGTTTCAAGGGCTCAGTGGAGGACATGTTTGGATATACAGTTCAACAATATGAAAATGAAGAAGGAAAATGGTAAGCCATTGGGTTTTATTGCTGGTTTGATATTTTACAAAGTAAATGGAAATATTATGTGGCTACAGATTGATTTTTATGAATGAAACTTTGACAGGATGAATCATATTTGCTAGAAAATGCAGTCTAGTCATTTGCTAATAGAAATTGACCTACAGTTAAAAAAAAAGAAAAGGAAAAAAAGCTTTTCTGGGATTTACAGGAAGTAGTTAATAATTCCATTGAAACCTGGATTGGCCTTAATGAAGGTTCTTATCCAAAATAGTCACTATTCAGTAATTGTTTTATTTTGGCAAGAGTTTGTAAAATGTTATTATTTTAGGGTTGCTTCAATACTTGGCTAAAATTTGACAGGAAGGACTTGGAGGCAGACAAAATAGTTTCTTGAAGACACTCCTTGAAGGAGTTAGTATCTCTTCAATAATTAGAAGGATTTTTTTGGGGGGGGAGGGACTTTTTTGATCTAATAAATTTAATCTAATGTTTATAATGGCTTCCTGAATTTCTGTGATACAGTTATAAACCTGCTAATATTTGGTTAAATTCATTAGGTAGATTTTTTAAGGAATCTGAAAATTTAAATTAAAATAGTAAATAGACCTTTGATGTTGCATTTAACCTATAGTAAATATGCATTTCTAAAGTTGGATAGCATAAAGCAAAATAAGCAGCAGTTAGTTAAACCTTACCTCAGTTTAGTAAAACTAAGAAAAGCCATTTTCTGGGTTGGGAAGGTGGCTCAATGGTAAAGTGCATGCATGAAGTCGTGGGTTTGATTTCTGAGTACCACATAAACAGAAGAAACGCCAGAAAGGGTGCTGTGGCTCAAGTGGTAGAGTGCTAGCCTTGAGCAAAAGCAGCTCAGGGACAGTGCCCAGGCCCTTAATTCAAGCCCCAGGACCAGCAAAAAAAAAACAAAAACAAACAAACAAAAAAAAACCAAAACAAAACAAAACCAAAAAAAACTAAAAAACTACTTTCTCATTGGTTAAAATACTAAAGAAAGAGACAAAGAAAGAGATAGGCACTTAAATGTACCAGATAACAGGGACCTATCAGCCTATAAGCATAATTTCATGAATTATATAATTTTTTATGTTTTAGATGGTTATTTGATAATAATCCCTTAAAGGCTATCAAAAGGAAGGATTTGAATGCTTACATTTTTGAGTATGAATATTGAATGCTAGGTTTATACTAGAATTTATATGAAAAAAAATCTCACCTCTCTCCATTTATCCTTTACCACTTCCCTTCATTCATAGTCTAGTTTTTCATGAAAGTCATTCTTGTAAACAGTAGACACCAATGGGAATTACACCTGCCATACACAGAGATCTGCTTATGGGGAATACTGCATGGATTCCTTGCTGGACTTTGCTTTGTGCATTGTTGAAACACATCACATGCGCTTTTCAAAAAGTTTAATGCATGGGCTTGGATGGTGGCTCAGTGGTAGAGTGCTTGCCTTGCATGTCTGAGGCCCTGAGTTCAATTCCTCAGTACCACATAAGCAAAAAAAGCCGGAAGTGGCACTGTGGCTCAAGTGGTAGAGTGCTCGCCTTGAGCTGAAGAGCTGAGGGACAGCTCCCATGCCCAGAGTTCAGGCCCCATGACCAACAAAAAAAAAAAGCTTAATATATTAATACATATAAGCATTCACTTCCACCAATTACATATATATATATATATATATATAAACTTCAAAGAGAAATATAGTAAATAGCAAGCTTTAGATCTAAACCACCTACTTCAATGTCTTTTTTAAATAATCAAATGTTGACAATGAAATTTCATTTTCTTTTATCATTATATTTTTAGTATAACACCTCTACACGATTTTTCCTGTTTATGTCCTCTCTCTCTCTGATCTTAGTAAAGCACTTGATTATCTGAATGGAACTTAGTAGAGCAGAAGCTTCATATTTCCTCCCAGCCTCATGTGAGATTTCCACCCTCAGACTTCTCCAGTGCCTTTCTCTCAAGACACAGAAGGCCAAGGAATGAGAAGTGAGAATTCAGCTCCTAGGGAGGCTTTGATGTCATGATATATTTCCTCCCCAAATCATTTTATCTTTACAGAGGTGAAGGGATAGATGATGGGTGGGTAGGTGGGGAAGAGACAAGTATTAGGAAATGAAAATAAGATAGTGAAAAATGGTTCTGATGGTCTGTCTGAATGAAGCCATAATGTATTAAACCCTTTGGAATTCTATACACATTTGTGAGACAGTATCTTTTTATTATCTTTGAATAGATTTGCAAAGGAATTGCCACTTAACAAAACAGTTTATCTAACCTTTGGCAACAAAAAGTATATATACTCAATATTGGCTAAGTAAGTGAATCTAGTTGAATACATTGTTATTATCAGTAAAAAGTATTTAAATAATTAAATATTAAATAATTTAAAATTATTAAAAAGATACTTTCCTGGAGAAAGGCCATTACTTAGAATTAAAAATAGGTCTCAAGTTTTTTAACACCTCTTCCCACCCCAATTTAAGGCCTTTTCATTTATTAGGACTAATTTTTTAAAGGCAGTGTTGATAATCATTCTGATAATAGTTGTTTGTACAAGATTTCACATATTCATATGTATGTGAGGGTTTGTGAGCATATTCAATGTATATGATGTCAGCCATCTAGTTTCATTTGGATGTTGCATATCTACAATGATTTTGTGGACAAGATGTGAAAAATCAGGCCAATCCAATGGATGTAACCAACTGAATTATAAAGTAAGTGGACTTTAGTAGCTAAATTTCCAAGCCTTTTGAGAATGACTTAATACAAGCCTAACCTAAAGACACCCAGGCACTGGTGATGTAAAATAAATTGTAAAGAGGTGTTTGGATATCTTGTAATTGTTTATACAACCAGATTAAACACAGACTTACATTGAGACACACACTACGGAATAACTGACGTACTTTGGGAAACATGGAGTTGGTTATTTAATTTTCTTTAAGGGTGAACATCTTCATAAATCATATTTACTGCTATGTTTTAGAAGTTTATCCAAGGTAGTTTTTAAATATCAGCCTGACACATCTTACCTCATGGCTGTAGTATGTCTAAGGAAGGAGCAACCGTTGGCCCATTACAAGTTTTGTCTCTGTGTTAAAAAAAAAAAAAATTGCTTTACTTCTTTTGGAAGAATTCAAACAAGGAATACCAAAGCTATCCTTATCCCTTTTCCCTTCCAGGAGTTTATTGTGAAATGTAATTTACTTTTTTTTTTCTCAGAAACCACACATTTTCTTAGTAGCAGCACACTTCCTACTTCTGATTAAGATCAGCCTTTGTTCATTTATGGTTAGAATGAGCTGTAGCATCCAAGTAATAGCAAAGTGGTTCAGAAGAATTCAGAGCATAATTGGTTTAATAATTTTGCTTTGAAGAGAAGAAACTTAAATGTCCTCAGCATGGCATAGAGTTTTCCAGATTTCCAGACTCAGGGTAGTCATCAGCATGGCAAAGTCATGGGAATGTCAGGCAAATGGGGAAATGTAAGATGTGGTTGGGGACTTTCCACTTCTTGTTGGCCCTTCTCCGTTTGTGTCTGATTTTAACTGCTGTCATGCATCCTTCTTTAGGGCTTCAGTGGGCTTGTCCTCCCAAGCTAGCTTTTCAGGTTGTAGAGCCCACCATACTTAATTCACCTAATGTACATCCACATATGTTTTCCTCATGTCTTTCCCCTGGAGCAATCTGGGTTCTGCCACACAAGGGGTCCCATGGCTCATTGACTGATGTCCTGTTTCCAACACCTGTGTCTTTTAAATAAAACAACTTCAAGTTTAAGGAACTAAAGCTTAAGAAACTGTGTCTTATAGATTTTTAATATAATGTTGATTTTAATGCCTCGTTAAATTGGAATTACTCTTTGTAAATGAAGCTTTCAGTTCATTCTTTGGGTTCACCCCATTTCTACCTTTCTGCCTTTCATGACCAAAATCACTTCAGCTAATGGGAACCCGCAGGGACTGGGGAGTAGTTACTGTTCTAGTTTTATTCTCTAAGATGACCGAACACCTACTCTATTTATTTTTTGAAAAAATTGACTGATGGGGTGTGTGGCACTCTGAGAGTGCCTTTGGTTGGCTCTTTTATTAGATGTCAAGAACAAGTTAAGTAAAAAGCATATTATTAAAATCATTAGATATGAAACACCTTTTTTTCCCAGGAAGCTATCTGGTAAAGCGAAAATAGCATGATATGAAGTAAGGACATCAGAAATCAGTAGCTATTCAAATAAATAAAATAATGGTCATAATAATTCCTTTGAGGTGCTGATAGTACTGGGGTTTGAACTCAGTGCCTTGTGCTTACTAGACAAGCAGCTGAGCCACACCTCCATCGCTATACTCCCCCCCAACCTATGACCTCCCACATTGCTGGGACCACAAGAATGTACTACCACACCTAGATTAATTTTTCAGCTAGGGTCTCATGAACTTTTTGCTTGGGTTGGCCTTGAACTGTGCTTCTTCTTTAAGGCCTCCCATGTAGCTAGGATTGCAGGCCTGGGTTACCACACCCAAAGTCAAGAATGTCTATTATGAATTGCAAAAAAGCCCAGCTTAATCTATTTTATTTTACTTTGAACTTCTCATGGAGAAAAGATATTTCTCTCACTTTAGAGACTTCAATGATCTCTTGAGTTCATCAGGTATTTCTCTAGAGATCAATAATGATAATCCACATTATTCTTTAATTCCCTTAAACTACAGACAAATAGTTGCAAAATGCCCAAATATTTCTGTTAGAAATAAAATGTAATAAAGCCAACCTGAAGCAAGTTTTAAGGTACGATCACTACTAATTCATAAAGCAGCATGTCTCACGGTTTCACACTGACACTGTAGGTTTCAGTGGATATTATTGTCATTGTCTCCATTTTCTAGACAGGAAACTAGGATTCAGAGAGTGAATTGCCACAGGTTTTATATAGCAATCGTGTGACAAACCAGGACATGGAGAAACTGGTCTTCTGACTTGCAGCCAATTCTTTTCTTCCAACAATAAGGATTCTTTAGAACCTCAAGCTAGGGAAATGCTTTCTATATCAGCCAAAGGCATGTATGACATTCTGGGCAGGCAAAATATCCAACCACTTAAAAAAAAAGCAAAGAAAAACTTCACAATTCAGAGTTTCTTGTTGGTATAAAATTTTCAGATCAGCTTTATTCAGCTTCGTGGAGTATTTGTCACACTCATTTATTCATTCAAAGAGTATTTACAAAATACTGTGTTTTGTATTTGGAATGTTATTTACTATCTGCTATCTAGTCTCTATGAGTGAATAACAATGAAAAAAAACCAAAATCCTGCTGTTCATGGAGCTTTTATTTCACTGGGGAAGAAAGAACACACAATAAATGATAAGCTTTAAAAACAGGTAGGTTATATCATAGGACAGACTGATCACTTCGGTATGGCAAAAAGTAGAGCAAGATAATGAGATTGGGAATAGTGGAGATTTCTGAAATTCCATAAACCCTCTGCTGATGCTTTTCTTGGATCTAGTTATTTTTATGCAGCTTGGGAAAGAGTGAAGCTTCCTTAGGATTAAAGTAGTAAGATACATGTAATTTGAAGAGCCACATGCTTGCTGTCAGAGTAAAGAGAGCCTAGAAAAATAAACAAAATTGTTTTGTATCCAGATAATCCATTTCTACTATTGGTCCCAACCCCCAGACTTCCTGTCTTAATCCCTAGTACCACACTCTACCACTTCCTTAACTCTCACGCCTCAGTCTTTGTTTATCTCAGAATACGGAGTAGGCCATGGTTCTATTTGCCATCTAAGGGCAGCTTCCAATTATCTCCATTTCCTAGATGCTTTCTATCATCCTAGAGATGAAATGCAATCCCAAACCCCCTGCTCCAGTGTGTATGGAAGTTTTATTTTGTGTTCTGCTCATCTTTACTTTGTCATATTCTGGCTTTCGCCCTTACTCTTCTGTGTCCTCACATTCTCTAGGCTGTCCACAATCTCCCTTTCATTTTGCCTTATCATTCACAGTCACTTTATTACTACTGTGGTGTTCAGGAATTTGTCAGTGGTCCTCTACACACTTATATTTATTCTATTCTGATAAAATCTCAGAATTGGAAGGGATTTGCAAGGTCTTTTAGTTTTTATTTAAACAAATACAGACTTGAGCTTCATAGACCAGATATGACCCACCCCTTCCTGGCCTGAATAGCATGTGTCAATTTACATGACTCAGCCCATGACCAGAACCATAGTGTCTCTCTCCTAAATCAGACTAAATGATACTATTTCAAAGATGAAATAAGAGACATGAAAAGAGAGAGAATCTACAATGCTAAAATGTTATCTCTCCTTCCTGTTTCCTTCTTGTTGCTGTATAACATATATCAATATGTATAAAATGTACATATATATCAGCTATAAGTCATAACACTGATTTACAATTCCTCAGGGTTATGAGATTTGTAGTCTTCCCCTGTTGCCTGGGAAACAATGATTTTAGTCATCTGGTACGGCCTGGATGGGTCAAAATGGCTTATCTCACATGCCAGACAGTTCGTGGGAATCCACAAGCAAAGCTTCTGATCTCCGTGTGGCCTCTCATCCTCTCTTAGGCTACACTAGTCCTCACAGCATGGTGTTTTCAGATGTCCAAAAAAGGTAAAATGGAATTCACAAGTCCTTTCAATTCCCATGCTCAGAAGTCAGAATGTCATTTGTACTGCATTCAGTTTATTAAACCAAATTCCAGATTCAACAGTGGTAAACTAGATTTCTCTTTTCCCGAAGCAATGAAGGACACAAAGTCATGTTACAAAGGTGTACAGAATTCTTTATCATCAATAACACTTGCCGACCTCTTGACTGGGTTACCTGGAGCTCTGGAGGATGGAGACCTTTTTCTTTTTTTTTCTTTTTTTTTTTTATTGTGAAAATACTGTACAGAGAGGTTACAATTACATGGGCAAGATAATGAGTACATTTCTTATCAAGCATTGTAGCCTCCTCCTTTGTTTCCCCTTCCTATCCCATCCTCCCCCCACTCCCCCAACCAACCCTCCCCCCCACCAAAGTTGTAAAGTTTGTTTTCGACATAAGACTTGTACATCTCATTGTTGCAATGGGTCCACCTGTAGAGACCTTCTTTAAAGTGGCTCAGTAGTAGAACGATTGCCTTGCATGCATGAGGCCCTGGGTTCGATTCCTCAGCACCACATAAGCAGAAAAAAAAGCCGGAAGTGGCGCTGTGGCTCAAGTGGTAGAGTGCTAGCCTTGAGCTGAAGAGCTGAGGGACAGCGCCCAGGCCCAGAGTTCAGGCCCATGACCGGACCCCCCCCCCCCAAAAAAAAGAGTATAATACCTTCTTTATTTTAAAAACAAACCTGTTATTCTGGATATACACACACCCTACCTGCCTGCCATGGGACTCATCTCTCTCCTGCAGCTGCAGCATTTTTCTTGTCATTCCTAATTTTTGAAGCATCATTTAACCATAGAGGTTTCTTTGATAATAAGTTTAAGCTTTCTTCACTCATCAGCTTGCTATTCTCCTGGGGCGGGGGGACATAAACCTACATTTATTAGCATAGCCAAGGACTTGAAGTCAGCTGCAAATTCATGGAGCCATTCTTACCTCCATTTTTTTCCCCCCATCAGTCGTAGGGCTTTAACTCAGAGCCCAGGTGCTGTCCTTGAGCCTCTTTGTGCTCAAGGCTAGTGCTCTACAACATGAGCCACAACACCACTTCAATTTTTTGAGTGATTATTTGGAGCTAAGAGTCTCATGGGGACTTTCTTGCCTGGGCCAGCTGTGATCCTCAGATCTCAACCTCCTGAGTAGTAGGATTATAGACATGAGCCACCTGCTCCTGGCTTTCTCCTACAGTTTGATTCTCCTTTCTTCTCTGCCTTCTATGACACCCCTATTTCAGATTCTCTTTTCCAGCCCCTCTCTTTGATCACTTCTCACATCTAATTTTCTTCTTCTTTGTAAGTTTCTTCCTTCCTCTATTTTTCCCCGCATGTCATCTTTCAGCTTTCTTCTTACTCTGTTTTCTTTCAACATGGTAATGTTTACTGTTAGGGTCCCAGCCAAGCTCCAATCATGCTCACACATGTTCTCCTTGCTTTCTAAGATGTTCCCTAACAAGACTGACCTCAGTTTTCTACAAATATAACCCCTTACTTATTGCCCTTCTTCCTCTCCTCTTAACATTTTCAGCATAGTCACTTCAAAAAAAAGCATGTCTCTACCAAAGGCTTTGACTCAAATATGCTTTGGGGAAATTCCAAACTTAGCATATAACACAAATGTTTATGGAACCAGTGTTTCTTTCCTCTCTTTGTACTTAAGTCATAGTCTCATCTGGATTGTTTAGTAATTGTTACCTTCTCCCTCTAACTGATTTTGTTCTCTTGAAATTTATACATGTCATTGCAGGCAAGTAAGCTTTATAATTAATGACCATGGCACATTCCTTTAGAAAAGCTTCAGCAGAAACCAGGTATGATGACACATGGCTTTAATCACAATGCTTCTGAGACTGAGGCAAAAGTATTGTGGTTTAAAAATGGTCTTGGCTACATAAAAATTTTCAGACCAGCCAGAGTGGACTAAATATTAAGACCCTGTTTCAATTTTTTAAAAATAATAGAAGTTCAGTCCTGGTAAAAAGTTTGTGAGTTTCCATCTCATCAAAGAAACTGCAGTGGTCAACTATACAACAAAGGTGACCAAGCTCTCCTCTCATTCAATATTGTTAGAATTCCTAGCCAAAGCAATAAGGGAAGAGAAAGAAATTAAAGGGATACAAGTAGGAATAGAAGAAGTGAAACTATTTGTAGATGATATGATTCTATATTTAAAAGATCCTAATGACTCACCTAAAATCTCATATGTATGTTAAACATTTTTGGCAAAATATCGGAATAACAAATCAATGTAGAAAGAGAATAGGCTCACTTATATTCCCTAAACTGTTTTTAAGTATAAAGCCGGTTTATCCGGTCATTTACATAAAAGTGGAAATATTAGAAGAACTTGGCATAATCACAACATATTTACATTCTGGTGCATTCTTTTGCAATCAATATGTTACTTAGATGTTAATTGTTTAATAATCTGAAATGAAGTTACAACAATAATAACTACAATTTAGATTGGCCTAGTATGCACCAAATAATTTTCTAAGCATTTTACATACATTAACCCACTTAATTTTCATGATGACCCAATGAAATTGATACTTCTGAAATTCCTTAAAGGTTTGCAAACTTTATTTATTTATTCCTTTATCAGTTTTTTTTGTGTGTGTTTGTTTTTGTCAGTCATGAGGCTTGAACTAGTGGCCTGGGCCCTGTCCATTAGCTCTTTTGCTCAAGGCTAGTGCTCTACTACTTTGAGCTACAGCTCCACTTCTGTTTTTTGAGTGGTTAATTGTAGATAAGAGTCTCATGGGGACTTTTCTGACCGGGCTGGCTTCAAACCATGATCCTCAGATCTTAGCTTCTTGAGTTACAAGGATTACAGGCATGAGCCACTGGCACCTGGCTAGTTTTTTTCTTTTTCTGACATTATTTATTTATCATTTTAAAGTAATTGTAGAAAAAATGTGCTGTTTAACAAAGTTTATGAATATAATGCCCCTTAATCATTATCACCACCTTCAACATTCTCACCCCCCTTCAACCCACTCCTTCCCTTATTTGTTTTAATTTGGGGGTATATACAATGAATTCTTGACTGAATTCTCCTTTTCCCCCTTCATTCATGTACACTTCTCTCTTTGTTCCCACACTCTCTCTTGGATGTATATATTTCCTGGTGTTGATTTGAGTCCTCATTGAGTTGGTTATACTTCAGTTCTTTCATTTGTAACCACTTGCATAGGGCCCATCCCACATGTTTTCTTCTAGATTTATAGGTACAGTCTACCACAAATGAAGGAAACCTTTGTTTCTCTGGGGTCTGGCTTACTTCACTTAATATAATTTTTTCCAAGTCTTTCTATTTCCTTATAAATGGCACAATATCATTCTTTCTAATAGATGAATAAAATTCCATAAAATTCCATAGAACGTTTTCTTGATCCATTCATCTATTGAGTTTTATCTGAGCTGAGTCCATATCTTGGTATGGTAAATAGAGCTGCAATGACCATGATTGTGCTGGTAGCATTACTGTAATCTTGGGTTGTGTTCCAATGGGTGAATGCCCACGAGTAGGATTCCTGAGTCATAGGGTAGTTTATATTACATTTTTTACATTGCATTCCACACTGCTTTCCAGAGTGGTTGAACAAGCTTACATTCCCACCAACAGTCTATTAGAGTACCCTTTTGGCCACATCCTCGTCACTATTTGTTGTTGTTTATTTTCTGATGATGGCCTTTCTAACTGGGGTGAGGTTTAATTTCAGTGTTGTCAAGCTTTATTTTTATGTGACACAAAAAACCTAAAACTTACATCTACATATAATGCTATACACAGTAATAAGATATCACATAATAATTTGATATCTGCAATACAATATAAGGTTTAAAGTGGGTAAAGCATATTTGTATCCACAAAGATTTCAGGAAGAAATTTATCATTAAGGCTTTTAATATGCTTTCTCCATTCTATCAACATAGAAATTAAGAAACCAGTAGCTGTTTTAACTAGAGTGCTAATTAATGATAAATTCACAACTTGAGTTCACAAACTTTGTGCTGCCTTTAACAGAAAGAAGTAAATTCCTTAGTATATGGAAAATATGCAGAACAATGTGTGACACATGCTATAAATTCAATAAATGCTGGCTAATATTATTAGTATTATATAGAGTTTAATAATCTGATATCAAAATTAAGTCATAAAAATGTTTATTGTATCATGCAATCTTGTGAACCACTTTTTAAATGACAGCACATTATCTATAAAATTACTCAGCAATTATTATTTAATTCTTGTTGGTGACTATACTGCTTTTAGTTTTTTTCTTATATTTAGATTTTTTCTCTACTTTTATTTATTTATGTTTGGGTACTGGGGTTTTGAACTCAGGGCCTCACTCTTGCTAGGCTGGTAATCTACCACTTGAGCTATGTTTCTAGTAGCTTTCCCCCGCTATATTTAGGTCATTTTAAAATGACAATTTCCTAGGAGTAAAAGTAGGATAAAATAGGGTTTAAACCTTAATGAATTTAAACATTTTTGTGTTTATTTATTCACATCTGAAACGACTCTTTAAAAAAAATTCTTATCTGAAACTACTTGCACCATTTGCTCAGTAGCTCAGTATTTACAACTGTCATAGAGCTTATTTACATGAATATGAGCTTGCCCAAAGAAACAGTCAAAACGAATCCCATCATTTTCAATACAATAGACTTTAAAATATCTAAAAATGCACACCTCAACTTTGAACACTATGTAAAGCTAAAAATAAGAATAAAAATTCACTTGATCCACTTGTACCATGTACAATCTCTCAATTCTTTTTAGACATTTCACTTCATGATAAATATTTCTAACTTTCCCATGAAAATCACTTGCCTGACAAAGCTTCCAGGCTCTTTAACCATCTGAGTCCTACTCCTAAATACACTCCATTGTTGTCTATGTCTCTCTGACTCTGAAGCTTCCAGACATGGTCTAACCAGTGCAGAGCACAGAGGGACTATCACTTTCCTTGACCAGGGCATCTATTTCCAGCAAGGCAGCCTAAGGTCACATTAGCATTTTTGGCACTACATACATCATTGGCTCATGTTTATATGCTATTGACGAAATCCACCATGACTTTTTCACATGAACTCCCATTAAATGAGGTTGCCCACATCCTGTGCTAATACAGAGCAGTATACAGTTTAGTAATGTTGCTTACTTAGGTTTCTATTAACTTTATGATTCTTTTTGTCTAATGTACAGCTAAATTGAAATGACAGGCTCCCTATGAAGATATATACTTTTAACCACGACCGACAAAAAAAGATATATACTTATAAGTATTCTAATGCTGTATCTGTCTTTATTCAATTCATTAATAAAGGCATATCTTAAGACAATCAGATGCTCAACCTTTGGTTGCAACCTTTGATGGCAAGAAATAGTCTTTGGATATAGCTGTTTAGCCATCAATCAACCAGCAACTTGAATCCACCAAGTACCTCAACATTCAACCACATTCATCCATCTTATTCCTAAAGATAGCTAGGAGACTGTTAAATGTCTTATCAGACATAAATCACTGTATTTTTCCATTAGTCACTATTATAGTGGTTTCAGAATTCTGCCTAAGAACTCAGTAAGTCATTTCTAACCTACTACATGTCTAAATTTTTACAAACTAGTACATGTTAAGATTAAACTCATAATGATTTCATGTTTATATTTCCTGAATCCTCTCTGAAATGATGAATTTCTCATTGGAAAAATCTCTTAATGCTTGTGGGTCTTTTGTAAAAAAAAGAGCACAGTGGCAGACTTAGCTAATAAATATTAGTTCAAATTTTAAAACAATGCTAAAAAGTGGTTTGTATGTCCCTCCCCCACGGTATAACCTCTGCTTTCATTGTATTTGATGTTGGTATAATTTGGGGAGGGGACCCATTGCAACAATGAGATGTATAAGTCGTTATGTCGAAAAACGAACTTTACAACTTTGGCTGGGGATGGGGTGGGTGGGTAGGAGATGGGAAGGGATGGGAAGGGGAATCAAAGGAGGAGGAGGCAACAATGCTTGATAAGAAATGTACTCATTACCTTGCCCATGTAATTGTAACCCCTCTGTACGATATTTTCACAATAAAAAAATAGAAGGCAAAAATTTTTGAGATCTTTCTTATTCTTAAAAGTATATCCTGGCTGGGAAGGTGGCTCAATGGTAGAGTGCTTGCCTTGTGTGCATGAGGCTCTGGGTTCGATTCCTCAGTACCACATAAGCAGAAAAAGCTGGAAGTGGTGCTGTGGTTCAAGTAGTAGAGCACTAGCCCTGAGCCAAAGAGCTGAGAGACAGTGCCCAGACCCAGAGTTTAGGCCCCACAACCACCACCACCAACAACAACGAAAGTATATCCTAAAAAAGTATACACTAGTTCAAATCAATCTGCAAATTTGCAGATTTGCCTATTTGAATAAAATTAAATTACCAACAAGATAACTATTTTATTGTGTCTATGGGATTACTGTCAACTCTCTAGAAATTTGTCATAAAATAATTAAGACAAAAACAATTCTTTTTGTTCAGAAATGTGAATTGATTTTATTTTAACTTTCAGGGTGCTTATTGGTTCTCCTTTAGTTGGCCAGCCCCAAACCAGAACTGGAGATGTTTATAAATGTCCAGTTGGGAGAGGTGGATCATTACCTTGTATAAAGTTGGATCTACCAGGTAAGTAAAACCTAAAACAATATATCAAATCTCACTATTCTCAGTGAAAAGTTTTCAAGTGACTAAAAAGACATTATTAGATGTAATCTAGAAGCATTCTTCAGTAAAAATCCAAATTCACATAGAATTACATCATGATTCCCTCTTCTTTTAGCTTGCTTTAGTGACTATCAAGAAACATCTTTAGATTTAGAATTATTTTTACTAATTTTACCACCTTTGGCACCTCCAGTTCAAAATCCTTTGGTAACATGAAAGAAATTTGCCAAATAAACTTGTTCATCACAATTCTCCAACAAAATTTAATTTAGTGCTTGCTTCTCACACAGAACTAGAACAAGAAAAAGAATGATAGAGTTTGTTAAAAGAATAAGAACTATTCCCATAAAAGAACAAGGAGATACATTTAAATTAAAACAGATACATGTGATAGAAATATCACTGCAGTTAGAACATGACCAGAAAATTCCTTTAGAATTATTCAGGAATTAGAAGAATTAATTCTATGTTCTATAGAATTCAGTGTTCTGTAGAACATTGAATATCATAGAAACAATTTCTTTCTTTTTTCTGGAGATTCTTACCTCTAACCATTCAAAAACTGGAAGTGCCCCACTCTGGCTCAAACTGGTAGAGCTCTAGCCTTGAGAAAATAATCCCAGAGACAGTGCCCAGGCCCTGAGTTCAAGTCACATGACTCTAGTTGCCTTTTAAGATTTCTGATTTTCATTGTGAACATTATTCTGTGAATATTATGTTCCTCTACCTGAGAATTCCAACTTCAGGAATATCTCAGCATCATTTTCTACTTATTGATTTTCCTTGAGATTGAGTCATATTTTCTTGCTTCTTTTGTGTTATATATCTGGAACATAATCAGGATTATATTTTTTAACAGAAGAATGGAAGGTCTAGATCCTACTATATATTTTGTATCAACTTTTTGTTTAAACTATTTCATTTGGCTGAACATAATTATTGAATTCTGAACTTTTTGCAGTGAAAAGTAATTTAAAATCTCTCTTTAGTTTTTGCTACATCTTCTACATAACAAAAAGTCACTTAACCAGTGCCAATCTCCTGTTCCAGGTTCCTCTCTAGCTTCTTTTTGTCTCTTTACTTTCATGTTTTTTTTTCATAACTATTTTCTTCTTCTCACTAGAATTTACAATAATCATCAGCAAAACAGTTGTTCACAGAGGAGCTACTCTTCCACTAATGGAAGCTACATTTTTGTTTTCTAAAATCAGCATAGATATTTAAACAACATCAAGAATAGTAAGACGTTTCTACAGTGGCCTGTAATGGTTCCAGCATGCTTATCCTAGCTCAACATTTTTGTAAGAAAAACTCATATCCAGATTATTTGAGGCCAGTGTATAGCAAAGCCCAGTTCCAGGTATAGAGCACATAAAATTATTGGATATAAACCAATGCTAAGATTACTGTATTAAACTGACCCTGAATCACAGCTTCATTACCAACTTCTTCTTTTTTTTGGAGGGGGGTGGGTCCGGTCATGGGGCCTGAACTCTGGGCTTGGGCGCTGTCCCTCAGCTCTTCAGCTCAAGGCTAGTGCTCTACCACTTGA
The DNA here is from genome assembly GCF_024711535.1 of Dipodomys merriami. NCBI lineage: Eukaryota > Metazoa > Chordata > Mammalia > Rodentia > Heteromyidae > Dipodomys > Dipodomys merriami. Next base: position 12,648,235 of record NW_027204493.1, read on the forward strand.
GCCACAGAGCCATTTCTGGCTTTTTTCTTTTTGCTTATGTGGTGCCAAGGAATTGAACCCAGGGCCTCAGGCATGCAAGACAAGCGCTGTACCACTGAGCCACCTTCCCAGCCCCCAACTTCTTCTTAATGTTACTATTTTTTTTTCTACTACAGTGCTGAGTTTTGAATTCAGGATATTCTTGCTAGGCAGGCATTCTACCACCTCATTTACACTCCATTCCCTTTTGCTTTAGTTATTTTTCAGGTAGAGTTTCTTGGGATTTGCTTTGTTGTTGTTTGGTTTTGTTTGTTTGGGGTCTAAGGCTAGCTTAGCACCATAATTCTGCTACCTATACACTCCCACATAGTTCGGATGTGGTCTCAATTAATTTTTGCCCAGCCAGTCTCAAATCTTGATCCCCCTGATTACCTCCCATGTAGCTGGGTATACAGGTGTATGCCTGTTGTCAATATAAAGTCTATAGATACAAAGACAAGAGATCTTCAGGTAGGGCTCCTTCTAGCTATGACCAGTGAGGCGCATCTATCTCCAACTTGAAGTATTTATGCAGTCTACTAATCAGGGTTTAGGAGCTGTTGTTTTGCCTGTCCAGTCTTACAGGTGAAACAGATTGCTAATTTTGTCAGGTTAGATTACTGGAGGCCCCACCATTCTAGCATGGAATGTCAAGTGTACTCCTTTCATTGAATCCCCTTCACCCAAACTTCTTGGCCACTTCTCTAGGCTTGCTCCAGTTTTCTTTGTAATCTTCATTGTTTGGAAGAATCATGCTGAAAAAATTTTATGTTTGACTTTTCTTTTCTGTTTTACACATCTTCTCTTTCCATCTCAGAAATCACATTTCATCACTGGTTGTTTATAATGAAGAATGTAGGGTTTCTTTGCATTTACAATCTCATAAAACTATGCATTTTATTCATTTTAATTAGCAAAGATGTGTGAAAAGCAGTCTCACATTCTCAGTACCCTGCTAGTTCTGTATTCTTTCACAGTTCAGCCCAACTATTTGAAACAGTGATACAGACTGTTTCTGGGATTGAAGCCAGCCCCTCAACCCTCGCTAGTTCATTGTATTCCTTAGTAACACTTGCAAGTCTACTGAGTGGAACCAAAAGAAGAATGTGCTATGATATCAACAAAACAAATAGAATCTTTTAGGGAGAGGGCACTTTCACTTGGCGGAACATGTTTTCTCACTTACACTTACTTCTTTGCAGTGAATACATCGATTCCCAATGTCACAGATGTAAAAGAGAATATGACTTTTGGATCAACTTTAGTCACCAACCCAAAAGGAGGGTTTCTGGTAAGAAAGAAGAAAATAATAACACTTTGTAACAACAGGAACACATCATTATGCATCTTGTTATTAAAAATCTGTTCTTTTATCTTATAGTTTTTGTTTTTTTAATTTTTTAAAAGGCATGTGGGCCCTTATATGCTTATAGATGTGGACATTTGCATTACACAACTGGAATCTGTTCTGACATCAGCCCCACATTCCAAGTGGTGAACTCCTTTGCCCCTGTACAAGGTATATATTTTATGCAATATTCTTGCATGTTTGAAAAGCATAAGCAATGAATGAGGCGTAAGTATACACAGAAGCATACCAAAAAGCTACAAGCATTTTTTATTTCCATCTGTCACCATTACCAATTTAGGTAAATGTTTGCTTTGCCAATATATAATAAAGCTGCAATGCTATTATTGGAATTGATATTAGTGCAAATAACCTCTACAGAGTCAGGTTTGAACTTCCAACCATGTTATGTGTATTTAAAGTTGAGCCTGTTTGAGGAAAGTAACTTCATCTGAAGTATGCTTAGAATGAAAATGTCATCCCAAATTGCTATTGAGAACTTTTCCAGATACAAAATTGATGAAAATTAGAAATAGTTCTGTTTGTTGTAAACCCAAACCAACTTTAGATGAATGCACTGAGCATTTCTTACCTCCTTTGCTTTTTCTAAATCCATTATTTTTTTCTAATCATAAAAGCAGTAGGTCCAGTCTATAGCATATTAGCTTACCAACTAAAATGAATTTCTTTGCCCCATTTGTTAGGAAATGGAAAGACTTGGAAAAAAATTATATTAAGTGAAGTAAGCCAGGCCCAAAGAAACATAGGTCCCATGATTTCCCTTATTTGCAATAACTAGTGTATGTCTGAGACAAGCAGAAACGGTCAGATAAGTTGATGTTAGGTGAAATGAACCCCAAGATAAGAATTCAAATGTTTTTTTCTTTCTTGCGATGTGTCTAACATATTGATAAAATGATTTCTTTGTTGCTTTGTATGTCCTCCCCCCCCCAGTATAACCCCTGCTTTCATTGTATTTGATGTTGGTATAATTTGTGGAGGGGAAGGGCAAAAACAAACTGTTTAACTAGAGATACAGGTGGAACCATTGCAACAATGAGAGTCCTTATGTTGAAAAACGAACTTTAAAACTTTGGCAGGCGGGAGGGGGCGGGGAGGGTTGGATAGGAAAGGGATGGGAAGAGGAAACAAAGGAGGAGGCTACAATGCTTGATAAGAATGTACTCATTATCTTGCCCATATAATTGTAACCCCTCTCAGTATTTTCACAATAAAAAATTAAAAATAAATAAATAAATAAAATGAATTTCTTCCCACCATGAAAAGTTTCTCACTCCTCTCAAAAGAAGGTTCTGAGTTTGCATAATCACCTCTTCCTATTTCAGAGTGCAGTACACAGCTGGACATAGTCATCGTGCTGGATGGCTCCAACAGCATTTACCCCTGGGAAAGTGTCACAGCTTTTTTGAATGACCTTCTTAAAAGAATGGACATTGGTCCGAAACAAACACAGGTACATAGCTCTGGGTTTATATTTCTCTTGTTCTAAACAAAAAAATTTGAAGGCTTTTATTGAATATGAATATTTGAAAAATAGTCTAACTCATAAAGGTAAACAAAGGATGAATTTTACATTCTATAGCCATTATTTTATTTAAGATCATATTATTTCCTAAAGAGGAAATGTGAAAGTTGCCATTCTCAGTTTTCTCAGAAACTATCCTCAATTTATCTCTATAAAGTCATAATTTAATTCTCAATTATGTAACAAATGAACTTACCTTCAGTGATATCGGAGAAGAGTTTCAGAGTTTGTAGAGAAAGTCTAAAATTACCTATGATCTCTTTTCTCATTCTAGATAAACAAATTAGTAATTGACTACTGGATATTTATTAAAGTATATTTTTCTCTGTATTAATACTTGCTTTTGTTGGTGGTGGTGGTGTAGTCACCTGGGCACTGTCCCTGACTTTTTTTGGCTCAAAGCTAACCCTCTACCACTTTGAGCCACAGCTCTACTTCTGGTTTCATTTGGTTAACTGGAGATAAGAGTCTCATAGATTTGCTTGCCCAGGCTGGCCTCAAACCACGATCCTCAGATCTCAGCCTCCTAAATAGGAGGATTATAGGAGTGAGCCACCAGCATCCAGCTAATACCTGCTTTTTTGCCTTAAATAAAAAATAGTGCTCCAGGTTCTGGGGGACAGAAAGCTGAATAGCTATTCTTTCTATTCTACAAATAAGTACGTATTTTAAACCCAGCCCCTTTACTGTCTTTAACAAAGTGGAACACCTCCCACTGTTCTTCCATATTAAACACTAAGTTTCTAATTAATTTAATATTGATTAAAATCATACAGTGACAAATCCAAAAGAGTAGATAACAGGAAAAATGGATAACAAGTAATCAGTGCCTAGAGGGAAGGAATTAGCAATGGCATCAGTCTAAAAGGCTGCTGTGTGGATCGGGAGTGGTAGGAAAGCATAGGGGGACTGTAAGATAGTGTGTACTGTCTCATGTTCTTCCCTTTCCATCTGAGACTGTTTTGGGAGTGGCACCAATTATTGTCACACCCACACAAGGATTGAGACAAAGTACACACACACACACACACACACACACACACACACACACACACACAGCTATGCATCTAGGTGTATCTTTGTAGAAATCTCACTTATTTCTGTCTTTCTCTGCACACACACACATATGTGTATACAGGTACATTTATATATATATATATATATATATATATATATATATATATATAATTTTAAAAAGTGATGGTAGTTGAAGGTTTCATTTTGGAACTCAAAGTTCAAAGTGAAATGTCATTTTCTTAAGATCCTAAATTTCATAGAGTAGGTGGAAGAGTAAGGTTATCTATTTATCTGTCTATCTGTCTGTCTGTCTATCTATCTATCTATCCATCCATCCCATTGGACAATACAGAATTTCTTGAAAGCAGCATAAAATCATTAAAGGAAGTGTGCTTTTATATATCACAAATTGAAAATTTTTCAGTAGATTCAATTTCTCAAGCACAGTTGACCTTCTTAAGTAAATCACTAGAGATTTTGAGAGAATATTGTATCTCTCCTTAACATGAGGTGTAAAGCAGCCTGATTCTAATATCCATCCAAGAACTTTGATTTGCTCTTTCTTCTGGCACCTGTTCCCTCTGGACCCTGTTTCTTTTCTTTCTGTACTTCTCAAGACCTCTTTCTCTGTCTCTTTTCATTCCTCCTTTTCTTATTTTTCTGTCATCCTCAGCTTGATCAATAAGATTTCACCGAAAACTAGGAGGAATCTTGAAAGTCATTGAGCTTCCCACATCAATGTGTGAAGGGTTCAAGAGAAGGTAGATGGCGTGTTCAAGGTCACTTTGCTTGCTGATGACACATCAGCACACAAGTTCTTGAATTGTAGTCCCCAAGATTTTTCTTTCTAAGAGCTCTACTTTCTAAGTTTCCAGACTGGTCTCACTCAGCTTCCTAATAGTAGTTTTGCCTTCCCTTCTACCACACCTGACTGTCCTCCTTCCCGGGACTCCCCTCCACCTCAATCACACCAGGTTTCCCAGATTTTCCAGGTTCCAATCTCATCACTGTCAGAGCTCAAATGTTATCATTTTTGTAACCCCTGCCTCAAGATGGTTTTGCTAACAAGTGTTTTCTTTCCTTCCACCTGTTTGTTATGTCTGTTACATCTATTGTACCTTTTTAGCCAATCTTCTCCTTCCAAACCTAATAACATTCTTGTTGTTTTTGAATTTTCTAATATTGCATGGCAAACTACTTGTTTAGTTTTATCATTCAATTTGCTTTCCTATTTTACTGTACAAATGGTATGTAAGTACTTGTGGCCGTGGCATGTTTGAAGTTGCCTCACAACTCCTAAAAGAAAATCTCAAAACTGATTTAAAAATAATAGCTACTGCTTCAATGAAGATTAGCATCAATGATTCAGTTCTGGAAGGAAAAAACAGTTACTTGTTTATGTGCTTGATTGATTCTGTAGAAATTTTAATGTTTTTCATTATCAGAGCCATGAATTAATTTGTCTTACTAAGAGTTCTAAGAAGAGCTATTTACTTGTCTATCAGCAGAATTCCATGCTAGAATGGGCTTCACAGAGTTCTGTGTCTTTTTTAGAGATAACAATGACTCTATTCAGAGGCATGGGGACCAGTCCTTAGAGCCCAGATACCACAGAGAATAGAGAGAATGAACTTACCCTGAGGTTGAAGCGTAGAGTCAATGTCACTTAGTTCTAGAACTCCATTCCACTGTGTAACACTGTGAGTATGGTCATTTGTAATATCTTCTAACTTGGCCCAAGAGAACCTGCTACCTGAAAAGAGAAAATGGCTGCATTTATGGGGTTTTTGTTTGTTTTGTTGGTCCTGGGTTTTGAACTCTGGCCCTGGTTGCTGTCCCTGAGCTCTTTGGCTCAAAGTGAGTGTTCTACCATTTGAGCCACAGTACCACTCCCAGTTTTCTGGTGGCTAATTGGAGATAAGAGTGTCACAGACTTTCCTGCCCAGGCTAGCTTTGAACCACAATCCTCAGATCTCAGCCTCCTGTGTAGCTAGGATTACAGGCGTGAGCCACCAGCACCTGGCTTATTTATGATTTTTAATAATTATATTTTATTCTTATTGTGGAGGTGATATACAGACATGTGACAGTTACGTAACTCAGGTAATAAGTACATTTCTTTTTGAACCATGTCTCCCCTTCCCTCACTCACTCCCAGTTTTTCCATCCTATGAGTACCACTGCTGTATATGTCTCACTTTTTCTGTGTCCCACTTTACCTTCCTAAAGACAAATAAGCTAACAAACAAGAAAAAAGGGAAAGGCAACAACAAAGTCTCTTCTTTCCAGCATTTGAAGTTAATTTAATAAAATATTACTTTATATGATCATATGCACATGAAGAAATGTACAACATCTCTGGCCATAAAAATCAAATATTAATTTTTATATGACATTTTCCTTGTTTCACTTATTGTGAAGCTTAACTACACGCATTCAATTATTCGGATGTGTGTACTGAAGGCGCAATATGTACCAGCTCTATGCTACGAATTGGTTAAAGGTAAAAATGAGGAAGACATGGCTCTTCCTGATGAAGACATGGCTGTTACTTAATGACACTTCAGACTGATATAGTTACTCCACCTGTGGCTCCTCAAATTTCTACTTTCCAGTGATAGACATGCTTGGACCACGTGCCAGCCTTTTAGAATCAGCATCTTTAGGTGGAGAGTATAGGTGTTCTTATGGAATCCATATTTTAAAATAAGAAAAACATGTCATGTGAAAGCAGATTAAAGTTTGGGAAATGCCAGACTAATGAATTTTATTGTGTCACATACTCTAGATCATACTAGTCTACGCTATCTTTTTACCTTCAGTCGTGACCAACCCTGTACTCTGGGTAATATTGAGCCCTCAGTAATCACTAAAGGTCATAATTTGTGCAGTGCCATAATTTTCTCTAGTGGTAGAACTTTAATATGGTATTTTTCCTATTGACTCGCATTAAAATGTTCTTTTATGTTTATTAAGATAGGTTTTAGTCTTTATTATTTATATTTTATTTTCTCATTTTTTAAGTTTGGCTTAAGCTACATCAATGACATTTTATGAATAATTTTCTAAGAAATTGGGAAAGGCCAAGTAACTAAGCCATTACATTTGTTAAACATTTTTAATGAGATTTTTAACTAGGTACTTCGGCATTCTTTCAGTAGACTCAAAAAAGAAATTAATTCATAAAAAATTGTAATGATACTCTCACTTCAAAGAACTCTGCATAGAATAACATGCTACTTTTCATTGGCCTCACGGAAATTCTGTCTCAAAACAGACTATTTGTTTTGACAGTCTTAACTTATGTTAAGTGGCTAACATAAGTTAAGCATGCTTAATGTATTCTTTTGTTTTGGGGGGGTTCTTTAGTTTGCTTGTTTGTTTTAATTAAAGCATTCAATTCTTGATTGCAAAAATTAACTTCTAGTATTTTTCCTCTTCTTCACTCACCCTTTCTAGTCCTGTTCATGAATGGAAGAAACATAAAATTAAATTGTAAGAAAGATTTTTGAGAAGTTGCAAAGATAGAAAGCTAAGAGTCAGTGGAATGGAGTGTTTAAGATGTCTCATGCATATCAGTGGAGTTAAGAACCGAGTTGAAAAAGTCTGTGGAGAAGATTTCTTTCTAGAAGAATCTTACTGAGAATGGCTTCAATAGGATCATAAAATGACACATAGTTGACTGGGGCCTGACTAGAGCCTGGAACAACTGTAGGGCTGACAGCAGCGCTGTCCGTCTGCTGACAACCAGAATAAAGGTAGCTATCTTGGGATTAGCTTGTTCTCCAGGAATTTGTTAGAACAAAGAATATGTGTGTTTCCCATGGATCAGCATGGGTCACTCAAACCAAGAGCCAGCATTAGGTCATGTTAGATCCTATCCATAGAGTCTCCTGGTGGTGAGTGGCTACATATGTTGAGAAAAGCAGAAAACATCTGTAATTCCAAGGAACTGAGGTCATATAATTCATTCACCAAGGGCAAAAGTGCAGGTGAGTTATCTCAGTGAAGTGGTTTGCTGAAGGACCACGTATTTGGACCTGATTCATCCTAGGAAACTAAGTATTTCTGTATCCTTCATTTATCTTTCCTCCCCTATCTCTGGATAGGTCAGGTCAGAAGTTACAGTTAACAATTAAAGGAAAACAAGTAGGAGAACTCATGAAGAAAATGCCTGTCACACTACATTCTCAAATGTAGGTCCTTTATCTCCCATAAATCCTCAGTAGGAGCAGGAGAGAATATGAAACTTTTAATTAACTTGGATGTTTTGTCTTCTTTATTTTATTTTTATTTAGATAGAACCATATAAATATTTGGATTTCTTTGGACCTACAAATTTAATGTGCACAATTGAATGCCACATTAAATTATACAATTTAGCCAGGCACTAGTGTCTCATGCATGTAATCCTAGCTACTCAGGAAGCTGAGATCTCAGTATCATGGTTTGAAGCTAGGTCATGCAGAAAAGTTCTTGAGACACTTATCTCCAATGAACCACTCAGTAAAAGCTAGAAGTGGAGCTGTGGTTCTAGTGGTAGAGCACAAAGAGGCTCAGGGATACCACCTACACCCTGAGTTCAAGCCCCAGGACAAAAAATATTAAAAATTAAAGAGGTGCTGGGAAGGTGGCTCAGTGGTCGAGTGTCTGCCTTGCATTCATGAGGCCCGGGATTTGATTCTTTAGCACCACATAAGGAGAAAAAGCCAGAAGTGGCGCGTGGTTCAAGTGGTAGAGCAGTAGCCTTGAGCTGAAGAGCTGAGGGACAGCGCCCAGGCCCAGAGTTCAGGCCTCACAACAAACAAAAATAAACAAATTAATTAATTAATTTAAAAAGTTAAAGAACAAATTTTACACAATTTAATGTGGCATAATCTATAATAAAATACAGTGAGATAGACACCTTCAAAAGAATAATCAAAAAAGTCCTAAGATATTCTTCCTACCCAGGAATAACAGAAACTTAGCTTCATATAAGTTTTAAGGTATTGTAGGCCCTACCCCCGCCCCCACACATACACACCAAAAGCAATTGCTTGCTGATTATACATCCTGAGATTTTGTTTGCTGTATTGATTGCAATTATATATTTGGTACAATAGAAAGATTGGTTTTAGTCACAGATTTATCATTAGTATTTGCAATCAATGAAATAAAAGGTAATATTAATATGAAACGTTCCTCGAAATAATTATCTCAACAAAGAAGAACAGAAGCCAGGACAGAAGGAAGGAAGGAGGAAGGAAGGAAGGAAGAAAGGAAGGGAGAGATGAGAAAAGTGAAAAAGGAGAGAGGGAAAGAAAAGAAAAATGATAACAAAAATGCTTGTGTGAATCACATGGTAATTTAGATACATTAGGGAAATGCAAGAAAAATGATGGAAGAATCCACTTTAAATAGTTACTCTCTCTTTATATATATGTATATGTATATACATATATATATATATATATATATATATATACATATATCCATTGACCCATGAAGACTTTTACAAAGATACTGAAGGAATTTTGCCAGCCAGTCTTTCACCCAAGATAAAGTAAAGGCTATAAAATTGCCTTTTTAAAAACCACCTATAAAAACAAACCTGAAACACTCTGAGCTTGCCATAAAAGATATGATGGTATAAACATTATGGAGGTCTTATTGATCCTCAATACCTAAGCATAACATTGTTTTTAATAATAAATGGGAATGATGTAAATATGTCAGATACGAGTGCATTACCCTAAATAAAACCAGTAAATTGTGAGGCTTGATATAAAAGTGAAATATACTAATGGAACAATGTCTAGATTGTTCACATCAGGAGTGTAGCATAGCACTAAACTGGGCAAAATAAAAAAGAGAAATTAATTAAATGTTAGGAATATTATTTATCTTTCTTTTTACTGCACATTTTATAGCTATTTCTCTAGAAGACTTAAACATGGGGCCTGATTCATTGCTTTTAAGTCTAAAAAGAAGCTTGATTGAGTCCTTTAGCAAGCCCCTTGACAATCAGGCTAGGGGTTCTGGATGTGATACAGTCATTGAAATAAATCTTCTCTCGTTCTAGCCTTACATCTACCCCATCTCTACCCAATAGGCACCTGACTAATCACTCCTTATCTAGAATGGAATAGTACCCTATTTCCCACTGAATAGTACTCAAACTTTCCAGCAGACTTAAAGGCATCTGACAACCTGGCCCCCAGCATTTCCAGGGCACCCTGCTTCTTCGGTGCTTGTTCTAACTCTTGCCCTTCAGCTCTAGGCCCTCATCCTGCCCTATCCAGTTCACATTATGTAGGACTCCTTGTGGCTGGAATGCTTTTATCCACCTATCCCTTTGTGTGAGCTGATATATTCACATCAGTTCAAATGTCACTTTGCTGTAATTTTTTATGATGATCTATCTCCCCAACCCTTCCCAAGAAAAATGTCTTCCCCTCTCATATCCCCATAAGTGTCACATGTCCAGATCTTTTTTTGTTTCTGGTTGGTGGTGGGGTTTGAACTCTGGGCCTAGGCATTATCCATCAGCTCTTCAGCTCAAGGCAAGTGTTCTACCTCTTGAGACACTGCACCACTTCCAGTTTTCTGGTGATTAATTGTAAATAAGAGTCTCTCGGGACTTTCCTGCCTAGGCTGGCTTTGAACTATGTTCCTCAGATCTCAGCTTCCTGAGTAGCTAGGGTCACAGGCCTGAGCCCCTGGCGCCAGGCTACATGTCCAGATCTTATCACTCCAACATATCTCCTTTGTTTTGTAGGTCTAGCCTATTATCCTGGTAGACTGTGCATTTTTTGATGACAGAATGGTGATGACAGGTATTCTTTTGCCATTCTCCCTTACAGAAGATATACACTGAACCTAGTTTTTTCCTTGAGCTACTCTAGTTTCTGTTTTCTTTTTCCATTTAGAAGAATTGCCAGAGTCTTTCTATGTATATTATTTGTCACCACCTCTCTAACTTCAACACTCTGGGTTTTGTAACATTCCAATTTAACTGACTATTGCAATTGGTTGCTTTTTATTCTATTCTTTATCATCAAGACATGTTGCAGTTACAATATGACTTGATTCCCTCCCAAAGTATTTTCATAAACCGTCAACTATTCTTTTTCTGGATGTCTCATTGAGAAATCTAGATCTAGATCTAGAAATCTAGATGTTCCTTCTTCTATGAGGTGTTTCAATGTGAGATCCTGGATGTACTTATGATTGTCTCTTCTCATGTCCCCTTGTAATATGTCTTCATCACTTGGCTCACTTTGTATCTTTAATTCTCAGACTTATTTGATTCTACATTAATCCTTTAAAATCAGTTTCATCTGCTTAAATTATAAGAGGGAATTTAAACTGTCTATTGAACTTATTCTCCCTGATTCTTATTACAGGATAACACATGTATGTATATGTGCATGTGTATTGTAGTAGTGTTGCTGTTATTTAACTTTTTTCTTATACTAAAATTTAATAAATCATATCCATTTCTGGGAAGGATTCATGACAAATCTCATTCTGACTGGTTTCTAAGGAAACAAGCAACCAGCCTCAGCCAGAGACCTACACTAAATGTCATTTCCCTAAGATTTGAGTTTCCACTCCCCACTCCTCTCATTTCCCACACTTCTTTGTGTGATTCTTTTTCTGCTTATCATCATTTTCCTGCTATCTCAGCTTTCCGCTGTGTGAAATGGTACAGTCATCTAGTGGGAATGTATAAGGGTCAACTGTGAGCAAAGCAAGACAGTAGTAGGGATAAAAGAATGTCATATGCCATGACATAGTCTCTGCCTGCCCCTTTAGAACTTGAAGTGTAGTTGCAGAGATAAAGCATGAAGATCAGTTGAGAAGAATGCAGCACTCAGATATGTTTGCTTCTAAGCTCTGAGAAGGGAAAGGTCAATGTCTATGGGTTACATTGGTGACTAAGGGGAGTGGGAGTTTGGATAGCATGTAGAAAAAGAATTGTTCCTGGTAGGCTTTTCATTTCCTGCACTCAGGCAATGCTTAAGGAGAGGTTGAGGGACAAGGAGGAAGAAAAGATCCTGGGAGCTGACTTGGAACCTTTAGTGCAAAACAATATAGAAGACTAAGGGCAGACATCTGAAGTCTCAGTTAGAATAATTAGAAGCAAATGAAAGACAAGAGATGAAGGAAGCAAAAGCTGTAAGTTACGTAGTATCTTAACATTTATAAAAATAAGCTTATGAGTGACCCATAGTAAAAAGAGAGAGAGAGAGAGAGAGAGAGAGAGAGAGAGAGAGAGAGAGAGAGAGTCTGACTTAACAAGGTTTTTGAGATTTTTATTCTTCCTAGTGTGAAAAATAATTTGTCCAGATAATCTAGTAGTTTTTAGAAGGTTCTATCAGATAGATATATAAAGTATTAGCCCACATTTGGCACAAAACTATTGTTTGGTTCACTTTTATCTCCTTTGTGTACAAGTGAAATACTCTCTCCTAGGGAATTAACAGCAAGAATTTTATTGACATAAATAAAAAGGAACAGAGAACACTCTTTAATAAGAAGTGGTAGACCTCTTGAGCAATACTCAAATGTGCACCCCTGCTTGAAAAATGCTGACCAAATTTTAAAGGGATACCAGTCTATAAATTGTGCATTTTTTAAATTTTAATTTAATTTTATTTTATTTGTGAACATACTGTACAGAGGAGTTACAATTACATGGGCAGGATAATAAATTGTGCATTTTTTTGTTCAGCAATACTGTGTCCCAAAACACACGACGGAGGTAGTTGCATTTAACCAAGGTTGGAAGTGAGCCAAGTGAGTTAATGGAGTGAAAAAGTGGTTAAAGGAGTTAAGTTTTTGCAAGTAAATGATTATAGTGATTGGGCCATGGAATGCAGGCTAAGTGCCAACAAAAGCATAATATTAATGAATTTATTGGAGGTCTTGAGGTATCAGTATAGTCAAGAAATTCATGAATCAGATTTAATAGGTAAATGAACAAAAGTGATCAAATCAGCGAGGAAAACAATTGAAACTTCAATTGAGTGAAGCTCTTCAAATGAAAAGGTCAAGGACAAGATTTTTGGAATGGGTGTCATAGAATTAGAGGAAAGGATACTGCAGGTGAGATTGATAGAGGAATGAAAGGTGAGGCTACTCAATAGCTTATCCAAGGAGGTGCTGAAATTCCCACAGATAATGACCAAAGTAGAAGTGAAAATTTTTAAAATTCTTTAGACTCCAGACCAATCAAATGAAAACATGGAGAAATAAAAACAAAATAAACTCTGTAAGTTATTCTGAATGGATGAACAATTAACTTCCATAGCCATATTTATTCACTTCGGTACCTAGAATTAAGCAGAATGACTACTGAACTAAGTTGGTTCACTCTTTTTTATAGGGAACATTTATATTCACAAAGACAATGTGAAACCTACTTGAGTTCCTTTCAGTAATTAGTCAGTGATTCCTAGGATCACCAGTCAAAAGTTGTAGTGTGACTGGAGAAGAAAATTAAACCTATGCAAAGATTAAAAAATGTGTATCACATTCAATTAATTATAAGTCAAAGAAATGATTTGAAGTCATGGATATATCCTTATCTGTTTTTAAAAATGTTTATTGTAATTAGGTGGTTATATCCTACCTTGCTATCAAAGGGGATTCTGATCATCTCTGTCCCAAATATAGTAAAACCTAGTCTCAGGACAGATAGTGAATGATAGTAAGAAACAGATAATGTCCTTAGAGAAGCAGAACTAAACAGTAATAGAATAATCAATTTTCCTGTTCATTCATATTGTACTATATACCTCATCTTAGAATTAGTTACATATATTTTCTAATTCTTTCTTTGTTAACTAAACAATTTCAAGGGTGAATTCAAATATTCAATTTTCTTTTTACAATGGTATCTATTTATTTGTGTGTTTTATTACATAATTCAATGTATCACAGTGTCTCTTTTTATTAGCAGAAGTTAGTGGGAAAATGACTAAAGTATGGAAGAATTGTAAGGGGCACATTTTTGTTGAGAAGCAGTAAGTAATTGAATTAGCCCTTGTATATCACATGTCTTATACTTCTTTCCACATTTACTCTATGAACTGAGCTTTTTAAACTCAGGTTCCTTATCTACAAAATGTGATCATTTGGTTACCAAATTTCCAATCACAAAATATTTTAAGGCTCCCAGAATTCATCTGTAAAAATTATTGACTAGATAATCCAATCATTAAGAAGTTTAACAATATCAATTTTATTTTTGTTCTTTAGACCTCTAATACCCACAAAATTGTCATCATTGTCCTTATTAAGGTAGAAAGATTGGTGTACTGATAGATTTATAAAGTCACCTAAAAGATTAATGTGAATCATACCAGATCTACATATTTAAACTCCAGAAAAATTGAACAAGGAATTTTTTTACATGTAGGATTAATTTTTTGATTTTTTTTATTGTGAAAATACTGTACAGAGGGGTTACAATTACATGGGCAAGATAATGAGTACATTTCTTATCAAGCATTGTTACCTCCTCCTTGAACAAGGAATTTTGCTAGATGCATAACTCCCCATGGTTTGGTATTTCAGGTTGGAATTGTACAGTATGGAGCAAACGTAACCCATGAGTTCAACCTCAATAAGTATTCATCTACAGAAGAAGTACTTGTTGCAGCAAAAAAGATCAGCAGGAGAGGTGGCCTCCAGACTATGACAGCTCTGGGAATAGACACAGCAAGGTACAGAAACAAAAAGCAAACAAAAGTAAAAGACCATGTGAAAGAACTACACATAGTCTTGTCCACTGGAACTTGATTCAGTGTTTGCTTTGGAAATATTTCATATTGGCTTGTTTAAAATTAGATTCAGAAAATCAAGTTAGCCTGCAATGAAAACTCACCACCCTTCTTCTGTTTCCCTGTGATTACAAAGGTCTAACTTACAGTGAAACAATTTTAAAGTTAACTGTAGTATACTTTGTTGTGTTATTAGGGGTATAAAGACCTAATATTAGTTATATTTATTACATTTGTTCTTTTTTATTGTTTTGCATTTATTCTTTATGTTCAGCTTCTAGGAGTCTCAATCTAAAGTAATGGATTAAAATAAAATTTAGTCATATCTACTCAATATGTATGTCTATATAATATATATGTATACATATGTATTAATATGACCATATATTTTAGTACTTGAATTAGCATCATTGAAACTATGTTAATTTAAACATGATCATTTAAACATTTGTTAATTTAAAACAGATATGTTAATTTAAAACCTTTTCAACGTGAAGCATGAAAGAAATACAAAGAACTTCTTCATTTTTCATGCTTTGTTTCCTTCTTTACTTTTTTTTTTCATTTCCCTTCTGTTTACAACCCTTCTTTCATCCTCTCTGGTGATTTCTTCATGGAGAAAGCATAACCTGCTCTGTGATTTCATTTTGTTTCATGAGAACCTACAAACTATTCTCTGTTAAAAATGCAGAACATCTTATTTCCTGTATTTTCTCCAATCTCATCCAGTTCTTATCTCTGGCCTATTTCTTTCCATGTTATTAAATATAGAAAACTACAGGCAAACCCATTTCACAAAAAAATCTAAAAAGTAGTTTGTCTCAGGTTAAGAATCATTCTATTAAGTGTCTTTAACTTCTGGACTCTCAGTTGGTTTTGAATTACCCAGGCTCTTATTTGACCTGACTAACAAAATCAGTGTTTTAAGGAGGATAAAATGGTTCACATGAATATCATAAGGTTGGATATTCAAATGTGTAAAATTTCATAGGCAGCTTTAGACTCATTAATGTTTGAAAAGCATATGGTTCTGGATACAGAGATCAAGAAGCAATAAACACAAAACAGATGGGATAATTTTACATTTACGTACCTGTAGGATCACCAAATTGCATGTACAGAGAACACATATATGTAGTGTACTGAAGGCATTCCATAATTGATTGTGACAACAAATTCCAAATAAATCAAAATGTTCTTTGAAAGCCCTAAGCCTATAAGAGTTTTGAGTTGTATACCACTTACAAATGAACATTTGCCTTTGAAATCTAATTGAAGAAATATTCTGCCTCCCTTTGCACCTGTAAAAATGCCACTGTGAGAAATATGTCCCTAAATGGATTTTGTTACATGCTCCCAAAAAGGGTTAACAGTAAGGCAACATTTACTGAGTGTTGAATACACATACAAAGTCTGTGGTCATATTGTAGTATGAGTATTTTTATCATACATTAGATTTTCATGACTAAGCCTATTTTAAATTATTTTTTATTCCTTTTAGGTAGAACTAATTTCAAACAACAGTTTTCATTGCTTAGAAACCACTATCTCAGCCAGATGTCAATGGCTCATGCCTGTAACCCTAGTTACTCAGGAGGATGAGATCTGAAGATCACAGTTCAACACTAACTTTGTCAAAAATATCCAATCAATAATAATAATAATGATAATAATATCCAATAACTACCATAAAGCTGTAAGCCATAACTCAGTGTCAGGCTGAGGAAAAAGGGAGAGAGAGAGAGAGAGAGAGAGAGAGAGAGAGAGAGAGAGAGAGAGAGAGAGAGAGAGAGAGAGAGAGAGAGAGAGAGAGAGAGAGAGAGAGAGAGGAAAGAAGGAAGGAGGGAGGGAGGGAAGAAGGGAGAAAGGAAGGAAGGAAAGAAGGAAAGAGGGAAGGAGGGAGAGAGGGAGGAAGAAAGGAAGGAAGGAAGGAAGAAAATAATGGTAGAAAACATACAATTATCTCCATTTGCAACTAATTCACTTCATTTCAGTTCAATTTTTTTCATGTTCTCTCTTTTTTAATCCCAAACTTCATTCCTACCAATATGCTTCCAGGATTTTCCCCTAAGGCCTGGATTCTCTGGTCACAAAGAAAAAGATCCTCCTGAATATTTTAATTTTTAAAAGCAATAGAAGAGGATAATAATTCCAGGAAAGGACATTGAATACTGGTGCTTTAGAAGCAAAAACAATTCATTAAGGAATATATTTGAAACAGAAAGGGTTCACTTGGAAGTTCTGCCATTGGCTATTCTTCTATTACATAAAGTCAGCCCTGGTTTCTGAGCAACCAGATTTTTTTAAAGAAAAGTCTTTTAATCATCTTCTTCAGCTGATATTCATTTAGTTCAGTTATGACCTTGATCTTTAAGAAAAATAAGAACTTTGGGTGATCCTCTAAAGAATTAGAATTGCAAAAAGATTGAACCTCATGTGATACCCATGTCCAAACTTCTTTGAAAACCTAGCCTGTGGCTTCTATTTTCACCTTTGTTTATGACTTAAAGAAGTAAGAAATTCTACTTGTATAGTATGCTAAAGGAAATGCATTCATATACTTGGTGAAAATTGTAGGAAAGTCAGCATTCACGAAGAACCGTTGCAACTGGGAGTGTTGCAGTGGGGAAGAGAGATTGTCTCCACTTTTAATACAACAAGGAAATGTGGAGATTTACAAATGCAGGAAAGGATGGGGAGTCCGTGGACAATTACTGAAAGGGAAATGGAGATGCAGGGGCTGCTTGCTAGATTGGTTGAACATAATTCTTGTTGAAGGCAGGTAAATAGTAGAAAACTCCTGTTATACTCTCAAAACTAAATGCTCCACTTCTGATACCACATATGTTAGTCCTGGCTCATCTTGACCAATTTTATGATATCATCTTGGGTCTCCTCCAATTTATTTTATTCAGGCACCAACCATAGTTCATGTAGACTCTAAAAACTGAGAATTCCGTCCCATAAGTCCATTCCCCCCTTCAGTAACCTGGACATGCTCCGAACCTTATATTTCAGGGATTTTTTTTATAGAGGCTTCATTATATAAGCCTAACTGATTATTAACTCGGACTCTATGACCTCTCCACTTCCTGCAGAATGGGAGTAGGGACTGTAAGTTCCAAACTCTCATGGTAGAGCTTATCTTTCTGGTGATCAGCCCCTATCCAGTACCTCAGGAAGCATCATCTGACTAGAATGAAAAGCTGTTTCTGGCACTCGGGGAATTCCAAAGGATTGGAAGCTGTGTGTCAAGAACAAAGGGCAGAAACTAGATATTTGTCTTTAATTAACAAACCTTTGGGCAAATGAAATTTAATAGAATTTATTTAGCAAAGAATAACCTATGGATTAGGCAGCATTCAGAGTCAGAAGAGAACAGAGATCTCTGCTTTAGCAAAATGAGCTAAAACTAGACTAAGTAGGCCAAGGCCTCAGATCAGAGCCTAATTTAGAAGCCTACTCATCATTGCAGTCCTGATTAGAATGTATTTCTCTCTTCCAAGAACTCAGAGAGGAAATGAGTTGGCTAAACAGACACAAAGAGTTTGTGCCTATATGCCTGTCTGTGTCTTTCTGTATAGGATATGTAGAACAAATAAATGTCTATTTCTCCTTAAATGTCTATATTCCTTAAATTCTTGTTTGGTTAATTTTTGCAATTTGGTTATAGCATTTTTCCTCTCTCTTCATGCCATCTCTTCCAATGGCTCCTTCAGCAATCTATGTCCTAAAACCTAGCTCAGGACCAGTCCTTTCTTACCCCACAAACCTGACTGATTTAGACCAGCACCATCTGCAGTCCTAACCCATATATCTCACCCTTCCCCAGACACAGGACACTTTCCTACACGATGTTCTTTTAAAACAGAGTATTTCAGCACCGTTCAGTGAATGTCAGTGATGCTGGGAAATGAGGTGTCCAGCAAAAACTTTGGCAGGAAGTAGAAGAGGCCAGGGAAGGAGTGGTTGTAGAGGAAGGAGAGGTCAGGAGAATATTTACAGACCTGACCTTCAGTGAAGCTGATGGGTATTCCAGTCATACTCTCCCTTCATGAAATTTCCAAGAAGAAAATATTGTGGCCTCTTGTATATGTCCTTAGCAACATGGTGATCTCTACAGTCCTTGAAATGCATCTGAAATTTACAAACGTGAATCATTAGCCTACTGGCTGAAACAAAGCATATTGAAGCTGAACTCAGAGAATACCAGCAGGGACCTAGAGTTGCTAGGTTTTGGTCTAGGTTTTCACTTTGCCTAGTTTTGAGGTAGTTTGATCAGCCTATCTTTTGTATGCACTCTTTTCAGGAAGGAGGCATTCACTGAAGCCCGAGGTGCTCGAAGGGGAGTTAAAAAAGTGATGGTTATTGTGACTGACGGAGAGTCTCATGACTCCTATGATCTGAAAAAGGTCATCCAAGACTGTGAAGATGAAAACATTCAACGATTTTCCATAGCTGTAAGTATCTTGCTACTTCTCACACTTGAAGGCATTAAATGTTGTTGTCAGGGGCGCATTTATATTCAGACCCTAATCTTAGAAGATAATGTCTGTGTGCCACTTACTGCACTCAGATGAAAATGAGACATCAGAACAGAGCTTATGATTTCATTTGTGTTTCAAGTAAAAGACAACTGTATGGCATGTAAATGGCTTCCACATGATATTCACTGACACCTGCCTCTGTTCTGAATGTCTTTTTCAGGTAAATCATAGCAGAATTTCAAATGTTTGGGCTTAACATATTTGAATTGAGTGAAATGGAAGAAATTTAGAAGGGTTATTTAAAAACAAAAAAAAAATTTTCTCCTTCATAGAAAATAATGTTTACACAAGCTATCAGTCCCTTAGATGAAGGATCAAAATGCATTTTTTTTATTTAACATCACCTGTGATGTTATATATTTCAAAATTATAGGTGTGCAAATCATGGTAAATCCAGGTTGTTTTTAAATCCCTTATATTTCTTCTAAATTCATACTTCTACTTTGTATTTATAACTATTGTTTTTATTCCTTAAGCATATCACTTGGACATGTTTTTCTTTTCCTGTTGAACTTTATCCACTTGTCTATTTTCTATCACGTAGACTGCTAAATACTTGAGAATATTGACATCACATATAAGAATTTAGTCATTCATGGCCTAAAACACAGTCATCAGATTTGTTTTATGTCTATTTCCAGCTACATCAAGTTCTAAATAAAATGGAGTTACTATGTCAACCCAACAGTTAATCTAGAATATGCTTAATTAGAACCAAAGAAGAAAGATGAAGATTATTCTAGGATGTTACATTATCTGCAGATTAATTTAGGTAACTGGGATTCATATAATTCAGAATCTGTATGAATCCCAAAGGAATACATAGGTAACAAAACTGCTGACAGAAAAGGTAGTTCTACTGTGTACTCAGAGAGGGAAAACATTGTATAATATTTTCTCTGGAAACTCTCCTGCCTTTTCTATGCATATTTTGGGTTGTATACTGCCTAGATGTGGTGAGCTGGCCACATCAAGAAAGTATCTTGAGAACTGTTTTCTTAATGAGATATGGGATTCATTTAACATAAAGAACAATGACTTCTGGGCCCATGGCTCCCATCTGTAATCCTAGGCTGAGGAATGTGGTTTGAAGCTGGGCTGAGCCAAAAATTTACAAGATCTAATTTCAACCAAAAAACAAAAAGAAAGAAACAAATGAACTAATAAACAAAAGGTAAGGTGGCCTATGTTTGAGTTCCCATCTACAGAGGAAATGTATAAGTAGGAAGATAATAGTCAAGGATGACAAGATAAATAGTGAGAACCTATTTAAAAACAACCACAGGTATTGTATCAGAATTCAGTCACAAGAAAACAGAGAAGACACATTTTTAGAGGTCAAATTGGAGGCCTTTATTGGAAAGCCTGTGTCTGAAGGTAGATTCCTGTCTCAAAGACCCACAACCCAGAACAGCACTTGAGCAAAGCTGTCAAAGACAAAAGCCACATGTTTGACTGTGGCACCCAAGCCCAACATGAGTGTTATACATAGGCACAACCAACTATCTGGGTGAACAACCAGGGACCATCAGGACCCAATTATGTAGGGAAAGCATGACTTTCCAGAAGCTCAACCACTCATGACACATTAACAATCCAAAGAATGTCCTCTGTCACCCCAATAGTTCTCACAAAGTCCCCATCTTCTATTGAGATGCCAAGATGATATTACTTAGATCCAGTATCCTTATTTCAAAGGGACTGGGGCATGAATTAAATATTAGAGCTGTTTAGCATGTATATGGCCCTGAGTTCAAACCTTAATACTGCCACAAAAGGAAAGAACAAAGGAAAGGAGAAAGGAAAAGAAAAGAGCAGGGGAAGAAGGGAAGGGAAAGGAAGTGGAAGTGGAAGGAGGAAGGGGAAGGGGGAAGGGGAAAAGGGAAGGGGAGGAGGGAAGGAAAAGGGAAAGGGGAAAGAAAAGGAAGGGGGAAGGGAAAGGGAAAGGGAAAGGGAAGAGGAATTGTGGCCATATCTATTTGAATTTTCCTTCCTTATCCAAGCTGCTGCCTATAACCTTCTCCTTCATTTTCTTCCCTCACTGCACAGCTGAGGTGGGAGAAAGCACTAGTAGTCTCTGTTCAGATGTTACTAACCTCCCACATTTGGCATTTTTAGCAAAGTACACAGAAATTGACTTCTTCTTTCCTAATGGCATTTAGAAGTTTCTAGTTTACACCTTCCTGCTCAATGTCTAGATATTTGAGTAGAGATGAAGTTTAAAATATCCAAAGCTACCCAGATGGCCAGCAAGTTACCTTATAGACAGCTCCAGCCTTCCTTAATAGCGTGCCTCTTCAAGGTACCACAGACTTTTCACAGACATTAGTATTCTCCTTATAACCACGTAACAGGGGAGGAAGCTAAGAAAAGGTGATGTCCTGCAGTCTTATAGACAGGAAAAGAAAGTCCTGTAATCATGAGAGACATGTATTTCCTCTGGGCCAGTCACTGCTGCTCCCCAGAGAATGGGAGCAAAGTTGTTAGTCAAGCAGAGGGGGGAATAATCAAGAATAAATCCACCAACTTTTCCCCAGAAAGGAATATTTAGAAACCACTTTGAAACCTGCCTGACTAGATGGATGACAACTCATATTCTCACATTAGCATTTAATGTGCTAAATGCACATAGTGGTTAGTTGGGGCTCTCAACTGTTACGTATTTTATGATCAAATAAATACATGTCTGTTGTAGATCATAAAAGGTAGCACTTAAATAGTAATGTTCTTTTCTAACTTTCTATAATTGAAAAACTGTACATTTCTTTACCAAAATATTATTTTTTTCATAGCATTCTAAATCTAACTTAAGAAAATGCATGTACATTCCTAAGAGACTACCCAAAGTCTGTACTCATCATACCTTGCCCTCTTTTTAGTAATATTTTTTGGCATCTACATATACAAATCTGAAAATTTAAGTTTAATAACGTTTTACTGCTTTTAACTTTATAAAAAGATGGCTATGCTGTATAAATATTTTAGAAACTTTAAAACTTAATAATTTATGGTTTTTCAGTTACGACCATATAATTCCTTCATTGTTTAAAAATTGGGGCAATGTTTCTATGCAGTGAGATGTGGTATTTCAATTTGGAAACTGGGAAGGAAATAATAACTTGGAAATAGCGTATGTCCACATACCATAGCATGGAATGTCCATATAACGTTTCAATCAAGATCATATCCCAATCAAGACTGTAGCAGCTCTGTCACTCTAGAAAGTTCTCCACACTTTCCTCTGTTTTCAGTACACGGCCTCCATTGCAGCCACTGCTGTCACCTCCACTCCGGTGCCAGTTTTGTCCTCTATTGAATGTTGTCATATAAATGAAATCACACATAGGATGGTCTTTTGTGTTTTCCTTTTCACTCAATTCAATTTGGACCTTTCAAATAAGTTATTATAATAAAAGTTTCATAGCTACTTAAAGTGAAAACCAAAGTAATAATCTGCACATAACACTTGGACTCAAGTAAAACCTAAACTTACTTCTTATTAGAAAAATGATGCTTTCACTACCAGGAGATTAATTAAAAATATTTTTAGGTAAATAAAAAGTGAAACTATGCAATCTCCTAATAGAAATAACAACAACATCAACACAATCCAAAAGATGGCTATCAAATGCTTATTTGTGTTTTTCTTAATGTCCACCAAATTTTTCAACTTCAAATGTAGAGTTAGGTCAAATCTTCATATTAAAATTTTGTATTTTAAACTTGGAAATTATTTTTAGATTTTTTTAAATAAATGCCTAATTTTAGATGATATACTAAAAAAAAGTGAAAGCATAACCCTCAGTCTGGACAAAAACTCTCAAAAGAAAAAAAATCAACGTGTATTTATTTAAACAAGTAGATAATTGAACAGACCTCAAGCAAAGAAAGAAAATATTATGACAAAAATTGCATGACAATCTCTCAACATCACTAGTCAGGGAAATATATAGTAAATAAGATACTACAACAACACAAGTGAACAAGGGAAAACTGATAGTAACAGGTGCTGACAGGGATGTAGTGAAATTGGTGGGAGTGATGTTGAAAAATGGAATACTTACCCTTGGAAATTGTTTGTCTTGACAGGGACTGGGTGCTATCTCTGAGCTTTTGTACTTAAGGGTAGTGCTCTGCTCCACTTCTGGGTTTCTTGATTTTTGCTTTTGTTTCTTTGATTGTTAATTGGGGAAAACAATCTCATGGACTTTCCTACCTGAGCTAGCTTTGAATTGTAATCCTCAGATCTCAGCGACCTGAGTAGCTAGAATTACAGGCATAAGCTGGCGCCCAGCCTGGGCCCTTCTTATGAAGTTATGATTACTATGCCACCCAGAATTCACTTAACAAAACAAAACAAAACACTATGCCTACATAGACATAGAAGCAAATATTTACAGCAGCTTAATTAATC
Source organism: Dipodomys merriami (assembly GCF_024711535.1). Classification (NCBI taxonomy): domain Eukaryota; kingdom Metazoa; phylum Chordata; class Mammalia; order Rodentia; family Heteromyidae; genus Dipodomys; species Dipodomys merriami. Next base: position 12,671,897 of record NW_027204493.1, read on the forward strand.
AATTTTTGCAACTCAAATGTTCTTAGTGAACAAATTGTCATGTAGCAAGTCTTAATCATCAATAGAACAAGGCAAGCAGTGTAGCTAGTTCTGAAATACACTCTCAAAAAAGAAAGAAGCTGAGGAGGAAGCCTACCATTCCTTAAATGTGACCTTGTGGGAAAAGCAAAGCTATGGGAACTCAGAACACATAGCTGGATTCCATGGTGGGCAAAAAAAAGAAGTAATCAACTATGGTGGATAAGAAGGAACTTTGGGTGTTAGTGGATGTATTCTGTACCTCAGCTGTGTCATATTCTTACAATTACAGGCCTTAGAAAATGAATATAAATTATGTGTCATTACTTATGAAATGGTAACCCCTCAATATCACACTGTCGCTACCGCCTCGACCAGCAAGGAAGACGCGACACCGGACTCTTCTCTCTGCAGTTTATTCAGGACCTTTTTTTAATCTTCTGACCCCAACCCCGGGGAGAATTCCCCACAGCCTTAAGTACCCGCTGGGTAGCCAACCCTGATACGCCACGTGGGAACCACCAATAGGTTCAGGTGCGCGGAAGCAAGCCAGATTCTTTGCCTTAGCCATATCAGGAGTTGTTTACCACAGAGAGCACTCGCCATCGGGAAGGCGGAGGGCGGAAGCTGGCACCATCTTCCAGGTGCGGCCTCTGGCAGCTCTCTACAGTTCCCCCTTTTTTGTTTAAAGAACACAGATGAGAACAGAGGTCTGATCCCTGTTGTGCAATTGCAAGGACTGCATACAAGCCTTCTCCCAGAGGGCGCCTTCTCTAGGGATGACTCAGCCTGTCCATTGATTCGTTTTTCACAAGGACGGGAAAAGGCGAATCGAACCCGTGTGCAATCAAACATGCTCTCCTCGAGGGCAAAACTCATGCCTCTCGACTGCAGTACTTTGGCTTTGCAATCTGTGTTCATTGTTTTAGGGTGGCAAGCCACGCTTGGGGGGACTGACCTGCTCCAATGACTGTAAAGGCTTGGATAATCATGGCTGCACTGTGACGCTGAGAACCTCTAATTTGGCAAATGCACCACAGACATACCAAGGAGGCTAACACCAGAAGGCCTGTCAGGGCTCCTAAACCCGCCCATTCCTTAAGATGATTCATAGCAGCGGAGATCCATGAAGATAACCCCTCCGCCAATCTGGCATCCACTCGGGTCGAGTTCACCATGACGATGGCAACCCTGAGCTATTCCATCAGGCTGTCGAACTCCCCAGTTCAATTACCTAAAAGATAACTAGACAACTGTTTGGACAAATTTGCAGCGTTTTTTGAATAGGTTTTTTTCCTGGGCCTGAACTCTGGGTCTGGGCGCTGTCCTTCAGCTCCTCAGCTCAAGGCCAGTGCTCTACCACTTGAGTCACAGCGCCACTTCCAGCTTTTTTCTTTTTGCTTATGTGGTGCTGAGGAATCGAACCCAGGGCCTCAGGCATGCAAGGCAAGCGCTCTACCACTGAGCCACCTTTCCAGCCCTATTCTTCTGGGTTAATTGCACCACAGCAGCAGCTAATCCAGCATTAGTTAGTGGTCCGCCCAGCTCTCTGCAAACTTTCATCCATGCTTCTAGTCCCCTATTCTTATATGGGGTTATGGCGGCTCTGCATTCCTTAGTGCACTGCTCGTAAACAAGCTGTTTAATTAATGGCATGGCTGCGTCTGGGTCACCAAAAATTCTGCCAGTGGCCTCGACCATACGGGCAACAAAGTCCAAAAACGGCTCCATAGAGCCCTGCAGGATTTTGGTGAGATTGCCACTCACCTCGCCTTTATTTGGTAAGGCCTTCCATGCCTTTATGCCAATTTTATTGATTTGTTCATAAACTTGAACCGGGTAGCCTATCTGCTGATTGGCAAATCTCCCCTGTCCAAGCAGCATATCTCTGTCCCAAGCTGGGTTTCCCCCAGCCTGATTGGCCGCAGCCTCTTCACTAGCAAATTCAATCAAAAAGGCCTTCCAATCTAAATACTGACCTGGGCTCAAACAAGCTCGTGCGAGCCCACTTCAATCACCAGGTGTCATGCAATGTCTGTTTAGGGCCTCCACCTGGGCTACAGTAAAGGAGGCTGTGATTCCGTATGTCTGCACAGACTCAGCTAAAGATTTTATCACCTTAAAATCTAAGGGTTCATGATACCGCTGTCCCTGTGGATCCTGAAATATTGGACAGGCTAGATGTAACTCGGTTCTGACCGCTTTCCACACGCCTGGGCTGAAAGAACAGCCGGGGCTGCCACTTCCAGGGTCCTCCGCATAGAGCGGAGGGGCCGAAGGTGTGGGGCGGTGCACGGAGGGCGTGCATTCGTCTTTATCTGGGTCCTCTCTCTCCTTCCCTTTCCTCCTCTTTCTTATCTTTGTTTTTTCTATTTGTTCTATGAGTGATTGTAGTTCCTCTGAGTCTGTAGACTCAGAGGTCTCTAGTTCGGCAAAATCAGGGTATGACCCCCCCCCCCTCTCCTCCTTTTCGCTGTCTGCCCTTTCCGATCTTTCTTCCTGCAGCATTTCTAAGGCAGCCTGACCATTCTCTACCGCCTCACTGCAACGCTGGTCCTCGAGACAGCCTCTTATCAGTTTCCATATTGGTCTCACTCCACTCTTAAGTGTTCCTTGTTCAGAGGCAAAATCTAAGTCCCTCCCTAGTTTCTCCCAAGAGGCCACCGTGAGGCTTCCGGAGACAGCGAACCATGGGGCAACGGTGTCACATTCATTCAAAAATCTCTCTAAAGTACTCTTTTTTATTTTTAACTTTTTTGAGTGCAGTAGCTCATTGAGAGCCAAAAAAATTGGGTGCGAAGAAGCGCCCATGTTTTAAACATTTAAAGCTGGTAAACAAACTTTTACTTTCACTTTTGGCTACTCTATTGACTAGCCCCGGGTTCTCACTCTCTCTTTATCTACCGAAAAGAGCAAAAATCCCCCCCGCTCTTGTTGCGGATTCCCCTTTTACCTGGGAACTTACTCCCCGCTCTTGTGGCGGATTCCCCTTTTACCTGGGAACTTACTCCCCGCTCTTGTGGCGGATTCCCCTTTTACCTGGGAACTTATCCCCGCTTTTGTCGTGGATTCCCCTTTTACCTGGGAACTTACCGGTGCACTACCCTGACCGCAGAGAGTTCTGAGTCCTCGTTGGGGTTATGGCTGAGTCCCCGTACGGGCCACCACGTGTCGCTACCGCCTCGACCAGCAAGGAAGACACGACACCGGACTCTTCTCTCTGCAGTTTATTCAGGACCTTTTAGTAATCTTCTGACCCCAACCCTGGGGAGAATTCCCCACAGCCTTAAGTACCCGCTGGGTAGCCAACCCTGATACGCCACGTGGGAACCACCAATAGGTTCAGGTGCGCGGAAGCAAGCCAGATTCTTTGCCTTAGCCATATCAGGAGTTGTTTACCACAGAGAGCACTCGCCATCGGGAAGGCGGAGGGCGGAAGCTGGCACCATCTTCCAGGTGCGGCCTCTCGCAGCTCTCTACATCACACCTTAAAAATAATAATAAAATTATATTTTAAAAAATATCTGGCATTCTTTAATCTTAAAAAATACAGTAGAAACCCATAGAAATTTTCTACACTGTATATAGGTTATAAAAGGAAAGTGTTATAATGTAAAATAATAAAATATCCTACTTTCCAACACTAAAAAATAAAATTACATCAATAAAGTTTAAAAATCTGCTTGGAAATATAAATAATTATTGTTAACCCAGTATTTGGCTGCAAACAATGGTGCTCCATTGTGTTTCTTCTAGATTTCCAACTTAAATTATGAGTAGTATATGTTCAGAATATGTATGCAAATATTAGATGAATTTGTATGGCTTACACACATATTTACATATATATACAACTTATTTATAAATATGTAACAAGAACCACACATGGAAATGTATTTATGCATATGATATACATATATATAATATGAGTATATGTATATATACTTGCATGTATTTGACATATATATTTATATAATGCACATAACTCATTTTCCAATTTCATTTGGTATCAGACATATGTAACAGATGTGATGTTCCTCTGGAATAATGTCAGCGACATTCACACAATTACTTTTGAGCTATCAGATTTCAAGGATAGAGTTGATAATAGAGACTTGGAAATGCAAAAGAGCACATTTTCACACAAACACACACACAGGATTTTAAAATATCCTACACCAATTACAGGATTTATTTATGTAAATATTGAGGAAACAGTGTATTCTTAAAGTATATAAAATTTCATTGTGCTAAGGTCCTCTGCACACTATGGTTTGCTGACAGTATGCTTGATATCCTTAATTTTTATCCTTTATTTGTTCACACAAATCAGTTAAAATATATACTTGCTGTTTCTGTTGTATCTTAGATTCTTGGCCACTATAACCGAGGGAATTTAAGCACTGAAAAATTTGTGGCAGAAATAAAATCAATCGCAAGCGAACCCACCGAAAAGCATTTCTTCAATGTCTCAGATGAATTGGCCCTTGTCACTATTGTCAAAGCTTTGGGAGAAAGAATATTTGCCCTGGAAGGTATGACTATTTCTCTTCATCTTGGAAGCTTTCTTTATATTCAAACTCAATACAATGGATTTTTTGCTATCTATTCCCAGTACATCACAAACACTTTTTTACTGCGCACAATAGCCAGCAAGGCTTTATATAAATCTGCCAATGAGCCTGCAGTTTACAAAGAGAGCTGCTAGATGCTTTCTTTGTACAAAGCTGACAGTGTCAATGAGAAAACCTACCAACAAAGATAGTGGTCAAAGTAGATACACAAGGAGAAAAATGTCTCCATGTGCTTTTGCGGTGACACAGTTCTAGAATATGGAACCACCAGCTCTAGTTTAGTCTTTCCATTTGTTTCTGGGTTCCACTGGGATTGCTCTGAAACTATTATAAATACAATAACTTCTTTGTTCATTTATTTCCTCTGGATTTTGCCCTTTGCACATTTTGCAGATCTTTCTGGAACTTTGCCTTGAGTCTCCTGGCAATGAAACTCCTATATATTATGGTCTGTATTTGTCTGTATTGTCTAAATCATGTGCTTCGGTGTGGAGTTTTCTTTGATTTTTTTTTTCCCAGTGGTGCTGGCTGTGAAAGATGTTGAGTCTGCTATTCCCTCTTCTGCCTTAGGTCAGGGATGTCAAGTAACAAATTGCTTTGTAGCTAGATATTTCTTGACAAAAAGTAAAAAAATAAATGTACTATAATTGTACTACCAGGCATACTGGCCATTCCTTCTTTGGATTCTCTTTAAGAGAAACCAACATGGAACTCTTTCCCTTTTATTATGTCTCCAAGTCCAATTTACTCTCCTTATAAGGATTCCCTGAAAAGATTATTGATTCTGCATCATATAAATAAGCATTTCAAAAAATCCATCAGTCTCCTTAATAGGACCTGATAATAGCAAACGGAAGAGAAACTGGAAATGAGAGGTAACTGGAAAAAGATAGAACATTCTGATTGAGTTTTAGGAGTCTAGGCAAAATATAGGAAAGAGAGTAACAATACTAAAATATATACAAAGAAAATTATTTCACACAATGGCTTTCAATCCTATTTTGAGTAGCTCATGATAATAAGTGTTTTGCTTACAACCTTATGCACAGATACATGTGCATATAAAACTAAAATCAAGTTTCACAAAAGAAATCATGACTTATTATATGAATCAATCAAAACAGGATTGAAAGCCATTGCGTTCTACCTTTTTCCAGTTACCTTTAATTTCCAGTTTCCCTTCAGTTTGCTGTTATCAGGTCTCATTTCTCCCTGTGCCTTCAGAAACAAAGCACTTCAACTTTTTGTCAGTCTGAAGTTGCAGCTCATTCTGAAGAGTGCATCTGTCTTGTATTCTGGGTGCAGTCATTTTCACATGGCTTTGGTCTTGTAACACCCATTGTGGTGTTTTTAACCAATAAACAGCCGGGTCATGGCTTTCCTAGCCTGAAGAAAAACATACAAAGTCTTGCAAGTTATTCTGAGCTTATAATTTTTGATAGCATAGGGTAAGAAACAATCTGTAAAGATAATATCAACAATTTTACTCAGGTGCATTAGTTGTATAGTAAATATTATTTTGAAATATCCTTTTAAGCAAGCAAATAAATATAGCCTAAAACTAGAGAGATTAAACCCACATCACCCTGGGGCACGAAGTGGAGGAGAGTGAATTTTTTTCCTTTTTTGCTTTACAAAAGCAAATTGTTTGTTGTTTTCTTTCTTTTCTCTCTCTCTTTAATTTTATTGTAAAGATGCTGTAGAGAGGGGTTACAGTTACATGAGTAAGGTAATGACTACATTTCTTGTCCAGCATTGTTACCCCCTCCTTTGTCTCTCTCCTACTATCCCTTCCTTCCCCTACCTCCTCCACTCTCTGCCCCCCTACAAGTTGTAAAGTTCATTCCCAACATAATGTCTTATCAGCCTCATTGTTACAGTGGGTCATCCTGTGTACTTATTTCATCATTTTGTTATTCCCCTTCCCCTCCCCAAATTAAGCAATTGTTTATACAAGGCACAGGGTACCATCAAATGCAATGACAACAGGGGTATACCATAGGGGGAAGAACATACAAAAGAAAAGAAAATCACGTAGTACATTAAAAACAACAACAACAAAGAAAAATCTCTTGTGTCCATGACAATTTAACTAACTAGAGCACAGGCTGGAGGTACCCCATTGCAGTACCCAAATACTTGAAGAAGTTTTTATGTTTCAAATTGAAATTACTTCCTGTGCTAGTCACACCTGTCTGCAACCCTAGCTACACAGGAGGCTTAGATCTGAGAACCACAATTCAAAGCCAACCTGCACAGACAAATCAGTAACACTCAGATCTAATTAACCCCCTAGTCAGAACTAGAAGTGTGTTACAAGTAGCAGAGGGTCAGCCTTAAGTGACAAGAAGCTAAGCAAGAACCTGAGGCCCTGAGTCCAAGGCCCATACTGGCACATAAAGAAAAAGAAATCGTTTTATGAGGAACTCTACAGATGAAAGATGTCTCTTCTTGCTTTTTTTACTGAGCCTGGGTGCTGTCCCTCAGCTCTTCAGCTCAAGGCTGATGCTCTACCACTTGAGTCATAGCACCACCTCCAGCTTTTTTCTGCTTATGTGGTGCTGAGGAATCAAACCCAGGGCCTCAGGCATGCAAGGCAAGCACTTTACCACTGAGCCACCTTCCCAGCCCTCTTCTTGCTTTTGCCGAGGCACTTACTAAGACTAATCAAAAAGCAGTGCTTTGAGCAGATTTTTTTCCTTATTGTTTTCATAATGAGATCATAAAGTGCTTCTATTCTTGTTACTTGGGAAAAACTCCTTTTCCTGTCAACATTTATCCCAAGATGGTAGATAGCTGCAATTAAAACAGTCCTGCTTGCCAAGGACAGTGCCACCTAGTGAGCCAAGTACAGCAAGAACTTAGTTCACGAAATCAGGAAATGGTTCTGTGTCCCCTTCCTATCCTGTGCTGGGAAATTGCTGACATGCCTAACCAAAAGTTGTACAGGGGTAAGAGTGGCAAGCTTACCCTCCTGCAGGGTCCAGGGTATGGAGCTGAGAGGTGTATGGCAGGTAAGTCTTACCATGAGGCCATTATGACAGGAAAAGTCAAACAGCATCTTCCTCAGCTGAACACAATGGCAAACATCAGGTGCTACAAACACTCAGGTTTATGCTGCTGCATTCATACCATTGGCCTAAAAGATAAATGAAAAAAACACCTTAGAGCATGGTGTATGTCAAATATGTGTTGAAGTACATAGAGAGCAATTCATATATGAGATTAACATTATATATTCGCTTCTGTTTTGATTGCCTCATTTAATCAAGTTCTATGAAAAGGCCAGTGCTAATGTATTTAAATTTGTTTAATTTCATGAACGTGATGTTTCTCGTGCTTCAATAGAAGAGCAGGCTGGCTTTTGTTTTTAAAGTTGGGTGTTGATTTTAATTTATTTTTAAGGCCAAATAAATCAGTACCTCCCTACTGGGAAACTTGTAAACCAACATAACCTCAGCTCCCTCATGACTTTGTGGCTTCAGGTCTGTGACTACTTTGAGAATAATTGTGAGTACTTCCACAGAATGTTCTGGAGTGTCTCTACATCTTGGTAAAGAGTTTTAAAATGAGTCTAAGAGTCTTAAAAAATTGTGATTGGTTAGAGTGTGGCTTGAAAAACTGTCCTCCAGATCTGGAGTAGATACCCAGCAAAAACAAGCTGCATGCCATCCTTAAATCTTTTCTCAGGCAAGGAGATTCCAAGAGAATCTGTGGCTGAGATAGGGTGGGAATTCTCTTTGAATGTATTAATGAATTTTCTTTTTAGTCTGCTAAAGTTTAAGCCAGTTTTAGCCTAGACATGATTCCTAGATATAAAATAAGACAAATGTTTTCTACTATGGTAACTTTAGCCACGTGTACCCAGGGCACCATAGGATCCACAGCACACTAGAATACAGAAGACATGACAAAGGATACCTCCATTTCTTCAGTAAGAATTGGAAAGCAGGAGCAAAACTCTGAGACAGGAGTCTTTTCACTGCTTTTCTCTTTCTTCTACTCAGCTCCTAGGAATTCAGGACTTAGAGAGCTATACTGAGAGTTCTCTGAGATAGTTCCAAGATCTGGTTGATAAGAACTCAAGTTCTACCAAGTATCTGTTACCCTGCAGGTTAGCAGTGCACTAAAAGACATTGTTAGTTGCTTACAGTGATATTTTTCCTGTTTGTAGCTACAGCTGACCAGTCAGCAGCATCATTCGAAATGGAAATGTCTCAGACCGGTTTCAGTGCTCATTATTCACAGGTATGAGGATCACCTGGTAGAAGATGAAGTGTCTTTTACAGTCATTGCTGTAACAAATGTAATTTTCAGTTCCTGGTGTGAGCAGTTATGTAAGTCATGATGATGTTTCCAACAAATAGGAAAATTGGCATTACATAAGCTTTATACTAGCAAACATTATCTCACACCACTCACTGTATTTTATAAATAACTGTGAATTGGACAATCAGAGGTCTATTTTCCATAGTTGTGTATCTGGCTACATGAAACAATTTATTTGCTAAAGATATGGAATCTATGTCCTTCTCCATGTCAAAAAATACAAGGTTCTTGCTAAAATCCTTTGACATCTACAAGAAGAATTATTAGCACTGAGAAGAAATCAAAAAGACAGGAATAGAAACTATATTTGATGTTGGTATAATTTGTGGAGGGGAAGGGAAAAAACAAATCGTTTAAATAGGGATACGGTGGATCCATTCCAACAATGATATGTACAAGTCATTATGTCGAAAAATGAACTTTACAACTTTGGCGCAGGGAGGGTGTGTGTAGGGGGGAGATGGGAAGGGATAGGAAGGGGAAACAAAGGAGGAGACAAAAATGCTTGATAAGAAATGTACTCATTATCTTGCCCATGTAATTGTAACCCCTCTGTACAGTATTTTCACAATAAAATAAAGAAAAAAAATCTCCTTAAAATATTGTAAAAATAAAGAATAGAAACTGTTTCATTTATAATTGGTTGAAAAAGCCATCATGCAGTATATAAAGGAATATTGACATTTCAATATGTATGTATACCATGTAACTTTGGACAAGTTAATTAGTATACATGTTTCCTCTTCAATAAAATGGCATTTAGCCCATAATGTTCTTGGAAGGATTATGTAAGTTAATTTTAGAATAGTATCTGTAATAATGCAGCGAAAGCTTGACCCTATTTTTTATTAAACATTGTTTTTGTGTATATTTGCCTGTAAGGACTGGGTCATGCTGGGAGCAGTAGGAGCCTATGACTGGAATGGAACAGTTGTCATGCAGAAGGCCAATCAAATCGTAATCCCTCAAAACACAACCTTTCAAGTTGAGTCTGCCAAAGAGAATGAGCCTCTTGCTTCCTATTTAGGTAAGGTTTGGGTGTATATAATGATACTTTAAAAATTATCTTTAAAACTCCTGATTATAATTTGATAGGTATATACCAAATAGCAAGATCACTGTGAATTTTTTAAAGGACTCATGAAAGAGTTTAACAGTCCCAGGGAGTGAAAGACTCACACTAACTTAAAGACTATCCTTTCTCAGTTGGGATAGCCAATGCAGAAATGTTTTTGCTGGATTCATGACCTTTATCCGGTGTCACTGTGTCTGATATTTACTTTCACCTGAAGACTAGACTCCTATATCCTCTTAGATAATGTTTATCTTTAAAGTTTCTCTCTGTGGGTCCTAATTTTGAAAAAGATAAATTTTATCTTATATTCACGACCAGGCAAATGCGGTTCTTAAACTCAGTAATATAATGCCATCATGTTTTCTAAAATCTTGCCAGGAACTAGGCTGTATGTGTCTGATGCCAGGTAATTCAGTATCTATATCAGGAGTTCCTGAGGCATATTACAAGGCTCTCTCATCTCTGGAAGATTTCAGGACATCATTTCTCAGCTACCACTCAACAATACTTTTAACTCCTCTTTGGCTTTGAGCATTATTCTTGGTGTTGGGGCTGTAGCAGTAAAGAAAATAAATACCTAAGCTTCAAGTATTCACATTATAGCATGTTGGCATTCCTTGGTTGTATCCTCTGTCTGTTGCTCTCTATTTCCTAATTTCTTTCTGTTTCAGTGGGAAAGTGGTATCACCATGTATTTTCTACACAAGGACACCTAACAGAGCTATAGAGAGAGCAGGACTTAAGAAGAGAAAAGGGACTTTGATTTTGGATGACTGAAAATATAGTAAACATCAAGGACACTGTGGCTGCTAAAACTCCCTTAAGATATTCAACCACATTAATAAAAGTCTAGTTCTCTTTCTTATAGAATTTTATTATATTCTGATGTTATCTGTAAAGAGCTAGAATATTCCATTGTCTAAACCATCACACATTCCAAAGACAAAATGGTAACCAGGCTATGCCAGCCACAGATTCTTTAGGAAACCTTATCTGGAAACAGTTTCTTTGCTGCTACAAATCCCTCTTCTGCCAAAGCCTGAAGAAACCGGAGTTTAGAAAGCAAAGTAAACATTGCACATCTATGAAATATTTGGAACATTGTGATTAAAAAAAGATACGATGTAAAATTCATATCAAGTTTTAGCATTAAGAAAGCTATTAGAGAAAACAATCAAACATTTAATTTCTAAGCTAAGAAAGCGAAGTATAGAACAATCATGTAATAGGTCTGAGGTCAGTCTAGTCCTACTGATGTTTATGCCAGTGTTCACTTTGTCACCAAAATACCCAATTCCAGGTTGATCAGGAAAGCATTCCACAAATACTGAGTGTCTACAGTGTGCCCCACATTGAGTTACTAATCAAGAATGACAAGATGAGCAAGGCAGATCAGTACCTGCAAATTGCTTTGGGTGCGAAACAATGATGAAATAAGCAATTACTCTTGCTATGCTATGTGCTTACAAAGAAACTGACAGGGAGGGAAGGAGGGCAGATTAGATTCTGTGAGACTGTTTTATGTAAAATACCTTGGAATCAAGAACTAGTTTAACCTGAGCCGTCTTTCTATCACATATAGAGGAATTATGTAACACTTTTGCTCAAATATAAATGATGCTATATAAATTGGTATAACTGTATATGGAGGTTACCTGATACTGTGTTTGGCCATGCCAAAAAGAGACTGTAGACCACATTGACTCAGAAACTCTACTCCTGAGAAGCTAATAAAATAAATACAATATTGAAGAATGCCAATGATATCTATGATATTGAAGGAAATACCATTAACACAAATATCCAAAGGACAAGGAAGTAAATCCACTTAATGAAACATAATAATCAGAGTAAAGTGATAAAGCTATTCATGCTATAAGTCTTTCATTGTTTTCTTTTTTTGGGGGGGGGGTCTGGTCGTGGGGCCTGAACTCTGGGCCTGGGCGCTGTCCCTCAGCTCTTCAGCTCAAGGCTAGCGCTTTACCATTTGAGCCACAGCGTCATTTCCAGCTTTTTTCTTTATGCTTATGTGGTGCTGAGGAATCGAACCCAGGGCCTCATGCATGCAAGGCAAGCGCTCTACCACTGAGCCACCTTCCCAGCCCCTATAAGTCTTTAATTGTTTACAGTTCCCTCTGTATAATGGAAGATGGCTGTGGGTTACAGAGGTTTTTGTTGATTTTCTGATTGATCCTGTGGCTTAAGACAAGTTACTATATCTGACAAAACTCCAATTTGCTTATTTCTCAAAATGCAATAATTACATTGCATATAATTTGGATTGTTACAACTATTAAATTAATGACTATAGGGTACTTAGCATTATTCCTGAAAATTAATCAATAGTTGTAGCCTATTATTTTCTTGTTATGTTCTGTTGTTCACTAATTATTCCTTTTGGCACTGTAGAATAACAACACCCAACAATTTCCATTTCCTAATACCCCAACATATTAACCACGTAGCTGTGATAAAGGTCTTGAGATGGATACATTGCCCTGGAATATTTATCATGGCCCAGTATGATCAAGCATCCTTAAAAAGTCCCAGAGAGCTTTTCCAAAGGAGATATAACTATGTAAAAATAGTTAGAGATAAAATGCCATTTGCTTTGAAAACCAAAAAAGGACCAGTCTGTGGACTATGCATGATCTGTGGATGCATAAAAGGTGGAGTAGCTTATTCTCCATGGCCTCTACATGACTTTGGCCCAGGGAGAACTGTGCCAGACTTTTCATTTGTACAGAATTATAAGACAATACATTTATTGACATCGAAAACCACTGTTTGGTTGTATTGTGTTGCAGCAGAGAGAGAAAATGAATACAGGTGAATTGTGCATGATATTAACAATTGTTTGTACTAAGTGTTAAATGTTTAGAAACTTTAAATGTATCATATGAAGTCCATAAATCTGTGATATCATCACAAGTTCTATAAAATTCATATATTTTAATTATGAATATAATATTGAAGTGTTTTGGGTGTCCTGCATTATAATTACATGATTAAATTCCTTAAAGACCAACTCTTAGATTCCCAAACCTTATATCTCCAAAAACTTCAGTTTATAGTTGATTAAAACAAATGTTCAGAATTAAAAATTTAAAGATAGCACAGTAAGAAAACATTAACAAACTTCGTTCCTGACCTCAGTACCTCTATGACTCCTCTTGCTAATTATACCTCAAAATGAGATGCCCACATAAAATATAAAAATTATTATCTCAACCCTGTAAAATGATTCATCATATATTGCATGTCGCCCTTAAGGGACCAGATGTATATATGAAATCTCTCTTTGGTTAGGTTACACCGTGAACTCTGCCACAGTCTCTGGAGATGTGCTTTATATCGCGGGACAGCCTCGGTACAATCACACAGGCCAGGTCATCATCTACAGGATGGAGGATGCAGATGTCAAGATTCTCCAGACACTCAATGGAGATCAGGTAAACTTGATAACATTGTCCTAAATTTGTCTGTGAATTCTATATAATAGTCCATTGTCCTAAACTTTTTCAAAAGCAAGAACATGTATTTTCTTTTAACTAGAATATATGTGATCAAGAACTCAAATGTAAAATTCACTAACCTGCTAAATAAACCCAGACAAATTCATTCAATACCTATGATGACCAAGATTCCCTGCCAAATTCTTTGGAAAGAAATAACAGATCTGCATCCATTTTTTCCCACGCTGCTGGGTTAGAATATGTTCAAAACCATTCCACGATGCATTCTCCTCTAGATCTCATTTTAGTTCCTTAGAAGTCATGTAGACATCTGCTGATTTGATGTGTGGAGAAGAAAGAATAGTTTCAGGGTAAAAGCTAAAGAGGATCACTTCTGTTATTCTCAAGCTATTAAATCCTCAAAGATGAGATTGACTAATATTCTTTATCCTAGAGCTTGTTCGTCTAGCACTTGTCTTTATATTCCATTTCTTTTGTAAACCAATCTTACATCCTCTTCTAGATTGACAGAAGAAAAATGTACATTTCACCTTCTTAGAGAATTTCTACCATTCATTAAGCTGTTTTGTTCTGTCTTATGTACTAGATTGGTTCCTACTTTGGCAGTGTTTTAACAACAGTCGACATTGATAAAGATTCTAATACTGACATTCTTCTTGTCGGGGCTCCAATGTACATGGGAACAGAGAAAGAAGAACAAGGAAAAGTATACGTGTACACCCTGAATAAGGTAATGCTATCTGAGTGTGGCCTAAATGCAGAAAAAACTCATCCTTTCCTTCAGTTTTGATTAAGGCAATTTTAATGTCTTATGTGCCTTGAAAAATATGAGTAAAGACTTGAGAGTCATTTACCCAGCAACCCCTCAGTGTTTTTTTTTTAACCCAAATACATATGATCAAGAAGACAAACCTAAATCTCAGTCATCTGCTGCACAAGCCTAGCCATGAGTCATTCTGGAGTTCTGGACTGGAACTGATATTAGCAGATAAAATGATTTGGAGCTTCAAAGCAAGAAGGAACCCAGATCCTGTGGTCTTCAGAGTGTTTCAGAATAGTTCACTGGGCTCCACTGAGGTTTTCTTTTCCCTTCTTCACTTTAGACATTGTTTATCTGGTGGAATAGTTAAAATGAATATTTCACAGTTTATACAAAGGCCAGTTTTTATTTAGGGTTTAAATTATTTTATTGCCTCTTCTACTAATTATTTAAAATAATAAATTGTGTGTCATTCTTGCCCTCTTTTTCTAGATTTATTTTCTACTGTCAGTTTGTTTGCTTTTCATCATGTGCCATTTTTATCTTCCAACCTTCAAGAAGTACGTTCTTGTTCATTCTTTGCTAGCACTTTCTATGTTTAACTAGGTTGCTCATTTGAGGACTTGTTTTGTCTTGCTTTGTGAGATAAAGCCTAGAATATACTCTGGAACCCAGTGGCCTAGAACTTGGTCTCTCCTGCATCTGCCTTCTAAACGCTGGAGGTGCAGGCATACTCATCCATAAATGTTTCCTTTCTTTTGTTGTGGTGGTGGTTGTTTTCCTTTTTGGTGGTGATGGTGATGAGGAGAGGTTGAATCAGGTGCTATGTAACCCAGGTTGTCCTCAAACTCATGATCTTGCCTCGGCCTCTTTTGTTTGGGAATTTCCAGTATGCAATTCACACCAAGTAACAAGTTGGTGTTTTGAACCATTTTTTTCTCTTTGTTTTAAAGAAATGAGAGAAAGGCTTAACAAAGGACATACACAAATTGTGGATTTGAAATCTGTTCTTTGACTTTAAAAAGACGGTTTTAATTACACGCTCAACTCAAGGAGAGGCTCTATTGAAACTCTCAATATTCCTCCTTTCTCAAGTTTCTAGTATAAGCTTTGAAATTCTTAACCTGACTTTCAAATCAGCACACTTTTTAATTTTATAAATTTTTCCATTTGTGTACAATTGGTTTGTTTTTCCAGTTGTGAGGCTTGAACTAAGGGATTGGGTGCTATCCCTGAGCCCTTTTGCTCAAGGTTAGTCTAGCTCTACCACTTTGAGCCACAGCTCCATGGTAGTTTTTGAATAGTTCATTGGGGAGTCTCACAGGGACTTTTCTGCCCCAGTTAGCTTTGAACTGCGATCCTCAGATCTCAGCCTCCTGACTAGCTAGGATTACAGGCCTGAGCCATGGGCATATAGCTTACAAATGGTTTTTAAAAGGGCTGATTTCATATGTGCTTTTACAACCTTACTTAGCTGCAGTGATAGAAATGTTTAAATATCCTTTTTATCTTTCTTCCAGACAAGGTTTTCATATCAGATGAGCCTGGAACCAATTAAACAGGCTTGCTGCTCATCTCTGAAGCACAATTCATGCACAAAAGAGAACACAAATGAACCGTGCGGGGCTCGCTTTGGAACAGCGATTGCTGCAGTCAAAGACCTCAATGTTGATGGGTTCAATGACGTGGTGATAGGAGCCCCCCTAGAAGACGACCACGCTGGAGCTGTGTACATTTATCATGGCAGTGGCAAGACCATAAGGAAAGAGTATGCACAAGTAAGATGTCCAGTCTATGGGTTCTCGCCCTTCAGCACCAAGCAGGTCCAATGCCAGGCATTATCTATCTGACTTTTTGATTTATTTAATTTCTTACTTATGACTACAGTGAGAAACAAGATGTAATCCTCTCCTAAGTGTCCTTTTTTTTTTTATCGGTCATGGGGCTGAACTCTGGGCCTGGGCACTGTCCCTCAGCTCTTCAGCTCAAGGCTAGTGCTCTACCACTTGAGCCACAGCGCCATCTCTGGCTTTTTCTGCTTATGTGTGCTGAGGAATCAAACCCAGGGCCTCATCCATACAAGGCAAGCACTCTAACACTGAGCTACTTTCTCAGCCCTCCTAAATGTTATTTATAGGGGAATTACTCTATATTTTATACTGTAATCTAATATCTTTTCTGATGTGATTTGTCATACCTCCAAGATCTGATCTTTTATTTGTTTGTTTTTTGGGGTCCGGTCATGGGGCCTGAACTCTGGGCCTGGGCGCTGTCCCTCAGCTCTTCAGCTCAAGGCTAGCGCTCTACCACTTGAGCCACAGCGCCACTTCCGCCTTTTTTCTTTTTGCTTATGTGGTGCTGAGGAATCAAACCCAGGGCCTCTGGCATGCAAGGCATGCACTCTACCACTGAGCCACCTTCCCAGCCCCCAAGATCTGATCTTTTAAGTGGTAAAAATCAAAACAAAGAAAGACTCCTTAAAGGAGTGCCGTTTAACATCTGTAGTGGGTTTTATTCTAAAGAGAACACTAATTACATTAGTTTACCAATAAAGGAGATGTGATTATTGTGTTTATATTCAATGTCTGTGTTCTTATAATAAAATTTTATTAAATTTGTATTTATGGGTTAAATTGGTATATTTTCAACAAATGAATTGAGATTTCTGAAGGTCTATAATTTTCTCACAAATAGCCCTTGGGGGGAGAATGAATAATTAAACCTAACCTGCAGGGTGTTCTGCTATTCCTGTTTTCAATTTCTTTTCAGCTAATAACTCTAATCTATAAATTTAATTTCTTCATACATAAGAAAAATATTAATTCACAGAAATGGCTCATGCAGTATTAAAAAACAAAAAAGCTTTAAAGAGTTCTACTGTGATTGTATGTTTTATATAATAATGGTTAGGCATTAAACAATTACTTATGAATAAAATATATCTCAACACTTAGCTTATTAGCCATGAAAAGAATTCAGAACATTAGCTCTTTCTTTTTACATCCAAGTAGTCTCTTTGGTTCAAGCCCTATTCATATATTGTAAAGTTGTGTTTAACTTTCATAATGCCATAGCAGCATTAATAGAGAATAAAATAAAGAGCCAATGTCACTAACAATACTTTCATCCACTTGATAAATGGTTTGTTTCTGTTAGTGATAGTCATAGCATTATGTATTTAACGAAAGGCATGCAGTATCAGTGGTTAGGCATGATGGAACCAGGAAATGCATCTAGAGACTTCTCTCTTGTGTTCCATTGCTTTATTCCTCTGTATTAATCCTTCAACATTAGTAGACTAGCATTTGACAGAGAATGTTTTTAATCACTTAGGAATAGGTTGTCACAAGCAAGTTTTAATGAAATAGTGGTAAATCAAGGTGCAGCTTTAAACAAGAATACCACAACCAAATATTAGATTTGTTTACTTATTAGCAAAAATGTTTTCTAAAGGAATACATGAAGATATGCTTAATTGTTTCCACAGGAACCAGATGTGTTGCTGGTGTACAACTTGAATCAAATTGAATCATTCCTTCAGGACTAACAAGACAGCTCTCTCTCTCTCTCTCTCTCTCTCTCTCTCTCTCTCTCTCTCTCTCTCTCTCTCTCTCTCTCTCTCTCTCTCTCTCTCTCTCTCTCTCTCTCTCTCTCTCTCTCTCTCTCTCTCTCTCTCTCTCTCTCTCTCTCTCTCTCTCTCTCTCTCTCTCTCTCTCTCTCTCTCTCTCTCTCTCTCTCTCTCTGTCTCCCACTGGAAAAAAGTGACCATAATTCCTAAAGAGACACAAAATTTAAAACATGAGAATTATTTCCATTTGGCCAGTCTGATTTGGTGTTTTCTTTTATGTTATTTAAGAGAAAATCAAGATGATGAGAGTACTCCAGATATAGGAGTTTCTGTCAGTCTGTTCTTCTTGATGTCAGGTTCTATCAAAACAATATCAGCTGGCACCAACACTGAGTCAAGAGGTGCAGACATCACACATACCATGCAAGGTTATATGCTCAGAGTATCCCCCAAGAACTCCATATTCCCCTGTCTCCCCTACATGTGTATAGATATGAGTGGGTAAGAGGTATGAGTAAAGCTAGAGCTATTTTGACTGTAACTTTCAAGACACTTTTGACCCACAGTGAAGAAGATTGCATATTGGAAAATGTATTTAATGCAGTGTAGTTGACAGAGTGATTATACCTAGTCACAAAGTTCAGTGAATCCATGTTTACTCCTTTCACCTAGCAAATGAACTCCTCTCCACTCTTCTATTTCCCCAATTGCTTGCTTACATGATCTGGTCCCAAAGTTTGCAGAATGTTTAAATAGCTCTATGTCATAGAATTGAGAAGTAACTAGAAAGCAGAGACAGTTACTCATAATAGTTCTCTCGGATGTTACACAGGATGGTATTATACAATTATTTCCCCTTTCTCTGGTGTCCTTGTACTATTAACAGAACAATGTCCTCTGGGAATATCTGAATATTTCCTCTTGTCTCTACATGGAGAGCCTCTTGGCTCCTAAAAGATCTTTTTTTTTTTTCTGTTAGCCAATCTAGTCTCCTGTCATATTCATTCTGAACAGACATTCTGACATAAAACTCTGTTGGCATTTCTCACAGCGTATTCCTTCAGGTGGGGATGGCAAGACACTGAAATTTTTTGGCCAGTCTATACATGGAGAAATGGATTTGAATGACGATGGTCTGACTGATGTGACTATTGGAGGCCTTGGTGGTGCTGCCCTCTTCTGGTGTGTACTTTATAATATGTGATTGATTTGATGGCATTTCACAGATAGTTTCAGTGCTCACAGTATGATTGGAGCTTTGGCCATACTATATGTCTATTTCTATTTCACTTCTTCATGGAGATACAAGTTTCCCATTTCACCAACTGGGAGAAATCAGAGTCTTAAGAACCCAGAAGTTATATGGAAAGGATGAGTAGAATGACTCTTAATTTGGTCATCTATTATATACTTAATAATAAAATAGATATTGTTTGGGGGAAATTGTACCGAAAGAGAAGGCTTCTTTTCAAAAAATAAGTATACAAACAAGCAAACATCTCTAACTTTGAGTTGTACACAGCTTTCAGTGTTAATTGACTTGGTTCCTTGACTTGATTCATAGCAATAGAAATTGTCTCTCTTATAACCCAGGTTCTATTGGCAGGAGAATTCAACAAGGATTCTGGGATTTAAAGTTGAAATTTTGCAGTGCTTAAGCAGGGATAGAAACAGCATACAGATGACAGGTAATGAGCAGAGACCATAAAAAAAGATAATGAGAGCTTAGCCACATATACTAGATTGAGCCACAGTTCTAATAAAGATCCACTTGGGTCATGAAAGGCTATGTAAGGTGAACATTGATCAAGGCAATCTGATGAGTGAAGAATCTGTTTTACTAAATAGCAAATCAGCCATGCTCATTCATTGATGATGAGATATAAACTAGTCAGAATGTAGACGGTCTTTGTCAGTAAGTATTTCAAACCTTAAAATGTTCTGTTTATTCACAAGGAATTTACTTGGTAAAAATTTAAAGTTATAATTATTGACTATAAAGATATAAAATGTTTACAGAATCACAGCTCTGTATTTAACAACTAGTTTTTTTTAATGTAAAGAATGAGAGGTGATGGAATTCTTATGTTCTGGTATATTTATGTGCTACTATAGCAGACTGCCATTAAAGACAATGTTCTCAGAATATTCATAAGCAGTTTCTTATAGAGTTAAAAGGACAGCATAAATCTCACTGAAACTGAGAAAATCAAAACTATGGATAAAGGGTGACTACTGTACTCATTATTTAACATAACATGCAAATGAAATAACAAACATGCACTCTCAAATATTATACTGCTTCTTCTTTGTAGAAACAAGGACAGAATTGAACTCACAAAGACAAACAACTATTACACTCTAGTTAAAAACTAGCTAGGTTCCACTAGTTTTCTAGGTGTTTCAAAATGGGGGGAAATGCAGAGGTCTGTAAAAGATAGTTTTGATTCTGGGTTTGCTTCTGGGAACTCAGTTCCATCTCTTTTCCATTAAAAGCAAAACTAAATCTTTGGCCTTTGAATCCAATGAAGTTTCAAAAATAACCTGAGTGTTTTCAGAACATAAGATACAGTCTCTCCTCTGTGCCAAAGATGGTAAATAAAGGAAAATCATTTCCAGAAGTTAACATAGCCCTCACAAGCTGATGTCATGCATCCAGTGCAAAAAGGTGTGAGCAATCCCTATTTTTATGTGGTACTAGGTCTCGAGATGTGGCTGTGGTTAAAGTGACCATGAACTTTGAACCTAATAAAGTGAATATTCAAAAGAAAAACTGCCATATGGAGGGAAAGGAAACAGTGTGTATAAATGCTACAATATGTTTTGATGTGAAACTAAAGTCTAAAGAAGACTCTGTTTACAAAGCTGGTAAGCATAATAATTACAGCAAGTACTTTGGTGATAAGGATAATATATTTGCTCTGGCTGGCATGATAAAATCTAGTGGGATATTACATTTTCCTCAGCCACAGGGATTGAAATATGTTTGTCTTGTAATACTGAAGATTAAAAACAGTTCTGTATATATATATTATAAATTATATATGCATACATATGGTAATTCAGAGATAGCAATTTGAAATAGGATCAAAATGTGTCATTTTTCCTTCTAGTGGATTTTCACAAAAATCTTCTTCCATCTCCTGCCCCCTCCTGGGGAACACTGGTACTGTGTAAGATCTGAATACTTTGCTGTCTCCAGTTACTTTTCCTTGAGAAGGCTAGTTCCTCTTTGAGAGTTGGACTTCCTTGGTGTGGAGTTGTCAGGTGCATGTGTCAGCCTGTGTGTTCCCCTCCTATCCTATATTCAGTATTTCTCATTGTAAGGCAGTTTTTTAAATGACACTGAAATTCACTGGAGTCAAAGCTCTTCATAGCTTTGACTGAGAGGAGTAATTTCCTCTGTCAACTAAATATAAGTAGAGAGGGGAAAAAACATTAATTCTTAAAATCTTGCTTTCTTAAATTATATATGTGCATATAGATACTCTCTGACATAATTCTCTGACGAAGATAAGTGAAACAGGGATGTCAACTAATGATTTAGGTTTTCATATGCTACACTATATCAGTTGTATTTAATTTTTATTTTAAAAAAAGCAATGAAATAAGGATTGTGGCCTTCATATGAATACAAGACTATTTTTTATTGTGGTATACTTACTTTATTGAAGTTAATAGTGCCTTGAACATAATCTATGGTGTTGCCTTTTTCTTTTAAAAATAGAAAAATATCTATGAAAGTCTATTTTTAGCTCTATTCAAATATATTTGAAATTAAGGAAATATGTAACCAATATTTTTATAATGTTCCAATATTTCTAAACTAGGAAATATGTTGGAAGCCACAGACATGGTCACTAAATTAGTTATGTGTATGCACATGTGCATGTCACTATGTGTGTATGAGTACATGTTGAAAGTTACTATAATTAAACATTAAGTATTTAGTGAATTCACAGATGAGTTCTCCAGAGTTGTTCAAAGTTATTTTTGTGGCTGCTAATAATACCTTCCTTACAGTGATGGCGATATACAAAATAATAAGATCACTTTGTCTATCCGACAGTGCTAATTTAATAAATTAAACCATATGAAAATCACTCCCCAGTAAACATTTCTGTTAATGTTTCTTTCATTTTAATTTTGTTCCATATTTTGTTTGTATACCTCTGAAGATATGCAGTACCGTGTCACTTTAGATTCATTAAGACAGATATCACGAAGTTTTTTCTCCGGAACCCAAGACAGAAGGATCCAAAGAAACATCACAGTCCAAGACTCAGAATGTACTAAGCACTCCTTCTACATGTTGGCAAGTAAATCATATATTGTAGCTGCCTCATTCCAAATCAAGCATCTGGTATAAAGGTCTTATTTCAAGTCTATCAAGTTCTTTCTGTTGGATTTCAAAAGTGCACACCATAAAACAGACTTTTTTCGCGCTTATCAGAAAATTGCAGGTCCGATTTTTCATTTCCATGAAAAATTTCCCCTGTATGTATCAGATATTCATTTCATAGAACAGTGAAAGACCTAGTGCACCAGTTGACAAGAGGTCTTATTGCTTATGCATTTCTTCATTCATGTATTCTTTTAACCTAAATATGTTGGTGCAATTCTGTGGGTCTCAAGCAGCAGTGAATGTGATAAATGATTCATGGTCCAGAGGACAAACGGTCTTATCTTCTTTCTGAGGCCCATTGAACTATATGTCTTGTACTCTGACTTTAGATTAAGGGAGAAAAAGCTGCTATTTTTTACCCTCTCGGGCTTTGTGCTACTTCAACTTTTTAAATTAGTGAGTACTGAGGTTTAGAAAGCAAATTATTCATCTCTAATGATTTCTCTGTAGAGAAGGTTGTATGCCCAACCAAAGGCAGGAATTTCTTAAAACATTTTCTTTTAACTATGTATAATATTAATTATAACAAAAAATGTATCCAAATTGGGTGCTGGTTTTAGTAACCAAGACTAAAACTTAAAAGACTTGAACATGATGTTGGGATTCCTGTCTCTGACTGACTTCTGGATTCTTGATGTATTTATATTCTATGTTTTGAAATTTACAGTTAGGGACAGAAGAATGACAGAAAATGACCACCCTGAGATGCCCCTATCTGGTATATTCCTGCTCAGTAATTTTCATGTCAGTATTCCACATGAAACATCTCAGTTTACTCTATCACAGTGAGGTCAATTTATAATAGGAAGAAGCAAAACCAGTTATCCCTTCTTAGTTCATTAGAACAGAGCATTTAAGAGTTAGAACCTGTTTAAAACTTAATGGGCACCAAACACATGTGAAATAATGTCAGTGTCTACACTGTGTCTGGTGACTGATGTTAAAAAAATTCCTTTTGATTGTAATGGACATGTTAGTATGTGTCCAGCAACAGAGGTGGAGTTTGTATTCTAGCTTCCATTCGAAATGACTTCAGTAAGGTCATTTTTTTTTCTTAGAGTCTGAATGTATCATCTGTAAAATAAGAACCATAATAGTTACTCATCTTACAGGACTATCAAAATAATGCACAATAAAGTATTTAACCTTCATAAATTTGATCATGATGAATGATGATCATTGCTGGAATAACTGACATTATTAATCATATTTAAACCATTTGTGTATCAGTTGATATTCTGAAATTATTATAGTTCTGTATTTATCCTATATTGAAATACAATTCACTTAAAAACATTTTCCCTGCGGAATTTGAGAGACATAAATTTCAAAAGTGAGTTTTAGCTTGAGCTCTTGATAGAAACAGCCGTGTATGCCAGCAGCTCGGGGTGTCCTGTCATTCCATCAGGCCCCCCTGAGGAGGTAGAGGTGGGACAATGGATCATACCCTGAACCCTCTGCTTTCCAGTGGTGTCCTCTGTCAAGCAGGAAGGCCATCCCACAGCAGCTTATCACATTAGATGCATGAGAATGTCCCAGTGACTCACAGAGGCACAACGAAGCCACAGTAAGATCCGAATATTGGGTGAAGGCAATGCCAATGGTATACTTCATCTTTCAACTTCTAGGACAAGCATGATTTCCAGGATTCTGTGAGGATAACTTTGGATTTTAATCTCACTGATCCAGAAAATGGGCCTGTTCTTGATGATTCTCTACCAAACTCCGTACATGAACATGTAAGTCAGATTTTTGTTTAAATTCACAGTGCCAACTTGTGAATGTGTTAGGGGAAAAATGCCTAAAATCATAAGCATATATTCTTATATCAGTTATGTATGTGTGTATAAGGAATTAGACTCTTCTGTTCTTTTAATCCTTTTAACTTCTATTGTAAAGCTTACAGGAATAGTAAATGGTATCAATCTTTAGTTCATCTAAATTCAGGGTCAATTGAAATGAACCCCACCCCTTTGTATAATAAGCACTAGATTGTGGGGCTGTCTAGGGGTGAAAGGTGTCCTCATGCTAACCTTGGATTTGGACCATGAACAACCAACCGGTTATCAGTAGGGAAGATCCATCTCCAGACTCCTTTGTGGGAGCTAGTTTCATAAAACTCAAAGAGTGAAAGAGAGAAGCATCATGTCTGCTGCCTCTGAGTACATCACAGCCCAAGAACAGAGGAGTGAAAAGGAACTGAACTTATTTCCCCAGCCTTGCTTCAAAGTCAGAGTCTAATGCCCCATGCCAGAGAGGGAAGAGGGTGCCACAGTGGGGCAGCAAGAGAGAAAACCTTAGAAGTGACAAATTCGTGTTCTGGATCCATCTTTCACTCTCCCTTTCAACCTTCCAAATGTCTTTATTGTCTTATACATACCAGACAGAGAACTAGGAATTAAGCTAGCAATTAGGTACTAACCACTAAGTAAGTCCTGTGCTATGGAGGAGAATTTCAGAGTTTCAAGCTCCGGAGTCAGGAAGAGTCAGGAGTCAGTTTCCCAGGCTCAGGACTCAGGAAGAACTCTCTGTAGTTGTGACATTGGAATTGAACAAGGGTGAAGGGAGACGAAGGCCCTCCAAGGCACTGGCGAAGCTGAACTACACTCGTTAGAGTGATGTAGGGTGGGACTGGAGGTGAGGCAGGAGTGAAGTCTTTCAGATCTTGCTGCCACCACATGATCTAAACAAATTGAAGAGCAGTGCAGTGCTGCTGAAGGTATGAATTCGGTTCAGTGATGGACCCAAATGTATATTTTTGGAGGATTATTTCAGCTGGAATAAGGAGAATGATGGAAGGGAAGGAAGACTGGATACTGGAAAACAGCTAGTAGGCTGTTGCTTTAACTCAGGTAACACACAGAGATGTGCGAAAGGACTTGGGACATATTTAGTGAATGAGGTAGGAAAGAAATAGTGCTTAGGATAAACTACATAATGGGGCTTCACAAGAAGAAACAAGTGAAGTTTCCAAATGCAGTTTGACTACTTCCCACCTCACTGAAGGACCTTCATGACATTCTCAAGTATTTGATTCTTTTCAGTTGAAAATCTCATAGTGAGAGTTAAGTAGAACTTGACCTGGATTTTTTAAAAAAAAACTGGTATTCTCTCACAGGATAATGCCAATGTAAAATGTCCTTGAAAACTATATTCTTAAAAGGAATAGAAAAAATCAGTATCTACAAGTAAAAGTGCATCCTTTTCTCTCCATAAAGTACAGGAATAATACATAAGTCCTTCAGACTGCAGTATAATCAATTCTCTTGAAGGTTGCTTAACTGACTTTTTGATACTATGCCATTTCCGTTACACAAATTGAGAGGTAATTTTCTACAAGGCTTAACTCCACTTTGAGATACATTTCACACGATCATTTCAGATTCCCTTCGCCAAAGATTGTGGAAACAAGGAAAAATGTATCACAGACCTCACCCTGGCTGTAACCACCACAGAGAAAGACCTGCTTGTTGTCAGGTCGCAGAGCGACAAGTTCAATGTCAGCCTCACTGTCAGGAACAAAAGGGACAGTGCCTATAACACCAGAACAATTGTGCAGTATTCTCCGAATCTCATTTTCTCAGGAATTGAGGTAAAGCTGCACTTTTCCATTTATTTATTCTCCTAACAAGCATTGAACCTACTTGTCATATTGCAGAAGTACTTGCTTTTATTTTAGAATTTATTTAGAGTAAGAAAATGAATTTTGTACAAACTTAGTTTAATGACAATGAAGCTATTGCTTTAAAAAAAAATTTAAGCCCAGTGCTGGTGGCTCACACCTGTAATCCTAGCTACTCAGGAGGCTGAGATCTGAGGATCACAGTTCAAAGCCAGCCCAGGCAGGAAAGTTCATGACACTCTTATCTCCAATTAACCACTAGAAAACTGGAAGTGGCATTGTGGCTCAAGAGGTAGAGTGCTAGCCTTGAGCTGAAGAGCTGAGGGACAGCGCCCAGGCCCAGAGTTCCAGCTCCACAATGGACAAAGACAGAGAGAGAGAGAGAGAGAGAGAGAGAGAGAGAGAGAGAGAGAGAGAGAGAGAGAGAGAGAGAGAGAGAGAGAGAGAGAGCGCTTTTTTAATTTCTTTGGAGATATATGTCTTTACTTAGATTCTGGATAGCAAAGGATAGCTAATATGTCAAAATTGAATGTTTCACAGAGTTATTCAGTCATTGACACTGGAATTAAGAAAATAAAAATATAACAACTAAAATAAAACACATTCAACACAGGAGCAGAGACTTGTGTGCTGGAAAAAATAAATTACATGCAGAAAAATCAAGATATTTTTCCCGCTGTGTTCAAACTTTTTACTTTGGCAAAATATTTCTAAGTGACTATATTTTACTGATTCATAGCAGAAGGGTTTTTAAAAATATTTTGTCAAAAATGTAAGTCTCTAAAATGTTTAATTTGACAAGAGCATGCATCTGTAAAAGGTGCTATATTAGAGTCAGTAGTATGTCTAAATTTGAAGTATGCATTTAATTCTTATCACTAGAAGAACCTCCTTAAGTTAAAATTGTAAATACACAGGTATAGATAGATATAGATAAATATATATATGATATATGAGCTACTAATATATGATTTGTATTTTAAAAGCAGTTCTGGTTGGAAGGTGCAGTTCAATGATAGAGTGATTTTCTAGCTTGCATGAGGCCTTGGGTTAATAATCCTCAGAAAAGCAAAAGAATGCATGTGTTAGGAAGTGGCACTGTAGCTCAAGTGGTAGAGTGCTCGCCTTGAGCTGAAGAGCTGAGGGACAGCGCCCAGGCCCAGAGTTCAAGCCCCATGACCGACCAAAAAAAAAAAAAAGAATGCATGTGTAAATAGTATTAAGACATTGTCATCTAGTACTCATAAATTCAGATTTTCACTGGTATTTTTTCATTTTTCAGGATATCACTTGAGACATGAAACTGAGACATATTTTATATAGTAAATAGATTTTATTTTATGTAGTATAGCATATTTTGGACTCAGAATCTTAATTATGAATGTGAAGTAGTTATATCCATGCAAAATATAAGTGCAAAGTAATGTTGAAGTATCTGTAAAAAAAAAAAAAAAAGTACTATGTTCAAAATCATTGCTTATGTCCTCTCTGACTGACTAAGGACTTCAGAAGAGAGGCAGTACAATAAAACCAACAGTACCTCCTCTACTTTTAAAAACAATAACAACAATAATTACACAGAAAATTGTGATGGTTTGAAATCATTGCCTTGTATTTGCAAGGCAGGGATTCTACCACTTAAGCTATGGCATCTATAATTTTTGCCTGTTATTTCAAATAGGGTCTCGGGGTATAAACCAGTTTGACTGGTCCACAGCCCTCCTATTTAGACTTCCCACATAGTTAAGAAAACACATGCATATCACCACATGAAACTTTTAGTTGGCTGAATGTTTGCCTCCAAATAGCTAGGATTACAGTTGAGAGCCACTGTACACTTTCTTGAGTTACGTTACATGTGAGGTATTATTTTAAAGATTTCCTCTATTTAATTTTCACTGGTTCTTTTAAAAATTAGATATTACCGTGTGTCAAAAGCCTGAAAAACTATTTTTCCACATGTTAACATTCCTGCAATTGAATTTTCCAGTTGATAGCACACTTATTTAAGTGGCAACATTGTTTTTCCTTCTTACTGGTCTATGGAGTAATGGTGTATCTCATGTCCAATGACATGTTTAAGATTAAGGACATAGAAAACGAGGCCCAGAGCAGTGAGGTGGTGACAGGTGAGACCCCTGATCTCACCCACTACACTAAACTCCTCTAGGCTCTAGACTCTCCGAGCACTGTTTTGTGTCATATCGTCTATGCGAGCCTGGGAGGTAGGTGACGTCAATGGTCTCATTTTTTCCAACCAAGTATTTAGGCAAGCCAGTGAGGTGTGCTTCATCTTCTTGGCACCCTCAAGTGATGTTTCCAGGTTTCCAGAAGCTGTGGAACAGGTGGTCCCCAGAGTGTTATGACTCCTTCATCTAAACTGAGGGAGAAATCTTGGCAAAGCCATTCCCTAAAGCACAGCTGGGGAAATTCTAAAATAAGTTCAAACGTTTCTCATTTCTCTGCTCTAATTGTTTACTTTCTCTCTCTCTCTAGGGGATCCAAAAAGACAGTTGTGAATCCAATCATAATCTCACATGTAAAGTTGGCTATCCTTTTCTGAGAACAGGAGAAATGGTGAGAAGATTATATAAAATCCATGAAGCAAATAGTTAGAAAATGTAACACATTCAAGGCCTAATAGTAAATCCTTTGGATGATAATTTAGGGTCATATAGATGAAAAAGTTTCATTTTTAAAAATTGCAACTTGAGCCAGACACTGGTAGCTCACACCTGTAATCCTAGCTACTCAGGAGGCTGAGATCTGAGGATCACAGTTCAAAGCCAGCCCTGTCAAGAACATCCGTGACACTCTAATCTCCAATAAACCACCAGAAAACTGGAAGTGGTGCTGTGGCCCAAGTGGCAGAGTACTCACCGTGAGATGAAGAGCTCAGGGACAGCATCCAGGCCCAGAGTTCAAGTCCCATGACCAACAACAACAACAAAAAAGCAACTTGAAATATGCTATAATCTGAATGTTTGTGTCTCCCTAAAATCCATATGTTGAAACTTAATCCCCAAAGTGATAGTCCTATGAAATGGGGCCTTTGGGGTTAGGAGGACCAAGGAAGGTTCTTTGCTTTTCTCCCAAATGAGGTCACACAACAGACATGATCTGTAGAGGAGAACCTTGATCAGATGCGAAATCTACTGGTCCTTTGATCTTAGACTTCTCAGTCTCTAAAATTTGGAGCAATAAATTTCTGTTGTTTATAAATTAGTCAACATAAGGTATTTGGGTATAACAGTTCAAACAAATTTATACACAATCAGAAGCCAAGTACTGCATGAGTCAAGACAAAATTTATAGTGGACAAATGGATAAACCACTTTACATTTCCACCAGCAATGGTTAGGGTTCCAGTTTCTCCACATTATTGAAGTCTTTTTTATTACATCTATTCTGGTGTATTTGAAGTGATGACTAATCACGTTTTTTTTTTTTACTCCCTAATAGTTAACTGTCTGTGACCATCCTTTACCCATTTTAAATTAGGTTTTCTTTATCATTATATTTTAGAGTTTCCTGTTATTTTACATTAAAGTCTCTTTTCAAGTATATGACCTATAAATTCTGTCACTTATCTTCCTCTGAAGGGCAAAAGTATTTGACTTTGATGTTGTCAATTCATATACTTAATCCTTTTGCCATTGTGCTTTTGGTTTTGTATCTAAGAATATTTTTTTTTTGCCTGATCCAAGGACACAACTTTTTTTAATGTTTTCTCCAAAGAGTTTTGTGATTTGAGTTCCGATCCATTTTGAGGAACTGTGTGTATATGGTATAAACACAGTACAGCTCATGCTTTACGTATGGGTATCCAGCCCTCCCACACCATTTGAGAAAAGCCTAGTCCTTCACTACATTTCTTAACTTTCTTCTTCTCTTCAGTCAATTTTTGCTACTTGTAAAAGTTTAAGTCAAAGAATCTCTTATGTTATCCATAGGATAAATAATAAATATTTTTGGTGGATGGAGATTTTCAATGTAAGCATTTTAGAATCAGGTGAATATAAATAAGCAACTTCTTCAAGCCCACTTCTCTGCTAATTTTCCCTATAGGCAAAATCTCATCAAGAATTCAAAGACTTGCCCTGCCATGCTAGTCATGGGAGTTAAACAAAGACCAGGACAGGGGAGCCTACTGAGCCACCGAGACAATTTCACCTTTTGTATATTATAGTTTAAGCCATCAAGTAAAGCTTCTACTAGAATGGTGATTACTATCCCAAAGCAAGGGGAAAATCTGAAGAGTTTGCAATTCTTAAAATATATTTTTTCTTTTGAAAGAGAAGAAAATGCAAAAGGCAATTCTTTGTGACTCTAGTCATTCCTTCTCAGAATGGTGCCTAGATTGATTTCAAGAGCTATGGTTATCAGACCTTCTCTGTGTAGCACTTAATTACAGAGATAAAATTTTAGATATTTGTCATTCATTTTAAATTTTTTTACTTTCTGTTTTGCTGGTCCAAATTCCAAAATTCTTTGGTTTGCACAAAGTAAGACTTAATTCTGAGAACAAGGAATGTAATTCTCAGGATCTAGAATATTGCAGATGACAAGCTTCTTTCAGTAAATAATTTAGTTATGGTCTGCCTGTTGTTTGTCAAGAGTCCAGGATCATGTTCAGGTTTGGTTTATCAAAAAGCTGCTCCCTATATTACAGAGTTTGCATGACATTTTTAATTTTCTAAGTATTATCTTAACTATACAAACTTCAAAAGCAAAACTCCCTTTTTGAAATTATAATTTGAACTTTTTTCTAAATAGCTAAGACTTCGGTATCATTTTCTTATTGTTATTCTTCAGTGGTCCGTGCACTTTTTTTAAAGTATAGATTAATGGATCTAAATATATTTTTCTCTATTTTATAATAAATACATATCAATGCTTGTTGGTACTTAAACTTTCTATATTAAAGAGGCTTCATTTGTGACCATGTCACAATTATGTTTACTATGATGATTTGGTAAGCTGTGGTAATATAATAAAATAAATGAGATGTACTTTTGTGATGATGGACTGTGGCGTATAGGTAACATTTGCTAATGCTATTTGATAAAGTGCTTACATTTTATACCATCATGTCACATGATCACACAACAGTGTGTAAGTGAGGAATTTACTTCTCACAGCTATGGAGCTGAGAAGTCCAAGATCAAGACCATAGCAGATGCAGTATGTGGTTGGTAGCATCACTTTGCTTCTTGTTGCATCCTAAATGGCGGAAGGGAAAAGGAGAATTTTAGGGTTTCTTTGATGAGTCCTATTCACATGGCCCTCATGATTTAATCTCCTATAGAAAAGCCCAACCTCTTATCCTCTTAACATTAGCCATTCAGTTTCAGCACATGAGTTCTGAAGGGACTTGGAACATTCAGACCATAGTAATAGACAAAGCATATCCCATATTCACCGGTCAAAGCACCATTGTGTGTCGTATCTAATTCTTTGTGTTCCTGACTTGAGGCTGCATTTTGTAAGATAATCTTTCTGAAATAACTTTATAACTTGGGTCAGTCATTTAAATAAGCTGAATGTTTGAATCAGAGTTTAACATTTTATCTGTTACTAACGCTATATATTTTTATTTCATAGGTAACTTTCAAAATATTATTTCAGTTTAATACATCATATCTCATGGAAAATGTGACTATTCATTTAAGTGCAACAAGGTTGGTTTATGTGTGTGAAGACATATATGCCTTGTGTGAATTTCTCCCATGTAACTAAGATATGTTGCCTTATGGAGTTACTGGCAGAAAAATTCCATGTACCACTTTACTTCAAACAAACGTCCTTATAAGTCATGGGCAAAAATAAGGAAATTCTCATTAAATAGAGATAATCAGTTGTATTAAAGCATTGATTATATAAAGTATAGAACATAATATAATCACACAAAACTTACATGTACCAAAGTCCATTTTATTTCAACAGAATTAGCTCATCTTACAACTTTGACTGGCAGCCAACAAGATCAATTGATGATGGACTTAAAATCTTGTGACATCTTTTGTAGTATAGTAGATTTTACACATATCAGCCAAAGCTTCTTAAAGTTATCCTAGAACATGTAGACTAAAAACAGCAGGTGGCTCATAAGGAAATAGAGATATGGGTTAACTTTCTTCTAAGTAGAAGGATCCACTGCAGGAAAGGTCAAATCTTATCTTGGTTGTTTTATTTCCAGTAACTAGCATAGTGCCTACGTATTATACTCATTAAGTCAGTGGAGAGTAAATGAACAAATAGGAGAAATGAATTCATAGATAATTATTTCTGCATATTCAGTTTAAGCTAACTCAGCAAGTATTTATTTGATATCTATTGTGGGCAAGGTATTGTGTTAGTCACTATAAGAAATATAAAAATAATTAAAGACACAAAAATTCTCACAGGTGAATATTACAGTAGGAGATTTAGACTAACATACAAATTATTATAATAAGAAAATAAGGAAAATCCATTGGAGATATATAAATCATGTGTCAGAGGTTCAATTAGTGGAGAATGAAATTGTACTTATTGGTCAATGAAACACATAAAGCTTTAATAAGAAAATGTAATTAAAAATAACCTTAAAACATGAATAGTGTTACACAGAAAGGTTGGATTTTAGGATTTGGTAGAATATTTTCAGGAAAAATAAATAGAATGAGCAAATACTCAAAAGATACACGATTGTGTATCTTGACCTATCTGGAGTAATCAGTTTTAGCTGAAACAAGGAATAGAGAAGATACCAATGGGAAGTAAACAAGAAGTATGCATTCTACCATATAATACTACATATTGGACATCAATATAAAGAAAATTGGTCTTGGTGGAACAGGACTGGACATATTAGAAAGTTTTTGAAGAATAAAATCACGTTATGAAGCTTAATTTCACATACTATACTAGACTGTGGGATAGATGAATGAGAATGCTACCCATCATTCATACAGAGTTCAGTCACAGCTATGCCCATGGCCAAGTCAGCATGCTTCACTCCCTGCCCTGTTGTTCACACCAGGCAGGCTACTGTATGTACTTGGGAAGAAGCAGAGCCATCAAGAGTACTCAGTGCCCATTCTGTAACACTGTATGCTAGGTATTTAATTAGTTGCTAGAGAGATCTGTATGACAACAACAATAATAATAAAATCTAACCCTTTTTTAATGTTATCTTACATTCTAAATACAATATTAAGTGCTTTACACTGATTGGCCATTTAGTCATCATTTATTACAAAGTCTATGCAAAAGCCTGTGATGGTTTGTGCTCCAAACACAAATTCTTGGTGCTCAACTTGAACCAAGTAAATATACATCAGCACAGTAATCTGGATGATGTAGCAGTGATGCGTAGTGGGGCTCACCATTTCAGTCACAGACTTCTAAGGAATGTGAGGTTAGGTCAGTGTGGTTTCAACTGTAGCTACACATCAGAATCAACATGGGAATTTTCAGTAATGCTTATCTCTTGCTTCCTTACTCACCCTAATTAAAAATAAATAAAAATTCAAGAATTGTGAATATAACCTCTTTTGAATGCTTAGAATTGTCTCTAAACAGACAAGGTGAATGATTGTTTGAATGCATTGTCTGTTTTCAGTGACAGTGAAGAGCCTGCTGAATCTCTTTTTGATAATGGAGTTAATATTTCTATCCCAGTAAAATATGAAGTTGGACTACAGTTTTACAGGTAGGAGGAAACGATGCCTTTCTGTTAATCAAATGCTTCCCAATGAGTGGTCTGAGGCCATCACCTGAGAATAGATTAGAGGCAAGTTTTCCTGCCCACCCAGGCCAGCTGAGCCAGAACATCTGGGAATGATGCCCACCATTCCTTGAGGAATATGTCTTCCAGGTTAATTCTCACATATACACTACATAACTCAAAATATGAGGGGCTAGTGATTCTGGATTGCATTAGCAGCTAGTCTTCACACCCAAATGCAAATCAAAGACCTAGGAGTCCTTTACAAAACACAAAGCTATCCAAGAGATCACCACTGTATTTCTTGGCCACTGGTTGCCAATCATGGGATCTTATTAGCCTGACTATACAGAATACACAGATTAAAACATTTCTTATTCATAATCTATTTATTTCTTTCACTATTCATAAATCATTCTTTCTCTTAAGAACTTCTTTTTTAATTAAGTTTTTATTGTGAAAATACTGTACAAAGGGTTTACAGTTACATGAGCAAGGTAACAAGTACATTTCTCATCCAATATTGTTGCCTCCTCCTTTGTTTTTCCCCTACCAACCCTTCCCTCCCACCTCCTCAGCTATACCCACCTCACCCCCCATCCCCACCTAAATAGTAAAGTTCGTTTTTTGACACAGCATCTTGTACATCTCATTGTTGCAATGGGTCAATCTGTATTCCTATTTAAACAAGTTGTTTTTTTCATTCCCCTCCCCAAATTATACCAACATCAAATACAGTAAATAATAGAGGTTATATCGTGTAGGAGGGATATACAAAGCAACAAAAAAATCATCTTATAAATATGTTAGAAATAATAGCAAGAAAGAAAAACCACTTGAGTCCTTATCTTGGGGTTCATTTTGCCTACCATCATCTTATCTGACCTTTTCCGCTTGTCTCAGACATATACGCTGGCACCAGACTGTGATTTTCAGATGTCAGCCTCCTACATAGCAAAGAATACAGACATAAGCCACCAACACACAGACCTATCATTTATTTTCTGTGGCCCCTATCTTTACTAATACGAGACTGAAAACTGAGGATTGCAGGCTGTAAACATATATATTGCTTCTATTCCTTAGCATTTAACAAGTGCTGTCAGTTTTATATTTTCCTGTATCTACTTCTAGGAGTACAAAGTTTATTTTCTTAGTTTTCCAATTCTTGAAATCAAATTCTGGCTAAAATTTTAAAATCCATTTTTTCTTGACCAAAGTGCTCCTTTAACTTATGTTCTTAAGTTATACTAAGTTCCTATACAGAGAAGATTGAACTTTTTAAGTTTAGCAATAAATACAGGATTTTTAATTTTTAAAAAATAAACATATTTAACACCTTGTTAAAGTTCAGTCCTATCAGAAATGTCAAAATTTATTCTGATTTACCATTGAATGTAAATGGTAGTGAATTTACAGAAACTTTTCACTTGTTAATAGTATTAAAGCCACCAGTACAACTATGTTTATTGCAGCATTGTTCACCATAGCTAAGATATGGAACCAACCCAGATGCCCCTCAGGATATGATTGGATCAAGAAAAATGTGATTATATCTATCTCTATATACACATTTATGTGTGTGTGTGTGTGTGTGTGTGTGTATATATATATATGTATATATATATATATATATATATATGAATTCTATGCTTTCATCAGAAAGAATGACACTACTCCATTCATAAGGAAATGGAAAGAACTGGAAAAATTCGTATTAAGTGAAGTAAGCCAGACCCAAAGAAACATAGGTCCAATGGTTTCCCTTATTTGCAATAATTAGTATATGTCTAGGATAATTTTAGCAGATGAGCAGAATAGCTCAATCGCTATGCATACACATGACTATATAAGATGGTCCTAAGGGAAATGAACTCCAAGACATGGAGACAAGAAGTTTGTCTTTGTTGTTGTTTCTAGTATACTATGTGATTTTTTTGTTTCTTTTGTATGTTCTTCCCCCTATGGCATATGCTCTGTTGTTACTGTAGTTGATTTTGGTACCCTGGTATTGTATATAGGTTTATTTGAACTGAGGAAGAGAAAGGGAACAAAAGAATAGTGAGACAAAGGACGAGGGGGACCAATGCAACAGCGATAGACACAAGACAATATGTTGGAAATGATCTGCACAACTTAGGGGGCTGGGAAGGGGGGAAGTAGAAGAAAATTGAGGGAAGGGGTAACAAGGTTGACAAAAGATGTACTCATTACTTATGTAACTGAAACCCCACTGTATCTCACCTTGATGATAAAAAAAGAAAAAAACCTCATATAGCCTAGTGTTTTAGGATCAAAATAGCATCAATTACTATTGAACTAAATTTTATAATTATCCTCTTCTTCCTCAAAGATTTAATTTTGAGTGATGTAGTTAAAATAATTCTCTGATTTGAATTCTATTAAGTATACATGGTATGTAGAAAGAAAGAATGAGATCAAGTAAAAGTTACACTTTTTTCATTTTACTTTTAATTTTCTTAAGCTCTGCAAGTGAATATCATATTTCAATTTCGGCCAATGAGACAATCCCTGAAGTTATTAATTCCACTGAAGACATTGGAAGTGAAATTAATATTTTCTACTTGGTAAGGAAGTTCCTTCATATTAATATTCTAATAAGTTATATGTAAATTCTTAAATTAAGGCATTAACTGACACTAAGAAACACACTTCAATATTTAATCTCTATATCTCTATATCACTATTTAAAAATATTTTATTTAAGGATTATTATACTTTGAATCAACTTTAAAAACCCAAGTCTCTAATTTCCCTATAAAAAGACTTAACAATTAAGATGATTTTCTAGAAAAAAATCTATATAACTAAGTAATTAATAATGCTAGATATAGACTTTATATTACTTTTAATATAATTAAGAAAGATATACTTTGGGCTGGGAAGATTGCTCAGTGGTAGAATGCTTGCCTTGCATGTCTGAGGCCCTGGGTTCGATCCCTCAGCACCACATAAACAAAAAGAAAAAAGCCGGAAGTGGTGCTGTGGCTCAAGTGGTAGAGCGCTAGTCTTGAGCTGAAGAGCTGAGAGACAGCGCCCAGGCCCAGAGTTCAGGCCCCACGACCGGAACCCCCCCCCCCCCCCGGCAAAAAAAGACATACTTTAAGTAATTAAGACCACTGAGTGTAGTTCAAATGGCAGAGAGCTTGACCACCATATACAAGGCTCTAGGTTACAACCACCAAGTCACTAAAAATATAATTATTACTATTTCAAAAACAGATCATTTAAAAATTCTCTTATGAGTATTTTTCTTTATTTGACCATTAAATATCTCATTCCCCCTCCTCTATGGAGTGATATAATAAAAATTAAAGAATTTTCCAGAACTCGAATATTGCAACTGGCTAGCATGTGGTACTTAGAAGAATTTTCCTTTAGGTGACACCCAGTGACTTTCAGATTTCAGTGACCTTCCTGGTAATGTTGTTTGCAATATTTTAAAAACTGAACATGAGCATGAAATAGAAACTTAACAAAGTGAAGTTACTTAAATTCTATATTCTGTGAAGACAGTATCATATAGTGAATGGAAAGACAATGTATGGCAATATTATAGAGGGTATATTTTGGAACGAGAAACCCTGATTCAGTACTTTTCTAGCCGTATGATCTTAGAAGGTTTTTACACTCCTTTGACATTGTTACCTTATAGATAAAACAGAGACAAAGGAATCTACCTTTTTGGATTATTAACAAGGTCAAGAAATTAATGTTACTAAAATGATTTGTATGACTTGTAGCACATAGTTAACAACAAATGTTTTTATACAGTGGTTGTTATTTAGCTATTAACAGTCATATTTTTAATGAATCTACATGTTTTTATATCATAATCAATTTTATACACAGTACATAAATTTTTGTTTTTTATACAATGTTATAAAATGAATATGGAAACTTTCATTATACTCCATTATATTTTCTGTTTATTTTTAGTAGTTTACAATGGTTTTGACTGGAACCCATTTTACTAGGGAAAAAATGATCATAGCAAATATATAATGTCTGACTATCAGGAAACAAGTGGAGTTTATCTGGAAAGCCATTCTAGACAAGCCCAGAGCATATTACTATAAGATAGTCAAGAAACATGTTTATATTTAAGGTTAGAAACAGCTGGTCAGGAGTCCCCAGAATTCTGAGATTAAGAGATATGTATTCAATGTTCAACAATCACAGGGAATTTCTCCAGACAAAGCAGTTTTTAGTCTAACAAGCTTAGTTAGGTAAGTAGTGGATTTCCTCAAAATCAGACTTCCAACTCAGCTAATACAATTTTTCAAAGGTGCTTTAGAAAGGATTGGGAGCCTGCAGATGATGATTGTGTGGCATAAGGGTAGCCCGCTGTACCCAGTACCCCAACTCAATTGCTCTTTCCAAGCAGGCAAGGACTTGTGGATAGCGAGTTCCGTTTTCTCTGGATTTCATCCTGTCCACTGTTCCCTACAAACTTACATTCATCACTGATAGGAGACTATGATATTGAGGATTCTCTGTTAGTAGATAAAACAAAAGGAGATTGAGGTGTAAACCAACCTGACTCTTCAGATCGAATTATCAAACAGCCATTGACAGCAGCCTTTGCTTGAGGACAAAATTGTGAAGGGAAAAAGACACTATGTGATTTCCATGAGCAGTAGTAGGAGGTCCCATCTAGCCAAGGTTAGAGATGATTGAGGACCTTGGGGAATTATGACAAACTGAACTAAGGTAAGCAAAAGTAAGTTAAATTGTTCCATGTCGATTCAGTAAGTGGACTTCCTTTCAGATTCTCCCAAACCCTCTTATGTTAGAAAAGATGTTGGGCATGTCAAGAAAATAATGAGTCAGGACAACTTTTCAATTCTGATTTTCTGTTTATTCTGATTTTATTCTGATTTTTCATTTATTCTGTATTCGAGTGGAGAATGGAAAAACAATGTGATTTATAGGTAATACACGTTACCAACAATAAATTATTTTCTTGCTGGTTAAATTAAGCCAGTTCCCTAGGCACGGTCATAAACTGTGTTCATATAGGGAATTCAAAATTTTATACAACTTAATGAATTAAAAGCCAACATCTTTCATAAAGTGGACAGGAAGCTGTTGAAGGATAATGGTTTATGTTTTTTCTTCATCTTTTTTTTTTTTTTAAATCTCTGTAGATTAGAAAAAGGGGACATTTTCCAATGCCAGAACTTCAGCTGTCGGTTTCATTCCCCAATTTGACGTCTGATGGTTATCCTGTCTTGTATCCAACTGGATGGTCCTCTTCCGATGTGAGTCACCAGCACATTGTAATCATGGCATTTCTGTTGACCTCCTCCTTTACAATTCAGCCTTTTATTCTGCACTTCCCTTGTGGTGGGTTGATTTAAGTAACATGGAGGGTCATTTGGAAATTTTAAAATAGTAATAACTTCCACTGGTTATTTAGTAGGTAAAATAATTCTCTAGGACTGCTATAACAAATTACCAAACATTGGTGGTTAAAATTCATGGAACTTGGGGCTGGGAAGGTGGCTCAGTGGTAGAGCGCTTGACTTGCTTGCCTGAGGCCCTGGGTTCGATTCCTCAGCACCACATAAGCAAAAAGAAAAAAGCCGGAAGTGGCGCTGTGGCTCCAGTGGTAGAGCGCTAGCCTTGAGCTGAAGAGCTGAGGGACAGCGCCCAGGCCCAGAGTTCAGGCCCCACGACCGGACCCCCCCAAAAAATAAATAATTCATGAACTTCATTCTTCACAGTTCTGAAGGCCAAAGGTCCAGAATGAGGTGTCAACTCAGTTGGTTCCCATAGAAACCTAAGGAGCATTTGTTCCATGCCTTCTTTCCTAGTTTCTGGCGGCTGCTGGCATCTCAGTGCTCCCTGACTTCTAGCAGCGTAATTTCAGTCGCTGCCGCTGTCTTCAGATGGCCTCCTTCTCTGAATTTCCATGTGCTCACCTCTTCTGTCTCTGTGCATTTTTGCACACTCATCATGGGATTTAGGGCCCTTGAAACCCAAGATCCTCTCATCTGCTGATCTTTAATTGAATTATCTCTGCAATGATTCTGTTTCCAAATGAGATTAATTTCACAGGTTCTGGGTGTTCCAACTTGGGTAAATCTTTTTGAAATCAATATTCAACCCATCCGAGTAGATATTAAAATTATTAATTACCAATTTTTACCTGAAATCAACCACTTGAGTCACAAATCCACTTTAGGCTTTTTGCTGCTTAATTGGAGATAAGAGTCTCATGGACTTTCCTGCCCAGCCTGGCTTCAAACTACTAGCCACAGATCTCAGCCTTCTGAGTAGTTAGGGTTATAGGCATGAGCCCACTGGTACCCAGCTGTTTGATACACTTTCAATTTGTTTGAGGTAGTCAAGTAATTCTGCAGACTTCCCAGTTACTCCTAGATACATATGGCTGCATATAAATAATAGAATGCTGGTTAATTACTGTAAACAATAGTAATATTGTACCCCCTGTATTTGTACAGTAAGATTTTATGCCAGTTAATTATTATCTAGTGCTAAAACAGTAAGTATCCAATTAATGCATGCACAATTTTGACATTTAACTGTCTCTTCTCTACAGTTTAAAACAATAAGTATTCTCTACGATTAATGTATTATATGCATGCATGAAACTGTCATAATAAAACCTATTATTTTGCACACTGAAATCATATTAACAAGAATGGTTTAAAAATTAAAGCATTCCTGGAAACATGAAATAGCTACAGTAAAACTTATTTTGTAATCATTTATGTTTTCCTAAGGACAAGAGAAAAATAAAACTCTGGAATTTCCCTATAATTCCCTCAAAGAATCCATCTGATGAAAAAAACTAACTTTTCAGTTGAGTTTCAATTTTTTTTCTCTTGGTATGATGAGAATTTACAAGCTAATCTTTGAAGAAAACAATAGATTAAGGAGGATTCTACTCATAAAACAGTGAATCCTATTTGCATCCTTTCTTTTCCATAAGACCCTCCAGCACAACTCACAATGCTGTGGTAACAGTTATTATTTTTGGAGGGGGTAGGATGGAAAGCTATGGCCTCTGCCTCACAATTTCTTCCATCCTGCACAGCACACAGACGCATCTTAACATATGGCACTGGTTGTCAATATCAGCTTCTTCGTGTTACCGAACTCATTTGTTTTCCGTTGACATTTGGCAATGGCTGATAAGAGAAATGTTTTCATTTCTTAGAATGCAATCTGCAGACCCCAGAGTCTTGAGGATCCTCTTGGAATCAACTCTGGAAAGAAAATAATCATATCAAAATCAGAAGATCTCAAGCGAGGCACACTGCTGGTAAACTGAGTGTGATTTTTACCTTATGTGTTCTTTCCAAGTGGAATATGTTGATCATCAACTTAGGAACAACCATCTGAAGTATTTTAATATAGAATGTTTGAGTCAATGTTAACAATACTAATATGTACCTCTACACATTGACACAGGACTGCAGTACGTGTAAGCTTGCTACCATCACGTGCAATCTTATCCCTTCTGACTTGAGCCAAGTGAACATTTCACTTATCTTGTGGAAACCAACTTTTATAAAAGTAAGTAGTTCTGTTGTTCTATGCAGTTAC
This sequence comes from Dipodomys merriami, assembly GCF_024711535.1. NCBI lineage: Eukaryota > Metazoa > Chordata > Mammalia > Rodentia > Heteromyidae > Dipodomys > Dipodomys merriami. Next base: position 12,713,034 of record NW_027204493.1, read on the forward strand.
CAAATCAAATTAACAAATATTCATGTATCATGTTACTTTGTATGTGTGGCACTGTCGGGGAAAGCAGATGAGGCTGGCTATGTCAGAGAATATGATCTAAGCCAAAGCTCTGCATTTCATCTTCTTTGTGCATTAATAGATAAGTTAGCTCCAACATCCTCTTGCAGATATAGAGCTATTGTCTCAGCCTTTTTCTTCATACCATAGGATAAAAATACCTGTCCACCACTAACCTTGTATCATTCGTTGTTTATCCCTCTGTTTATCCCTATGACAATCCTTGACATCATTAGCAAAGGACAGATCTGTAAGACACAGTAAGAACTGGAGTTTGACTCTATGCAAACATACTTTAAAAGATAATTGACTCATTCCTGATGAAGCCAAACCTATCTAACAACAAATTACTTTAAAATTATATTTTATTTATAGGGCTATGGAGGTAGCTCAGTGGTAGGGTGCTTGTTTTGCATGGATGAGGCCCTTGGTTCAATTCCTCAGCACCACATAAGCAGAAAAGGCCAGAGTCATACTATGGCTCAAGTGGTAGAGCCCTAGCCTTGAGCTAGAGCTGAGGGACAGCATCCAGGCCCAGAGTTCAGGCCCCACGACTGACAAAAAAAAATATTTTATTTAGTATTTTTATTTTTCTCTAAAGAAATGAAAACACCATTTTTTATCATATGGTTGCTGTTTTTTGTAAGTCATCAAATGTTGGATATTGGCAATTTTATACTTAACATAGATAAGTGCCAACATGTAAACTTTGTTACCAACATTTAGCTATTTTATGCCTAACTGTATTACAAGTAGGCAGGGGTGGAGGTTTGTTTTTCAAAGAAACAATCTGAGTGGAAATTGTTTAAATTTTTTTCCTATTCTATAAAGCCTATTCTTAACAAGGATCTCAGTGTGGATTAGGAAGAAATGCTAAGAAAGGATGTTGAATGCCCAGACATCGGTTTCCACAGATCAGTGGACAATGACAGTGTTCGTGACTCTCGGGGAAAAATGACCAATTTAATAACCACTCCTCAAATACAGCCAACTCTCATTTTGATTCACATAATTTGTTTAAAAAAATAACTCTAATCTGCTTTTCAGGCACATTTTTCCAGCTTAAATCTGACAATCAGGGGAGAACTTTGGAGTCAAAATGCATCTCTGGTTTTAAGTAGTAGCAACCAAAAAAGAGAGGTACGTCCCACTGCCTGATTTGAAACCCTGATGCATTTCACCCATGTGCATTTGTGACACAATGTTTTATAATTGTACGTAGTCTCACTGCACTGTCTGGTTCATCTTTGTGCAAGTGACAGCTACCATTTGCTTTCCACTTCATTAGCTTCAAATATGGTTTCAGTCTTATTCTTCGTTGTAAGAAAGTGAGGAAATGATAGTATTTACAAGTAAGCTGCCACGTTTGAATTTATTGCTTCCAACTGTCATAGTAACTATTGCAGTTGTTTTCATTTTCAGCTTGATAGAAAATGCTGCATTTATGCTTTTCCTTCTTTAAAAACTGACAGTATAAAATGCAACTGATGTCTGAAGAACAGATATGGAAAAATAATTTCCTTTTGCAGTGCCTTTTATACTGTACAGGAAAATGTGTGAACTTTTTAATGTTTCCTGTATTTGGTCACTGGTAAATTTGAAACTAACAACAAGAAATGTTAGAGATTCAGGCTGAGTCCTGGATTCAAGTTTGAGTGTTTTCCCACTCTTGTCCTTTTATGAAATAAAGCCCAAGTAGTAGTTATAGATCAAGGTACTTAAGTGTGATTTCCCCTCTAGTCCTGGAGAATTTAATGATCTCATGTGGATAAAAAGCTTCCAAAATTCAATTTGGAAGCTGTCTATGATTCTGATGCTATTGTACAATTACCTGTTGCCAACCATTTCGATGTCAGTGATTGCTGATCACTACACAGTTCTAGACACAAAGAAGATACATACACAAAATGCTTATCATAAAGAGCTCTTGGCCCATCAATGCAAAATGAAAAGGCAATAGAAAAGTCAACAGAAAAGTCAACAATTCACAAACATCTTTTTAAATAATATATGTATGGATTTTATTAGAGGAGAAGCATTTTTGAGTCCTGAAAGGGTGTCTTTAAAATGTTATAATTTTTATAATGTATTTTAACGATGTGGTTTTGCCTGAATGTTAATTACAAATGCCCCTGTAGACATTTATTACACACTAAAGGAAAATTAAACCTATATTGATAAAATTACCAAAAGTGCTCATTTTCTAATCATGTGATCTCTCTGCAGATCACATACCTTTATCTAGACTCCATATCCACATCTTAATTTCAGGACAATGTTACAGGCATGGTTAAAGTCTACCTCAATAGTCTGAATCTGTACTATTATTACCTTCTTCAGATTCCTGTGGCATAGGACTCAGAACAGACAAACTCCCATGAGGTTAGGACACCACACTGAGAGGTCAGAAGAAGCTAAAAGCTACTGGAAGCTGCCTGTTTCACACTGAAGTCCACTTAAGTCCTAAATTATAAGTGACTGAGTGATGAATCAATTAGAAGAGACAGTATAGTACCATTGAAAGCACATTGTGATAGCTATGCATATATGTGCTGGAAATGTGTGCATTTTATTGCATGAACATTATATTTTCTTATGATTTGAATCATAGCCCATTTGAATTAGAATAGAGAGGTCTTGATTTTAACAATCTGTGACATTCCAGCCTAAATTGAAGCTACTGTGATAATGAACAAGACAACCTTTGGAACATAGTACTGTGGTTTGTTCTGAGTTAAAAGGAAATCTCCTGCCTCAGAGCATTAAAAATCCCTTCTTCGAAAAGGAGAGGGTAGAACTAAAGGTCTGAACTTGGGGCTTTGTGCTTTCCAGGCAAGTACTCTATGACTTAAGCCACACTTCTTGTCCCTTTTGCTTTAGTCATTTTCTAAGTAGGGTCTAGCATTGTTTTCCTGGGCAAGTTTTGGATCACAATCCTGCTATACATGCTTCCCAGTTACCTAGGATTCCACACAGGCATCACTGCACCTGGCTTGTTGGTTTTTTTTAATTTTTTGTTTTTGTTGTTGTTGGTTATGGGGCTTGAACTCTGGGTTTGGGCGCTGTCCCTCAGCTCTTCAGCTCAAGGCGAGCGCTCTACCACTTGAGTTACAACACCACTTCGGTTTTCTGAATGTTTATTGGAGATAAGAGTTTCACAGACTTTCCTGCCTGGGCTGGCTTTGAATGGTGATCCTCAGATCTCAGCCTCCTGAGTAGCTAGGATTACAGGCGTGAGCCACCAGTGCTGGGCCTGGCTTGTTCTTTAAAATACATTCTCATTAACTTCTGATGTGGCTGGCTAGAACTACAATCCTCTTATTTCTGCTTTCCACGTAGCTTGGATTATAGGCACAAGCCACTATACTGGATGGACAATTCTATGTATGAGATCCTGGAAAATGAAATATTAAGTAATTTTCAGTGATAGGAATACATTTGAGGAGATTTAGAAGATATGGAAGGGCATATTCAAATGCAACTCAATGTTTCCTCTGTAAGCAATAGTGAGGTTAAATATGCTGTTTGGTAGAAAAATATAGCCTACAAGAACTCATAGTTTAGTTTGAATGAGTGTTTATCGATGTTAATGGCTTTGTTTAATAATTTTCAGCTTGCTATTCAAATATCCAAAGATGGACTCCCAGGCAGAGTGCCACTGTGGGTTATCCTCTTGAGTGCGTTTGCTGGGCTGCTGCTGCTGCTCCTGCTGATACTGCTTCTCTGGAAGGTAAGCCCCAAAGTCCCTTTACCTCTATTCTTGTCACCAGCAAGCTGAGTAGCTTACCTAGGTTGTGAGATGTATGTCATAATAAAAGGAACTTTGAAATAACCAAGATAAAATTTTAAAATAATATTTCATAGAGAGTGTACAACTTCGTTTTACTTTTAAAAAGAAAAATATAGACCCTATTTTGAGATAGACATATGCAATAAATCAATGGGGGATCTCTCTGGAGGTTAAGATTATCAATGAATGTTTAAAAATTTTTAACATCTATATTACTTTTTAAGCAGAGAATAATGGAAACCCCATTTTATAAAAAAATAAAATTTGAACTCCTATATAACTTTAAGAACATAAAAGCATCAAGCTGAACTAAATCACAGGACTCTGTATCTTAAATATTAAATACTTCTAATATATAAGCAAGTATACCACATTTTATGCAATACTTGTATACTTGATGGTTGATTTACTGATTCATTGATGTAAGAATGCTCTTAAAGTTTCTAAGACTCCTGTTTCAAATCCTTTCATGAAATTGAGTGATTCTATTTACATTTACATAGGTATTTTGTTTAAGCTGAGAAGCTTAAAACTTTACAAACAGCTGTATAAAACTTTTCAAACAGCCAGGTGCCAGTGGCTCATGCCTGTAATCCCACCTACTCGGGAAACTGAGATCTTAGGACCGAGGTTCAAAGCCAGCCCAGGCAGGAAAGTCCTGAGTCTCTTATATCCAATTAACCACCAGAAAACCAGAAGTGAAACTGTGGTTCAAGTGGGAGAGCCCTTGCCTTGAGCTGAAGAGCTCAGGGTCAGTGCCCAGGCCCAGAGTTCAAGCTCCAGGACCACCAACACCACAAAAACCAACACCAACACCAACACTAACACCAACAACACCAACATTTTTTCAAACAATCTGGGATAGTAGCTTTCGCAATCCACTTAGTGAAGAATAAAATCCCATAGAAAAGTTGAACTTAATGCTTTTTCCAATTATACAAAATCATCACATATTCTAGCATAATACATTCCTGTGTTTTACTCCTTGTTAAATGGTTAAACAATGTTAAAATAGAGATTATAGCTACACATGTGTTTTTCTAAAACATGACCACCAATCACTTTAAAAAAAATAAAATGGCAGCTTTCTCTCCCAACAGATTACACATGGTTTCTTCAGTCTTTTGTTATTCTTCTACAATGACTAACTTTATCTTTGGGGAGTGACTACTAGAGGAAAATGCCAGCAAGCCTATGCTGAAGATAGAGACACGTGACATTCATTTCAGTTGACATTTAATTCAGTTGGTAGTCTCCCTGGTCTTTCTCTAGCAAAGTCCCCAAAACAGAACCCTCAAACATTCAATACTCAGTTCCTCTGAAGTCAGACACCGGTGTTCTGTAATGCCTGGCTTTGCCACACTGTGGCACTCAAGGCCTATTCATCAGACAGGAAGTGTTTTCTTCCTTTATGAGCGCCTCTCCAACAGACCAAGCTGATGATTTCTTTTGGTCTGGTTTTTGGTGGGAGCATTCCTTTTGCTGGAAAACTTTTAGGAAATCACTGTCAAGAAAAGAGAAAAGGCAGAGTGGACATTTGCATAGATTCTCTCTGGCCTCATACCATTAGTTGTTTTAGACAAATAAATAAAAGAGGAATTTGCATCCACCTGTTTTGTGGTCTCTACTCTGGAAATGCATACCTACAAAGATAAGCACATTTTTCTATCCAGTAAACTTTTTAAGCCCCCCAAAAAATTATTTAACAAACTTTGGGCTGTCCTTGTATTTTTTTTTCTTGTTTGAAACTTTATAGTGATTTTCCACTGATTTACAGTAAAAGCCAAAGTACCTGCCATAACCTACAAGACTTTACATAGTACATCAGCTTATGTCTGTTAGTATTTTGCCCCACTAGGCTGTAAGCTCCAAAAGAGAGCCTACAGAGATGTCAGAAATCTCCCTGACATTTCCTATCCAATGTGCACTTGCCACATTCACCAACTCTAACAGCTTCTACATATGACTATCAGTAACTTGGTGAAAATTTTTCTGCCACATCCATGAGGAAATAAATAAGTAAATAAATAAATAAATAAATAACAAAGTACCAGCAGCTTCAGTGTGTATGCCTCCCAAAACATTTCCCAGAACTCTGTAAGTAAGTTAAATATTTGTAGGATTTTTTTGCTAGAAGACATGATTTAATAAATGAAAAGTCAAAAGTAAAAAAAGCAATCTGAATAAATATCATTTATTGACATTAAATATGAATAGATCAATGAAAATATTTTCTCCATTATCTGAATTAGTTGTATGCCCATATTTGCAAATATATTATTAAATTAGATTCTACATAGAGACTAATGATTACCTCAATTAAAATAACTGTGTTGTGTTTTGTATTTTTTCCACAGATTGGTTTCTTCAAAAGACCACTAAAGAAGAAAATGGAGAAATGAAATGTTTTTCAAGAGAAAATGAAAAACAATTACTCAATGATCCATGTTCCTCAGGTTAGCCTCAAACATGTGACAAGAAATCTACAAAAAGAAAAAAACACCAAAGACAGAGTCACATAACTCTATGCAATCCAACAAAAATTCATCACATAGGAAATAACAGATCAAGCTGGATCCAAAAACAGTACCAAAAATATATGTATATTTTTTAAGTGATGAAACTTATTTTAAAAGATTACTCATTTTTGTTGAGTAGTAAATAACAGTGTTTTTAAGAAGAATCAATATGAATATGTTTATTTGTTAAATCACCATCACCCAAAGTATTTAAGAAAATACACAAATAACTTTATCAACACAGAAGCATTTATTTTTCAAATTATTCTTTGTTTCCCTGATTGTGGACAGATATTCACCTTTAGCATAATAGTTCACACTTGTATGGCCCAGAAAAATGATTGCCTGAAAAAAACCACTTCTCTAAGCATAAATGTAAAACTAATAAAGGTCCCTTAATAGAATCCATATACAATATTGGCTGAAAACAGAACTAAATCACAACAAATTCATTCAGCATCTTTGTGTTGGGTTCTTTAGTTCCCATGTGACTGGAAAATAGTGCAATTTGAGATAAAATTCTATGTAGAATGAATATACCAGATAGAGTTGTTTAAAAACAAGTGGACTGAATGGAATAGATTAATCTTTTACAGAATGTGCTTAATTTTTGAAACATAGCTCTAAAATGCAAAAGTCTATATAGAATTTAAAGCACGATAAGTAGTTTTGTGGAGTATCACAGTGAGCTGTCATGAAAAGCATATTATGCATGGATCGTGCCACGGAGGATTCTGGATGGAGGATACATGGCAGCAGAAATAAAGGCCTCATAAAGTACTGAAGTCTTGGTGGAGCAGCCCATGAAGGCAAGTGGGCACCTCCAGGGTGCCAGTTATAAAGAAGGATCGTCATCAGCTCATTGGTACAGAGTTCATTCAACACCCCTCCCCCAAGCTGTGAGAATACATTTGTTTTTAATTTTTTAAAGGCATTTAACTTTCCAAACACATTTCTTATTTCTTTTATAAAAAGGCAGTATGCCATATCTGTATTGCATTCTACCAACAGCTCATTGCTTTTGATTGTGGCATATTAATATTTAAGTAGAACCCCAGAAAATGTATTTTGAAGAAGTTCTGGCTTGAAAAAGCTCAAAGCAACCAAAAGATATCACACCTTTATGTATTTTTTTAGTGTAGTTTCTCTGACTCTGCTGTGGCATAAGCTTCCAAGTCGCTCCTGATTTTAAGAAAATCACAAAAATTGAATGTATAGTAGCTGCGTGTGTGAAATACTGCTGTACAATTTGCCGGTACTTCTGCAATACCTACTACTCCACTTGATTTACCATCACAACACCAGACAGCAAAGCAACAGAGAAACTGGATATCAGAGGCTTAATGCAAAAAATAACAAAACAAAACCACCACCACAACAACAAAAACAGCCTAGTTTCTGAAGAATTACCTGAAGACTCAGATTTTGCCTACCTCTTGGCTCTCCACCTTGACAACTAAGACCCTGAAAACTAAAGGGATAAGCCAGAGGGATGCCAAGGATATCAGTAGCTGGAAGAAAGAAGATATTTCCTCTATCCTCCATACTTTGTTCTGAGTTCAGAAACCATTCTTCCCACTGGCTATTTCTTTGCCAAATAAAACTCAGGGTTTCTCTTTTTCAGTTCCCAAGTGTCCACTGCCAGCGCTTACCTGCTTAGCAGAACTGCTTCTCTCTCAGCATCATCTAAGAAGCAAAGCAGAAACATAAATTTAGGTTTATTCTTGGAATCTGTGACTTCTAGGGAAAGCATGCACTGAAGTATGAGTGTGTATATATTTAACCTAAATACATTGTTTAGCCAAAGAGAAAACAATAAGGAATTCTGGTCTTTTAAGAAAATAGAGGAAGAGCTATTTAGCTAGATCAAATAGCTATCCCGTCATTTGTCTATCACAATTTTAGCATAAGTCATTCTTAGTTATTAGTAGACTATTTAATGAACCAGTGATCTCATTTCCCTACTGTTATGACTTATACTGTTATGTGACTTATGCACTTACATACATGTACATATGTATTAAAGACCATATATCCAAATTACACTGACAGGGTTTTGAAAACACAAAAGCTACACCAGCAACAAAAGTTGAGTTTCTTTACTTTTCATATAATATTCATTTTCCTTAAATTTAGGTTTAGCTAACATTTTAATGAGTGTCTAAAAACATAAATGCAGAGACTGTAATTTTTTAATGTTTCCAATCAACTTTGTGTGAATGTTCTAATATTCTAGGGTCTATAATTGCATTTTCAAACAATTAATAGGACAAATAGGTGATGTTTCAGACTTTTTTGAACTTAAAAGCTAAGGTAAATTTCCAAAAACTTTCTTTTTAACTTCACTATTTTTTTTAATGGAATCTAGCCAAAAGTGTATATGCCATCCTTTTCATGACCAAACTTTTGAGAATATATTGGTAAATTACTTAACAATTTTTTCTCCAGGAGAAATAAAACCATACCCATCCTTATTATTTTCCAAGTTACATGACTTCTTAACTATTTTGAGACTATGAACATGACCCTAAAGAGCTTACCAAATTCCTGGAAATGTGTGTCTGCTCTCATGAACCATGAGTTCATTTCAGCACACCATTAAAGTAGATCACATGACTGATACACAAATGTGTTGTGCTTATATATACATACCTAAACACACCTATGAATTGTATCAATCTCAGCAAAGTATAATGCTATTAAATTGCCTATTCTTCAATCATTTCTAAAAGTCTTACCTTCCTTTAACATTAGTGAAATGATAGAAGTTTACAGAGGAAGGAAGAGACTTAAGTTCTTAAAACTAATTCCTGAGGGGAGAAAAAGAGATATGAAGGTTGGCTCACAGTGAAAATCAGAGCCATTCAATAGGCACAAAAAAAAAACCTGTTGCTTTTTCTGGAGGAATCCATAGCCTTTCAGACACTAGAGCAAAAGGTCTTCCTTTATAAATATTTTTAACTTTTAAGAACCAATTTAAACTTCAATGGTCCAAATTGTTAAGCTACTTTTCTCTGAGCAATTTGGACCTCAAATACATTCTGTGTAAGGTGTGCTTGAAAAGAGGCGTGGAGGAGAGATACTTTAGCCAAGTTCCACGGTTGGACCATCATCATATTATCTATAGCTGCATGGATGTATTTAGATAAGCAATTGCCGTTTTCTCTTTTCCTTCTATCAATTAGAAAACAGAAATACTTGCACTCAGAGAAAAACTGCTTGGCTTGTAATAGAGCATTGCTGCATTGTGGTAGTGGTTCTGAGAAGCCATGCCCACAACTTTCCCTAGGTAACAAGCCTACACTCTGTGCATGGCAGTTCATTGGCTTCTGTGAAGTGTGCTTTCCACAGGCAACGTCTTCACTGAATGTTACATCTCCGCGTGCATTGCCTTCTTGTCTGCACAGGAAGTAAATGAGAGAAGATCCAGGCTCAGAACCTGTCTCAAAATGGCTTTTGGCAAGTAAAGTGTTAAAAGGAAAATGGTTCCTTATGCACTCCTTATTTGTTTTCAAAACCTCTCATGCCCCCCCAGTCCTTTCCCCAAAGGGCAGTTTTTTTTAGAAAGACTACTGAAGGAAAAGTCTGTTAATAGAACAAGTGCTATTTGCTGTAAATACCAGCTTCAGTGAACTGACATTGAAACAGGGTTTCCAACCTCGTTTCCCTGTTGTTCCCCCAAGGGTTGACATGGCATAATGTAGCAGAGACAACGTGAAATGGATTTCAGAGATACAGCTGCACAGAGAGATTTACAGCCATACAGGATCACGTCAGAGCAGAATTACTTCCTCACCCAGAGAAATAGTCTGAAAGCTGAAAACAGGGCTTTATCCCCAAACTGATGCTAATAATTTTAACTTAAACGTACAAGTTAATTCCCACCCCCAAACATTTAAATGCAAACAGCTTCAAGGTGAGAACTCTCTGCCTTGTAACCAGGCTGTTGTCTCTAAATTCTTCCTACAGAGAAATCTCTAAAGCACCACTGGATGTTTACCATGTCAGCTCTTCAGTGGAAGGAAGGCCAGAGCATGTTACAGAATGCTAACATTGTGCGGCCAGGTGTCTAGCTCAGTGACTGAGTGCTGTCTGGCATGTGTGAAACCCCGGGGTTGGATTCCCAGCATGGCAGTGTTTGGGGGAGGGGAAGCATATGACATCACACTATTTCCCAAATGGGGGCGCGGTTGCAATACACTGATGTGTAGAAAATAAAAACATTGAGAAACTGACCCTTCCCAATCTAGTGAACAAATCGGCGTCTTTTTGCTTCATGACTTAATCTTGATTTTAGAAATTCATAATAAGGGCTTTTAACCATCAAAATTAAGGAGAAATAAAGTAGTCTATAGGCTCATGAACCCCAGCTTGGTTGTCCCCCAGACATCTGGCACTCCAGAAGTTTAGTTGCTGAGTGATGGGAGTGGCCCTTTCTGCTATGGTAAGAAGCCTGGTTAACACTGTTCTCAGGCCTGAAGCTAGCTTCTTCCATCAGCAGCACCCCTTGCTAAAGTGCACTCCACCAAAAAGTGTGCAAGGGTCAGTCACATCTCTTGGACACTATTTTAAGGTCAGCTCATTTGGTTTTTGTTTGACATATAGCAAAACCTTTCTCTAGTCCTTAACACAAGACTTGCTTGCATCTTCTTCTTGCAAAGTTGGAGCATTGTGGTGCTAGGAAGATGGGACAGAGAAGCCAGAGCCTATTGGCAGGATTCACCCCCTTCTGTCATCAGGTTGCTTTTCTCTCAACCACTGTGGGCATGTTTTGTTCTGGTCTGGGGTTAATGTGGCAGGACATTCCTTCTATGCCTTGTGCCCTTATATAGCATCTTTGATGCTGGGATATTACCTTTGTTGGTGAGCTAAGACGAAGAAGTCTTTTTATCTGTCACGTTGTGCAAATCATGTCAATTAACTAGGGACCAAGTGATACTCATTACTATGATTACATTTGGCTTGTTGCATATTTCACATAACATTCTTGTGAAAGAAAGTACAACATTTTAGAGGCACCTCTCCCACAATCTGAGACTTGATACCTAATGATGTACTATAGTGTGATCTATACAGCTAAGCTGGGGACAAAAACATTAAAAGAAATCCTCTAGTTAACATCCAAATGATCCCTGATTGGGTTGTTGAGCTGGTTCCTCTTGACATTACCTGTCCCTTACTTTTAAAGAGGTAGAGACAGGTTGTGTACAAAAAGAGTAAACCCAGTTTCCTCTTTCCTCCATGGAGATGACAAACACAAGGGAACCAACACAGAGAGATCCTGTGCCAAGGTAACATTTTGAGCTTATGTAATTAGGAGTAGCTGAAAGGGTAAAAGAGCACTTATATCCTATGTTGACATATCCTGTACACTGAATTGAGATGAAGGTTTGATATTTTTGTTTAATCATATCTTATGCATCAGACAAGAAATAGGGATGAAGGAGAACATGAAACTATTTATCTTTTCTATAGCCTTATTCTTCAGACTACCCTAAGTCTCTGAGACCCCGTGGTCCCTACCCACAATACTAGAATATGTACTTGCAGATATAAATTATTAAGTGAGAGCTAAAGTATATTCTTATCTGCACATTAACCAGGGCTAATTTCCTAGAACTTAAGACTCAAGTAAAATTGTCAGTTGAGGCAGAGGCTCAGAACTGCTTCTTTCTAGAACCATTTCATAAAGAATATACTGATAATGTGATATGTCTGGGACACCTGATGCTTTTATTCACGATGTAACAGAGGCTCCACTTCCTGATTTGCCAGCATCAGCCTGTAGAAATGATGCCCTGTGTGTTATTACTGTGAGGTTGCAAAATGGTTAATGGAGGCAAAGCCATTTGTATCCATTGTATTTATTGCATTTAATAGCAACTGTCCAGAAGCATCTGTCGTACTCATTTCAAATACATTTTCCTTATGATTTAACATAAAGTATATTGCATTACTCAATATTTTTACTTATCTTGCACTGAACCATTAAAATGAATAGCCTACCAAGAGCATGTGTATTTCCATAAGACTAGGACAAATTTGTTAGAAGTAAGGGTATAATGGTATACATCTTTGCTAGTAGGAGTAATAATTTATTACATGCCTAATTTCAGCTTGTGGTGTGTGTGTGTGTGTGTGTGTGTGTGTGTGTGTGTGTGTGTGTGTGTGTGTGTGTGTGTGTGTGTGTGTGTTTGTGTGTGTTGTATGCTGAGAATCAATACCTGGGCCTTACCCACTAGTCAAACACTCTTCCACTGAGCTACATCCCTATCCTTAAACTCATTTCAAATAAAATTAGCTATGAGATAATCACCACTTTAGCTTATATAATTAGAAATAGCTAAAAGGGTAAAAGAGCACTTATATCCTATGTTGACATATCCTGCCTGTACACTGAATTGAGATCAGAGGTTTGATATTTTTGTATAATTCCACCTTATCTTAGGCATCAGCTGTGTAGTTTACGTCAAGATAAATGAGCATCCTGTTTTACACGTTAAATAAAAAATATGACTCAGAAAAAATGTGATTGCTGTGCTTTTCAGTATATAAATTTTGCCCAAAATTAACATGACTTCTTCCAGAGTCCCAACTTTACCTACTTAGCAGATTTCACTTTAGTGCTGTAAAAGGAAAAAAAAATAAAAAGCAAATTAAGTCTGTCTGTGGCGTTTCCTGTACAAGAAACAGCAGTGTGATTAGTCTCTTGCAAACTTGAGACAAAAACCACAATCTATATCACTACATATCTTCCCCTAATGAGATGTTTTAATAATAAATTATCTACTATATAATAATAGTTGAATTTCTGAAGATGTAAAAGGAAAAACCAACTCAAAACTCAGTTTCTCCTACTCTGCACTCATAACAACAATCACTTCTGTGATTTTGAGAGGTCACAGAAAATCAAACAAGTAGTTCTGCAGGAGTGACTCCTAATTCTGGGTATCTGAGTATCTATTCTGATATCATAACCCCATAGCCCCCTTTTTGGTTCTAATAATCTGCTATAATGGCTCAGAGAACTCAAGAGTAACATTTATTGGCTTATTATAAGTGAAATTACAAAGCATACTAATGAAGAGATTCACAGGACAAAATATGAGGGAAATGCCAGGAACCTCCACATGTTCAATTAACCTCAAACTCTTGAACTTTATCCTTCAGAGTGTCTGTGGAAACTTCATTGCGTAGTATGATGGCCAATAGAGTAGGTGGAGCAACCTAACAAGACTTGTATGTTCAGAAATGTAGCATTCCTTCCTTTCCTCCCAAGTATGAGGAAGGCTTCCTGAAAAGTGAGGAAGGTTTTATGACCTGTAATCAGATAAAATGGTTTGGAAAATTTCCTGATGGCCAGCTTCAATACAGAAAGGTAGGGGAAGTTAAAGTTTCTATGAGCTGCCCTAGGGAAGAGATATGTTCTCTGGCCTCTGTGGGAAGGGAGTTTCAAGCCAAGTAATGTGGACAAAAATCAGAACGTCTTCATATTCCAAAATTATTACTATACAGTGTGAGGCACAAAAATACCAAGAAACTAAAAATAATTATTTTCTTTATTTATTCAATCTAGGCTTTAAAGAAATACAATTACGTAATTTATAAGGGTTTTAAAATAAGGTTCATATCTATATATAGATATACAGATATAAATACAAATATATGAAGAGAGAGAAAGACACTGCTGTTGTTGACACAAAGACAAAGAATTGAGTGAATAATTTTCAAGGATTTATTGGCACCAGAAATGAAACTGAGGATTCGGGTTGAATCTGTGGAGCCAACTATCTAAAATTCAAATCTTAACAACTATGTTCATAAAGACCTGGCATTTGCACAGATTCTAGTTGTAATGATCTATTTCCTATTCCAATGACAATAAAAATGCGGCTAGTACTTAACTTTTATGTACTTAAATTAACAAAAGCAGCATTGAAAATCTAAAGACTTGGCCTTTAATTTCCATTTTGTTTGTTATTACCTTCTTTTTTAGTAATACCTTTCAGTGTGCATGGAGTAAATTCACTTAAATAACAGAGCTCAAAATGGGATTCCACAGGCAAGAATGGAAAGGCCTCAACACAGTATCAGAATTGACTATAAAACAAGAATCAGTAAATCTGGTAGTCAACCATGTTAGGAACTCTAACCACCTTTGATAAAATGCCAGAGCTCTTTAGTTTTTCATGTTAATTCTCTTCTATTTTGTTTTCTCCCTTGTTTTACTCTCATATTTTTAATTTTATTTTACTAAAGTAAATCTGTTATTCTTTTTTCTAGAAAACAGAGATTTGAGTAAAAATGAAAATGACCTTGGAATCCCAGCTCTATCTCCATTTATGTACAAGTATGAAGCACAGAAATACTAATCTCAAAAGCCTCACATTCTCCAGAAAAAAATTAAAATTACTCAGTCAAATAAAAATGTTAAGTCGACAATTTAAGGGCTGAGGTACATGTAGTTCAGTGGTGAATGTATATTTGGCAGGTGCAAATCTCTACACAAATTAATTAATTCATTAACTCATCAAACAAAAATAAAGTGATAATAAAGGAATCACTCCTGAAATATTTAATACTTAACCAGAAAAATGTGTAAACCAGATATTATTGGAATAAGAGAGAGAGGCTATAATAAAACTATTTAATTAAAATTATTAACTATTGACAAGTTAAATCAGAGTGGATTTAATTTTTTGATGTGAAATTAATAATAGGCTGGACTACTAGAGTTGATTAGTTACTGTGGTCAGTTCTCAGGAACTCTTTGGTCTCTTAGATTTTTTTCCTGGTTTTGGTCACAGTCACTTCTTTGTCCCTTGGACTTCTACCTCTTTGCCAAATTGAAGAAAGCATATAGAAGAAAGCATATAGAAGTTTAGTTTGACCTTTTCTTTTAAAAATCAGCATCATAAAAAGATTACCCAGAAATCCTTCTTTCCAGTAGACTTCTATTTGCAATGATTTGATTATAACTGTATTACACAATCATTTTCAAATAGAAGAGAAATAGAATATTTAATTTAAATTCCAGACATTATAGTGAGAAAGAAGTTGAGTGAGAATCAGTTAAAGTTGATCTGCTCACGTCCCCTCAAACAGAATTTCAAATATAACCAACATGATTTTTAGCTCTCCTCAAACTTATATGGGCAGAACTTCAAGCCATAAATAATCTCTGGAAGCTTGTGCAACTCCAGAACTTTGTAAACGTTTAAAGGAGCTTGTACTTTTCTAAGATGACTGAACACAAACTACATCATGAATCTACCTAGTAACTTTCTAAACACATTGAAAACCCTAAAAGTTATACACTGATTTAAATATTTAGTATATTAGTCATTAGCTAAATCTAATTCAATGCACATTCGTTATGTAGTATATGCAAGTCATATGCTATAGTTTGGTCCCCAATCGGTAGCATCATTGGGAGACGATAGAACCTTTAAGAAATAGAGACTAGATAGAAGTCAGGCCATTGGGGATGCTCCCAATTGGATGATCAAAGGGATACTGGGGCCATACCCCGCTGTCCTCTCTACAGCCATGCTTTCTCTAGCTGACTGCTTTCTGGCTACATGATCTTGCCATGGTGTACAATGCTGCCGAAAGGAGGAACAAGTGCTAATGGACTGGGATCTTTGAAACTTGTCCTCCCTTTAAAGTCAGCTTTTTATCTCAGCTATTTTGTCACAGTGGCAGAAAACTGACTAACACACAAAGTTACATCTGAAAATGATTTACTGACAATTTTTGGGAGAATATGTTCTCTTAGAGATGTCAAATCCTAAGCTCAGTGTCCCCGTCAAGGAAGTCTGTTGCACTGTCATCACTCCCTCCCCTGAATTCTAAGGATAATGGTTGTCAGTCTCCATCCTCATCACCTTACCTGGTATTTTTTTATACATACACACTACTATGAATAGTATTTCAGACCATTTTAAGGTAATACTGGACTTGTTAACAGTTACAAATACCTTTGGATACTTTTTTAAAATAAGGTTTTATATTGTGAAAATACCGTACAGAGGGGTTACAATTACATGAGCAAGGTAATGAGTACATTTCTTATCCAGCATTGTTGCCTCCTCCTCTGTTTTTCCACTCCCTGCCCTCTCATCTCCATGAGTACACTCCTCCACCCTGCCCCCGACAGAGTTGTAAAGTTCATTTTTCGACACAGCATCTTGTACATCTCATTGTTGCAATGGGTCCACCTGTACCCCTATTTAAACAATTTGTTTTTTCCCTTCCCCTCCACAAATTATACCAACATCAAATACAGTGAAAACAGGGGTTATACCGTGGGGGAGGGACATACAAAGCAACAAAAAAATCACCTTATAAATATGTTAGAAACACCATCTTATCTGACCTTTTCTACTTGTCTCAGACATATACTAGTTGCTGAAAATAAGGGAAACCATGGGACCTATGTTTCTTTGGGACTGGCTTACTTTACTTAATATAATTTTTTCCAACTCTTTTCATTTCCTAACAAATTGCACCTCTGGATACTTTTAACATTCTATCTACAAACCTGCAGTCTTCTTGGCCCTTAAAAATAACCACCGTCCAATTCTTTCTGAAAATGTGCTAAAACCTTCCATGCTCATGAACAGCCTTCTTGATTATAAAATGGGATCTGCCATTTTCACTCTATTTTTGCTCTTACTCCTTAATATAAAGATGCCATGCATTCTTCTTCTGAAATGGAGGTGAAGGGACCTTCCTTCTGCCCTGTGGTCCCCTCCATCATCCCGATACTCTCATTCCTTGCAAAAATAAAACAAAACCACCACCACCAAACATCCTTTTTATTTGTTATTTTGAAATTTTTTTTTGTCAGTTTGGGGAACTGAACTCTGGGCCTGGGCACTGTCCCTCAGCTCTTGAGCTCAAGGCTAGCGCCCTACCACTTGAGCCACAGCACCACTTCTGGCTTTTTCTGCTTATGTGGTGAGGAATTGAACCCAAGGCCTCATCCATGCAAGGCAAGCACTCTACCACTGAACCACCTTCCCAGCTCTTCAAACATCCTTTTTTTTCATTTGAGTCTTCCAACAGGAGTCAGTCCAGATGCTTTTCTCTAACCAAAGTAGTCATTGTTTCAGATTCTGGATCATTGCTGTCTTCTCTAGTAAAATAATAGAGCTCACTCATGAGCTCCTCAATTCCAAGTGCAAACTGACATCAACACATTCTCCAACCAATCTTTTAGACCTGCACAGTGAAAGTCCAGGCTGGCATCCTTGTGGAGTAAGTATTTCTTAGCCTTCATCTGACAGTCTGCTTTCTGAAGGCAGGATTTGTGAAGAGTCTGTTTTTACCTCACTTAGCTTTCTGGGCTATGACTGATGATAACAGGTTCCATAAATACATGGTATGTAGAATGTAACACGAGCTCTTTGGTGAAAAGAAGGTATTATACCTCCTTGCACAGAATGGAGAGGTTGGCCAAAGGGAAAAATGAAGAAGAACATCAGAATTCCCAATGAAGAGTGGTTGAATTTTATTCAATGGCATTAGTGGGGAGACATCCTTGAATGGAAAAATATTAGAGGAAGTAGAGCTGCTTCAGACACCCAGGAGCTACCTAGATCTCTAGTAAGGTATTTGTTTTATGTTATAATATTACCTCCTCAGCTTTTGTAAAAAGAGATATCCATTCTCTCTCATCAATTTCTTTTCAAGCCAGGAAAATATGCTTGGATTGAAGATGCCTTTTAAATAAATGATTAAATATGAAGAATGAGTCTCTCTCCCATCCGAGACATCGAGGCATTAATATTGGCTGTTTGTTTCTTTAAATTGCCTCCAGGGCTCCACTTCCACCACAGCTCATTCTCCAGATGACATTGCCTGACCCAGAACGTGTTCCATTCTAGTTAGAATTTTCAAATGCTGAAGTTATGATTATTAAGGTCTAATTTACACACAGCCAACTGTATCTTTTTCAAGTTCACAGTTTTGTGGGGTTTTGCATAAATGTTCATAGTCATGACATCAGCACTACAATTACAATCCATTTCTATCACCCCTAAAATTTTTCTCATGTCCCTTTAGTCAACTTCCTCTCATCTCCAGCTCTGCAGTTGATAGAATCTCTGTCCCTTTATTTTTGCCTTTTCAGTGGTTGTCATGTCAGTGAATTCATAAAATTAATAGCTTCTTGTGCCTGACAGAGTATTGCTTTCTTAGTACTATCAGATTGTATTTGCAATCCATCCATGTTGCCATAAATTTCAATTGTTCATTCTTTTGGGTACTAAGTAATATTTCATTGTATACCTGCATGCTATGGTTATATTTATTATATTCATTTGTACATTTTGTGAGTTATCTTTTCTTGTCTTTGATACTTGTGTGCAATCATGGATGGACTTTATCATGTTCTATTTCCTCTAAGATGATATGGTTCTTGGGAAAGATTCAGGCCTAGAATTGAACTTATTTGCATTCAAGTTCTAGGCTACATAAATGGCCAACTGCCCTTATGGTATTCTTTACCCTGAAGGGTAGTTTGCAAGGGGGTAATCACGAATTTAGTCTCTCAAGCATAATTTGGGAAGAAGATGTAGGTAGGGAGAATTGAATCTGCAGTATAGCCTTGCCATTCAAGGTTTGTTCTTTCTCAGACACGTTGCCTGAATTTGGTTCTCTAAACATTAGCTTCCTTACTCACATTAATAAGTTGGTATGATAATCCAGAGTAAAATAAGTTTAAAATTCTATAGATACAGCATTCTTGGAAGTCAAATCATTTTATCACTGTCTCATTCACAGTTCCCTATCCCGACTAGTCTCTTGGATATACATGTATTTGTTTTTAACTTGGTATGAATTTCAGGCAAGAAAAGGAATGTTTTTTCCTTCATATACCAGTAACTTATTTGAATTATGTAGCTATCTTTTATGAGTTCTATTGCAATGAGCATTAGCAAATATTTTAATTCAAAAATAGACAGGATTTTTTCACAGTTAATAGAAATGCTTCTGTATTTTTAACCATGTAGAAACTGTAAAAGTTAGCATTTGAGTTAAAATTAACAGGTATAGCAGCATATAGAAAGTGACCAGGGGAAGTAGTTGGTTTAACTTTTCTTTTTTTTTTTGGTTGGTCGTGGGGCTTGAACTCTGGGCCTGGGCGCTGTCCCTCAGCTCTTCAGCTCAAGGCGAGCGCTTGAGCTACAGTGCCACTTCCGGTTTTCTGGTGGTTTATTGGAGATAGGAGTCTCACGGTCTCTCCTGCCAGGGCTGGCTTTGAACCACGATCCTCAGATCTCAGCCTCCTGAGTAGCTAGGATTACAGGCGTGAGCCACCAGCGCCCAGCTTGGTTTAACTTTTCTGACTGACAGTGGTGCTCATTACCAATCTTACCTTCATCACTGTGTTCATCTTTGTAGCCAGAGATTTTATCTATAATAGGAAGTTTGGTTGGTTTGGCTACAAATGATAACAACTAATGAGAAAACCATAACAGGAAAGCCCTAATTTGGAAAGTGGGCATGAAAACATACTGTGAGAGAAAAAAAAAAGATGTAGCAACTGGCATGCAATGATATCAACAGAATTATGCAGCCTTTGGATTCTCAGTCAGAGGCATTTGGCTCAAGCTGTAGCTAGACATTTGCAGAAACTCTTCACTTTCCAGGCTTCTCTTCTTATCCCCTAGGAGTCACTCGAAAGTATGTATCACAGGTATCAATAGATGTGATGCTGTCCTCACCTCACCATTTCCTTAGCTTCTTTTGCTGTGAAAATTCTATCTTTCAACACAGATTGTATGGCATGGTTCCCAGTTTAGAACTGTCTTCCCTTGCTCTTATTATGCTCACTTGAACATGGCTGGTGACCTCTGATAGCACTGTGCCTTCTCAAATGATAACAACGCCCATCTCTCCACTTTCTCTAAGTCTAAAACATAGTGCTGCAATTTAC
The DNA here is from genome assembly GCF_024711535.1 of Dipodomys merriami. Classification (NCBI taxonomy): domain Eukaryota; kingdom Metazoa; phylum Chordata; class Mammalia; order Rodentia; family Heteromyidae; genus Dipodomys; species Dipodomys merriami. Next base: position 12,733,345 of record NW_027204493.1, read on the forward strand.
TCTATCACTAGTATGGTTCTGCCATTTTTGCCAGGTTTATGTTGTTATCTTTTAACTATGATTCTTTCTCACCTGGGATTTAGAACTGACACACTGCTTTACTCAAACAAATTTTGACCCTCAAATTTTTCTTATTCTTTGAATCACCATTTCATACCTTAGCTTTGTCCTGGTAAAATTTTCTTCTCTGGATATTAATGATTCAAATAGATGTGTGATGTCTTAAAACAGTTCACTAGACACAGTTTGAATCCTCTAGTTAGCTTCCTTTAAGTAACACTTCCAACTACACAAACAAATACACTGGGTTGCACATACACACGCAAAATATTAATACCATTATGCATGTTAATATTTTTAAAAGTTTACTCAAAGCATAAACATAAAATTTACCAACTTGTACAAATAAAATATGTTTTATAATATGCAGCCATTGAACAAAATAGCTAAGTAAAATCTTATACTCAAAAAGCATATATAAGCCCAGCATTGGAGGCTCATGCCTAGAATCTTAACCACTCAAGAGACTGAGGATCATGGTTCAAAGCCAGCCTGGTCAGGAAAAGTCTGTGAGACTCTTATCTCCAATAAACTACACACACACACACATACACACACACACACACACACAAAGCCAGAAGTGGCACTGTGGCTGGAGTGGTGGAGCACTAACTAGCCTTGAGCATAGAGAGGCTCAGGGACAGCGCCCAGGTCATGAGATCAAGCCCCAAGACTGGCAATTAATAAAAGGTACAAAAGTCCTTATGTCTAGGCCACAACAATACAAGAAATCAACTGTATTACATAGCATACCATGTAAAAAACCAGTGGTTTTAAGGACTTTAACATTATTAGTTCTTTTTAATGTAGGCCTTAATAACCCTACATTTTACTTACAGATATAAAGTGTTTAGATGGCACAAACCAACTTTCATATAACTACTTTTATAAAAGTTCAATAGGAATAAAAAGAAATGTACTTACGTGCCCTTCCATTCCACTATATGGCAAAGAGACTGAATGACGTATTTTCCACTTAGCGCGTGTGACCAGCTAGAGTAAGACTCTAAACCCGATATGCAGCAATGAAATTTTAAGTAAACCAAAGATAGCCGTTGAAGATAACAGATATTAATTCTCACTGAAGCACTTATTTATCCCAATAATTTGTATATGCTAGATGCCAAATAAACATGTCAGTGCATGAGCAAGTTACCAGACTGGTTACTGCAAGATTCATGATTTAATCCTAGCAAAGATTCAAGTAAAAAGATCTCCTGAAAATCTACAAGAAACAGAGATGGAAGTCCAGAAAAGGATTACACACAAATCCTAGATACAGATGAGAGAAGATCACAAAATTAGCCAACATTTGTGAGCTAGGAAGGGAAGCTAGTACGTTTCTGTATAATATAGCAGGTTATAGAAGCAGAAAAGCCTTCGATAACAATTTAGACTGAGATTCTGGGGAAAACTTAAGTTCAGACTCTTCTACTAGTTTCACTGAGCATATTCTGTTTATTTATAGGCAAATCTCACTGGTCTGCCTGTCAAATAAATGCTAATGGTAATCTTGGCTCTGTGGTAGGTTTTTTTGATGTTAAACATTTGAAATATGTTTCCATCTGAAAGGACAGACTCTAATCTAAATGGTAGAACCAAAACTACGTCAAAAGAAATAGATGTTAATGTCACCCCTGAGATGCACTAAAAGCTAAGTAGCAAAGTGGATAAGAAAGGAGGGGGTCTTGGTTTCAGAGAAACATTAACACTACCTGAAGATAGTATGTTCTTGGCAGAGGACTTAAAGAAAAACAGTCATATTGAGTGGTTTTATGGGTGTGTCAAACTGAAAAGGAAACCTTATGAATAAAAGGCAGATCTTGTAGCATTCAGAGAAGAGATAGGCCATGGAAAACTCAGAGCTCTTGCAAACTGAAGTTAGAGGCAATGGGAACGATGAGGAAAGAGGAAAGTATTTTACAGAGAGAAGGGAACAGGTGCACAGAACAGAAACTTTAAGAATTTTTATAATCCTTAAAAGTTGCACCAAATGAATCATGGTTTTTTATTTATATATTCACCTTAGGTACTTAGGCCAGGCAATAATTGATGCCTTGGGGTTCTCTAAAATTTCTCCATAGCCTTTCAATTAACAACACATTGGTTTAGGCTAGCTAAAATAAGACTGATTTTGTTTTTATTCTTAAAAAGTAGCAGAGACAGCTTTAAGCAGCCTTGAACCATGACAGGATATATTAAAACAGCAACAACAATGCACCATTGCAACAATGAGATGTACAAGTCGTTATGTCAAAAACAAACTTTACAACTTTGGTGTGTGTGGGGGAAAGACTGGGTGGGAGTGGGGGGAGGATGGGATGGGAAGGGGAAACAAAGGAGGAGGCTACAATGCTTGATAAGAAATGTACTCTCATTATCTTGCCCATGTAATTGTTACCCCTCTGTACAGTACTTTGATAACTAAAAAAAAAAACAAAGAAATGGCTTAGTATGTATGAACAATGTTTCCCCTTCCTAATTTCAGCCACACTTTTCTCATTGTTGGCATACAAAAATGGCTTTTCTATACTCTTTAAAGAAAGTGTTTGTCACAAGCAAACATAAATTCCTAGTACTTGTATTCAGCAAAGATTCTCGATTCTCTGAAACCTGAATAAAAATCCTTGCCAGAATGATCTTGTATTTAAAGAATCCCACGGACTCCACTCCCACATTACTCAAGCTGATTCAAAACTTTGGCAAAGTAGCAGGGTATAAAATTAACCCTCAAAAATCAATGGCTTTTCTGTATGCCAACAGTGAGAAAATCATGGCTAAAATCAGGAAAGCAACTCCATTCATAATAGCCCCAGAAAAAATAAAATACCTAGGAATTAACCAAAGAAGTGAAGGACCTTTATGATGAAAACTTTAAAAACCTGCAAAGGAAATCAAAACAGAACTTAGAAAATGGAAAAACCTCCCATGCTCCTGGATTGGAAGGATCAACATCGTGAAAATGGCAATACTTCCCAAGGTTATCTACAAATTCAATGCAATACCTATCAATATTCCAACCTCATTCTTCAAAGAAATAGAAGAGGCAATCCAAAAATTTATATGGAATAATAAAAGACCCCAAATAGCAAAAACGATCCTTAACAGAAAGAACAGTGCTGGAGGAATATCAATACCAAATTTCAAACTCTACTACAAAGCCATAGTAATCAAAACACCTTGGTACTGACACAAGAACAGACCTCAGGACCAATGGATAGCACTGAAAACCCAGAAAAGAACCTACAAACCTATAGCCACCTAATCTTTGATAAGGGAGCTTTAAAAATAGAATGGAAGAAAGACAGCCTCTTCAGTAAATGGTGCTGGAAAAATTGGTTACCTACTTGTAGAAAACTAAAGCTAGATCCTCATATATCACCTTGCAACAGAATCAACTCCAAATGGATCAAAGACCTCAGAGTCAAAGCAGACACTCTGAAAACATTACAGGATGGAATAGGAGAAACTCTAAGTCTCCTGGCACAGGCCAAAATTTTCTTAATAGAGACCCAGAAACACAACAAATCAAAGAAAGGTTGGACAAATGGGGTTGCATGAAATTACGGAGCTGCATGGCAAAGGACATAGCTAGCAAGATCAATAGAAAGCCTACGGATTGGGAGAAGATCTTCACTAGCCATACAATGGACAAGGGTCTCATATCTAAAATATACCTGGAACTCAAAAATTTAAATCTCCCAACAACAAATCCTCAAAGAAACAACTGCCCAATAAATAAGTGGGCTAAAGACTTAAAGAGAAACTTCTCTGAAGAGGAAAGAAGGATGGACAGTAGACACATGAAGAAATGCTCAACCTCCTGAGCCATAAAAGAAATGCAAATCAAAACACCATTGAGATACCACCTCACCCCAGTTAGAATGGCTATAATCAAGAACTCTAATAACAACAGATGCTGGAGGGGATGTGGCCAAAAGACAACCTTACTGCTTTGTTGGTGGGAGTGTAAACTTGTTCAATCACTTTGGAAAGTAGTATGGAGGTTCCTCAAAAGATTCCACATAGAGCTCCCCTAGGACCCAGTAATCCCACTTTTGGTTATTTACCCAAATGATCACAAACAAGACCATATTAAAGCTACCAGCACAACTGTTGATTGCAGCATTATTTACCATAGCTAAGATATGGAACCAACCCAGATGCCCCTCAGTAGATGAATGGATCAAGAAAATGTGGTATATATACACAATGGAATTCAATGCCTCCATCAGAAAGAATAGCATTGCCCATTTGTTAGGAAATAGAAAGACTTGGAAAAAAGTATATTAAGTGAAGTAAGCCACGCCCAAAGAAACATAGGTTCCATGGTTTCCCTTATTTGCAAAAACTAGTATATGTCTGAGACAAGCAGAAAAGGTCAGATGAGTTGATGTTAGGGAAATGAATCTCAAGATAAGTATTCAAATGTTTTTTTTTCTTTCATGCTATTGTTTCTAACATATTTATAAGATGATTTCTTTGTTGCTTTGTACTTCCCTCCCCCACATATCACCCCTGCTTTCACTGTATTTACTGTTGGTATAATTTGTGGAGGGGAAGGGGAAAAACAAATTGTTTAAACAGGGATACAGGTGGGCCCATTGCAACAATGAGATGTACCAGCCGTTATGTCAAAAATGAACTTTACAACTTTGGGAGCGGGGATCAGAAGGGATGGGAAGGGGAAACAAAGGAGGAGGAAACAAGGCTTGATAAGAAATGTACTCATTATCTTGTCCATTTAGTTCCTTGCCAGAAAAGCATCTGATTAATTCAGTCTCACCAGGTGTCTGTCTGAGTAATGAGGAAAATGGGTTATGTGACTCAACAACTTCTGGATAAGGACACATGAGGGACTTTAAGGAAGTCCAATGGGCAGAGCTGGATGAACCCAATCACTTGTATTGTCAGCCAGAGACAGAGAGAAACAGAGAGAACATGAACCCAGATAGAGCTAGACCAGAATGAAAGTATGAATCAAATATGTGTTTTGATGGGTTCAGGGAAGAGGGAAGTGGAAAGCATCAATTCATTTTATGTTGCTTACTTTTAAGTTGGAAGATTTATTTTATTTTTGGATATTAAGCAATTCAATGAGTGTCTGAGGGAGGGTGAGTGACTCACTTTCAGTATACTCAGCTTCACTCACCGGCGTCTTAGATTCCCTTGGTAACATTGAGGGTTCAGGAGTCACTTCCTTTCAACTTTCCCAAGACACAGAGTTTCACATTGACAATCCTTTACAGTTATGAAGAGAAAATATGAAACTCTTAGGAATTTAATTTGAATATAGTACTATTTATAAGACTTTTAACATTTACTGGGAATAGACTAGATTTGTGATAGGAACAACCAAGATAATGGGATTTAACTGAATCGCTCAAACAAACACATCATACCTACTACATTCACAAGAAAATTATTTGTATTTTAGAAAAACATAATCGGTGAGCCACCAGCCAGGAGAGAGGAAGGAATAAATTATTCTGAATGAAGAGGATAGGAAAGGCTGCATATATAAAATCTGACTAAAGCCTTGAAATAGTATCTGAAAGATTTAAAAAGAAGAGAGAAAGAAAGCTAGTTTCAGTAAAAACAAAATAAAAGTAAGCAATGTTTTAGAGAAAAAAATACCTCTATAGAGGTAGAATTAAGACCTAAATGCTAAGATGCTTGAATGTATCCTATAAACATCTCATATTCCCAGCACTAAAGGGGAAAAAAAACGCTTGATAACAGATAGAGAAGACAGATTAGATATGAGAGAAAAAGAAGAACAGAAAGATTATAGAGTTTACATAGAGATTATGTGTGAAAGAATATGAAAAGAAGAAACGGTAGAGGACAAAGAGTCTTGGTATATAGAGAGAGGCCTGGTGCTGGCGTGAGGGAAGAAAGCAGTTGCTTATTTAGTAACTGTAAATGGGGAATAAAAGAAGCAAAAAGCCTGACATGAAGGTAGAAAAGATTAGAAGAAAATGCTGGAAGAACATCATCAATTGGCTGAGTAGAACTTCTGCCTAAACCTAAGAGACTTAAACAGAAAGGCTTTGATCTATCCATGAGTGATTTCAGCATATGGTAAAACCCTTTAATAATGTAAAAATTATTTCGGTAATAATATTGACATATTCTTCACCTTTTTTAATTAAAAAAACCCAAAAAACTGTGTTAGTATTCACTTGGATGGGGCCAGAACAATGATGGCTACTGGTAATTTTAATGCCACCAAAAGGTCACTGATATCTTTCCAGATCACACATGATACCACATTAATCACTATAACTTGACCCAAACTATGTATCAAAATTGAATGCCAAAACAGATGAGACACAGTGACTATTTTAAATCAGCTATTAGGAAGAAAATGACAAATGATGTATAATAAATGTACTCTTTTCATCGATTCTTTTATTTGGGGAAAATATTCTTTTTCATGAAATGTGTTCTAGGTTAATATGCAGTGGGCTTATGATTGTTTAAAAGTAATCAATACACACATATACATGTGAAGAATGATCTGTCTTAATTTCTTATAGGGTATATTAGAACGAAATAATCACATAACCCAAAGTTCTTTAGCTGTTTGAGGCCGGAGGTGAAGAGCCTGACATTAAGCAAGGTTAATTTCCTTATTTTTTGCCTATGATACCTAAGGAGGAGTGCCACAAGGAAGAATTAAGCAGAGGTTCTCAGTCAGGAACCCTTCCTGCTATAACTTATTGTAAGGGAAAAGTTTGCTCTTTGTTTTCCTTAAGAAAAAAAAAATAAAAAAGGCCTTCCCTGGGAAAGTACAGCTCCTGATCTATTCTGTACCTCGTAACAATGTAATGTTAAAGTGTCTAGTTCCGAGGACAAAAACAAAGAAGGGTGTCCTTTCTTGTCCAACCCTCAGAGACAAAGTACATTAAGGGAACCATTCTGCCTCCCAAACAAATGTATGTTCCAAGCACACATTTCAGTGAGTCAGAAGGAAACAGACAGAGAGTCATCTCCCTGAAACCTGGTTGACTTCCAGCAAGAAGTCTGTGAAGAGATTGTTCTGTGTGTCACCTATCATGAACAGCTACCTAAGAACACTCAGGTAGTAGCTGGTGTCTTAGTAAGCAATGCCATATCACAGACAGGTCAACCAAAAAAAAAAAAAGGATGTCCGGATTACTGGTAGAATTAGTAAGTGAGAGGTAAGGAAACAGGGAAAGTACCTGGGAGCTATGAGTTAAGGTTCAAATTTCTTGAAGTGATAGTCATGATCATTGGATGAATATTAAGTTCAAACTTTAAATTCAAGATTTCAGCCCTCCAGCGAAATAAGTAAATCATCCAGCGCTTCCTGCCTGAGACCACTTTGCTTGCTTAGTGGTAGGACCTCAGTCATAAAGGTTTGACATGGTGCAAATAATGAGCAGACACACAACTTTAACCAGAAGATACAATTACTTCACACACACACACACACACACACACACACACACACACACACACACAATCACTGAGGAATCCTGGTTTCTGAAGTGTGTTGGGAATCTGTGGATAGAGTATTACAGGGGGAATATTAATTCAGAGAAAGTGAAAAGTATTTTAATAGTTTAATCAAATAATCTCAGAAAGTTCTCTTCCCAGATCTGGGACTGACAGAATAAAAAAAAAAATCAAGGTTGATGGAGAGAGAGAGGAAGAATCACTCACTTATGGCTTCTTCTCACCTGTCCTGAAATAAGTCATTTAAACTGAGTAATCATTCAGTTCTTTATTCCTTTGGGGAAAGAAATGATCTGTCTCTTCTCTCTCTTCCCTTCCCCTCTCACCTCTTTCTCTTGTCTCTCCTTTCCATCTCTTCTCTCAGTGCCCTTTCTCTTGTCTCTGTGTCAGTCTTCTGTCTCTCTGTCTCGGTCTGTGTCTGTGTCTGTTTCTGTGTCTGTGTCTCTGCCTGTCTCTGTCTCTCTGTCTCCCTCTGTGTCTCTGTCTCTCTCTGTGTCTGTGTCTCTGTGTCTGTGTCTGTCTGTCTGTCTGTCTGTCTCTCTCTCTCTCTCTCTCTCTCTCTCTCTCTCTCTCTCTCTCTCTCTCTCTCTCACACACACACACACACACACACACACACACACACACACACGTCTTTGTGGCATTTAAACAGTACCCTGCAGATAATCATAACTTGAGAGTATGTATTCCCTGATGAGTGACTGTCTAACCTGCTCTTCAGAGCCTATTTTTGTCCCTTCACCTGGTCAAAGGCAGGGAGAAGGAGGAGCCATGCAGCCCAGCCATTGTGGTTTAGGGCTTCCTGTAACAGGGGAGCCACGGGGGCTGCAGAGAACCGGGGTTCTAGGGGACCTGGAGAGGTCAGGCTGTCAAGGGGTGAGTAGTGACCAGAGCTGGCGCTGGCGCACCAGAGGTGCCGGGCTAGGGCCGGGCAGGCTGCGGGGGTGACGGCCCCACCTCCCCAGCTCGCAGGCCCTGGGGCTGCAGGAGTGAGCGGGGATGGAGGCGCGGCTCGGGGTGCGGTGGGGTGAAGGTGTAGCCCGAGGGCCAGCAGGCTGGGGCTCGGCGGGGTGTGGTGGAGGCGGGAGAGGGGGAGGGCTGGGGAAGGGAGGGGCGGGCCCTGGAGCTGCAAAAGCTGCCCAGCAACTTTTTCTTGGTCTCTCCGGGACAGGAAGGGAAGCCATCGGGAGAGCTCGTGCGGGGCGGCTGGGTTCTGGAACCCCGAGCTAAGCCAGGGCCTTGTGTGCGGTGCCGGGGGCAGCATGGGACCCGGCCCCGCGGGGCGCGCGCGGCCGCAGCTGCCGGGGATGCTGCTACGGCTGATCTTGGCGCTCGGTCCAGGTGAGTGTGGAGCTGGCCGTGCGTCAGGGACCCAGGGGTGTGTGCCAGGGTCCCGGGGACCCCGTCAGGGGTGAGGGGTGTGTGTGTGGAGCGGGGTGCCGAGATGGGGAACTTGAGGCGGATTCTCTGCCCTGAATCCACGTGGACTTGGGCTCCCAGCCACTGGCGCTGCTTGGAGAGACGGTTGCACACGTACCACACACACACACACACACACACACACACACACACACGCAATTTTCACTCCCCCCTGCTCACTCTCGGGTGAGCAAAGTGCATGTTGCACTCTGTCAAGCATCCATCAATAATATTAAAAAGAAAACACCTCCAAAATTACCTCTGGGGGCGTTTGGGCTGCACACACACACGCACACACACATGCACACACACACATGCACACACACACACGCGCACGCGCGCACACACACACACACACACACACATGCACGCACGTCCTTGCAATTCGTGGGTGGTCGGAGATCCGCGAGTCCTGCAGTCTAACTTCCTGTAGCTCAGACAGGTGCCTGGCCCGCCGGGGGACCCCGGGACCAGGCGGAGGAGCCCGGCCTGTGCCCCAGCATCCCAGCGCAGCGCCGGGAAGCTGCCCTGCATTCGATTGCCTGGTTTTTCACCCCAATGATGTGAATCATGCCTCCCCCCACCCCCCACCCAGCGCTGGTGTGTCTTCCCATAGAAAACTGGGAGGACAAGGGTCTCCTCAAGACTCGCTTGGCAGGGGCAAATTCTTCCTTCCCTTCTGCCTTCCTCTTATTGTTTAAGCCGTCTGTTCAAAGAATGTGTGCACCGGTCAGTTCTTTCCACTGTCGTCATCTTAGACGCCCAAATAGCAGAAGTGGCTGTAGCCGCAGCTCAGCTCCAGGGTGGGCCGCACAGTGGGAATGGCGGGCTTCAGGCCTGGCTTCCTTTTGTAGGGAGTTCAGGAGTGAGCGCGGGGGGCAGAGCTATCCTGGGCCAGCCTGGTGGACTCTCAGTGTGCCCAAGTTTAAGGACTTCAGTCTCCTGGAGGAAAGACAAAGACATAACTGTTATTAGGAGTTGGGATTGCTCTGTGTGTGTGTGTGTGTTTGTTTGCATGTGTAGCATAAAAGATCTTTGCTTTTAAAATCGTTTTATGATATTGAATAGTACAACCCTTTCTAAAGTGTCTTCCTTTGTGCCAGTCCTAGTCTTTATGGTAGAAGAAATGTTAATCCAAGTAAACCTGTGGCATGTACTCTTGGGACAGATACACAGAGAGAAAGAGTACGGAAGGTCTCCATCTTCTAGCAGAGTCCCAGTACTTCTAGGTTTGCTCACTTGTTTCAGATCCACTGTCCTGGGGACATAAGTGTTGGCTTGAAAGGCCAGCAACTCTAATTTGGGGTTTCAGGCCAAGTTGAAGTGGACAATGAAGACTGGTTGCCAAACATCTTCAACAGCCTTCCTAAGAGTTAAAAGAAAAACAATTTCAAGCTTTTCATCTCCTTTTAATTGCTGATATTAAAACAAGCTACAGAAATACAGCATCATTTTCTAATCTTTGAAGTGTTGGGGCTTGTTCTGGGCAGAGCAGGGAGAAACACCCACTGGAATGCATTGCTGTCAGGTACAAAGATTCCAATCTTTAGCTCAACACAAGCAGGCAGTGACAATTTAAAATGTATTTATTCCTTTCTCCTGCTCCAGTTAATTGTATATCCAAGGGACATGTTTTCTCTTTATTTCAATCTGTAAATTATAATAAATCATATACCACAATTTTGCCATTTGGGATGTCAATTGAGGTTCTTAGGGAAGCAACATTACATCTTTGAACCTTAGATATCTAGGATTACTAGGAGTAATTGAGATTCTAATCAGAATTGTTTAAAATTTTTATGGCATTACCCTACCAACTTTTTAAGCATGCATCCTCATTAAACATGCATAGACATAATTGTAAGTTTTGTTCATGTTTCATTCTGACATGCAAACACATAGAGAAGTTAGGATGTAAAAGGTGTGGTGTGTTTAGACATCTTGTGTTCTTTCTAGTTTATGCATAAGCATATTCCCTTCAAATCTCATTTTAGCACTCCATAAAAATGCCTTCCATAAAACTTCTCATGAGCCTGTAAGAGAATACCATACTCACAGTGTAGTCCCATTTTACCACTTTCCGTTGCTTACAGGCAGTTTGAACATAGATAAGAGAGCTAGATAATCAGGAAGCAACATAAATGTCTTAAGGGGGAAAAGCAAGTGCAACTTTGAAATGAATGAGGTCACATATGCTCTAGGATGTTACAGGCCAAGGATTCTTTCCACCTGGATTCAGAATTGCATGCCTTCTAACTGCCCTTGCAACCCCCTGATTAAAGTCTCTCCACGAGGTAACTTCCCACTGGACAGTAAGCATTCTGCTTTTTCTTATAATGAAAAGTCTTCCTTTCACTGTTTCATTTCTTCCTGAAACATCCACCAGCTCTGGCTTCTGTTCTCTCTCTTTTATTTTCCTGCCCTCTGTCTCCTTCAAAGATACATCTTGGTCCATATCTTGGTGTTTGCAGAGCTCCTCCCTGGATTTTCCCCTGTTCACTTTATGGGTTCTCTCTGGATCAGCTCTGGCCCAAGTCGGGACCTCCAGCCTCATTCTTCCTTTGAGTTCTAGCTTAGCATTTTCATCAACCATTAGCTTTCTCCATCTGGATGTCCTGTAGTTACATTTTCTAAATTGAATTCAACACCTGCTCTCCAGAACTTGCTCCTCTATTGTCTACACTTCCCTGCAAATAGGGAAGCCAAGGACTGATCCATGCGTTCCAGCCTCCCAGTCTCACCTCCATGTTCAGTCCCTTCTCCCTTCTGCCCCAGCAGGCCAGCCCTCCTCGAGCTGGGTCTTGACTATTGAGGCATTTAAGCTGTTTTTCTGCTTTGTTTTGTTTTCTTTTGCTGCTTCTTTCTTATCTGTCCAGTTCATTGTTCTCATTTCTACCAATGCTATCTCTAAAATATTTACCTGTGTTTAATCACTGCACTTCGTTGTTTCAAATGCTTGAGGTCTCTATGTCTTACATAGGGTAAAGTCCAATTTTCTTGGCCTGTCTTTTTGCTATCTGGCCACAGCCCACTTATCTAATCTTTACTCTGTTCTATCCTCTCCCACATAAACTCTCTCTCTCTCTCTCTCTCTCTCTCTCTCTCTCTCTCTCTCTCTCTCTCTCTCTCTCTCTCTCTCTCTCTCTCTCTCTCACACACACACACACATACACACACACACACACTTTCATACATGAACATGTATATGCTCTCTAAACCTTCTATATGCCATTACGTGTTCTGAGTACACCTGATTATATCATGTTTGGGGTTATAGGAATACTTTTTCTGGTTAGACCTTACCCTTTCACTGCATTGATTTCTTTTCCTCTCTTTTTTTTCTCTTCTCTTTGTGGCTAACCATCTTCCACCCCTAGAAGAGTCCATCCACAAACACAAAAATTGTATAGGGAAGGCTATTTTTTATTTTTAAAAGGAAAAAAAAACCCATGATGGAATCTTTCATTTCTGAGGCTCAATCTAAACTACCTTCCCTCATCTTCAGTGGCCTTAGGCCACCCTCTATTACAGCAACTTCCTCCCTCATTGCTCACCAGCTTTCCCTGGTCCACTGAAGTTAAGCTTTGCTCTGGCCAATGAGCCTCTACTTGACTGAAAGTCATAAATTGGGCTTCAAGATTTCACATTTTCAAACAATCTTGTATATGTTTCTAGTATGTCATCAAGTTTGGAAGTGAGTGCTTAAATATTATCATTGCTTCCTTCCATTTCCTAACACATTAAAATTCCAGAGTTATCCGTCTTGCCTAGTGAGATGACCACCAAGTTAGATAGATTTCATCACCAAGATTATGTCAGTTGAAATGCATTCTCTCTAACATAAATGCCGACAGCTTTCTTTCTTCATGTACGAGCAGTCCTGGGCATATTAAAGAGGGCGAAGTTGATGTAAAGACATGAGCTTCTTATAATGGAATTTTAGGCATTCAGTGAAAGAAAGATGCTTGTTCTTTTTATATGTTTTTGTTTTTTATATCTATCTATCTATCTATCTATCTATCTATCTATCTATCTATCTATCTATCTATCTATCTATCTATTTATTTGGTTGGTGTTGGGGTCTGAAATCTGGGCCTGGGCATTGTCCCTCAGCTCTTCAGCTCAAGGCTAGGCTCTATCACTTGAGCCACAGCACCACTTCTGGCATTTTCTGTTTATGTGGTGCTAAGGAATAGAACCCTGGGTTCATGTATGCAATGCAAGCACTCTACAACTGACCACCTTACCAGCCTTCTGTTTATATGTTTAAAAATGAGGAATTTCAGGGAAATTATGGGCAAAATTATGGGAAAAATATTTGAAGCCAAAACTATCCTGGTATCATGTAAAAGTTGCCACTAAAGCCATAAGCTTTTTACCAACCCTGCTCAGCTTAAGATACTTCGGAAAACTGTAGCATGGCACAAAGGAAGAAGCCTAAAGGCTTGTCCCTCTAAGCAGCAAATCAGATGTAGAGATTCTCTTCTCAGTTATGGTGAATATTGATTTGCCAGGAAGAATAGAGAGATGAATGGCCACAAGCCATTCATATCACAAGCTCTGAGACAGTAGATTTTATAGAAGACAGTGATTCCTGGGCTCCTTCTGATTATATGAAGAGATACCTTTTATCTGACCAGTGAGCTCTATAAAACATACTCTGTTTGATCATATCTTGCACCTACTTCATTCAAGGCATTGTAGTAGCTATAATGTCAAATCAAAAACCTGAAATGTGATCTAGAAAGGTTGCCTATTAGGAAGCACTTAAATGTGGAGAAAGAAAATTCTCTTTTCTAGCAGGAAGAAGCTCATTTTTCAAGTTAGTACCTTCTCTCAACTAGGAGATTCAAGGAAGGCAGTGAGTGATTGACCTAAGCAATCTGATAGAGTCATACCTCATACTAGAGTTCAATGTAGACATCCATTCTGAATTCAGTGTTGGCCAGTGGGGAGTGGGAACAATCTGCTGGGGATTTCTGGGAAAAGAAATTTCACTCCTATGAGACAATAGGTAAGAAACATATTGTCAGACTTCAGAACAGCTACAGTTCAGAGCAGCTACAGCCATCTTACAGTCATGGTATTAGCTAGCCTAAGGATAAAATGAATATACTCTGGGTAGTGTCACAGAGAGATAGAATGAATATTGTGCCCTGTATTGTCTTTGAGCCTCTAAATTCTCCAAAAATTTTCAACAGCATCTTTAACATTTTTACATAATTTAAAAGTTATGTATTTAACATAACTAAAAGCTGTAACATAAGTTTCTACAGCCTACTAGACATCCTGTACTTACATATAATTAATGAGTAATGCAGAACTAACTGTGGAGCTCAGGGAATGGAGAAACAGCACTGAAACATGTTAGTGTCAAACCTTCAAGGACAGAAAACCATCATTAGAACATTAAATCTGCCCTGAAGGACCTTGGATAACATGGAGTCCAGCTCTTCATCACTTTGAATGACTATAAGTCACACTATAGTTAGATGAAATAGAGAGGAACATAATAGCAGTAGGACCTACAACTCCTGGTTGCTGTTTTAAGAGATGTAAGGGTATTTCTGTTTGTCTGTTTGTTGTTATTGTTTTCATGCTGATTCTAGGGCTTGAACTCAAGGCCTGGTTAGTGGCCCTTAGCTTAACCCTAATACTCTACCACTGAGGTACATTTCCAGCTTGTTGATATTTAATTGGAGATAAGAGTCTCATGGAGACAGGTACTGGTAGTTTATACCTATAATCCTAGCTACCCAGGAAGCTGAGACCTGAGGATCGTGGTTCAAAGCTAGCCAGAGCAGGAAAAGCCATGAGACTCTTATTTCCAATTACATACCAGAAAATTGGAAATGGTGGAGCCCTGGCCTTGGGTAAAAGAACTCAGAGACAGTGCACAGGCCCTGAGTTCAAGCCCCACAACTGACAATGACGATGAAGAAGAAGGAGGAGGAGGAAGAGCAGGAGGAGGAAGAGGAGGAAGAGGAAGAAGAGGAGGAAGAGGAGGAGGAGGAGGAGGAAGAGGAGAAAGAGGAAGAAAAGGAGGAAGAGGAAGAGGAGGAGGAGGAGGAGGAGTCAGTCACATAGACTTTCAAACTATGATTCTTAGATTTCAACCTCCTGAGTAGCTGGGTTACAGGCATGAGCCACTGATACCTGGCTATGTAGGTTCTTGAATGGGAAACTGATATAATGACAGCAGAAGAACAAGGTGTTCAAGTTATTCAAAGAGAATGAAACATGGAATGTAGTCACTGGTCTGGGTCCTATAAACCATGATTAAGCAACCTGAGTCATATCCTGAGGTCAGTGGATTGGTTTTAAAGGCTTAGAAAAAAAATATCATGCTCAAAAAACTAGGAGACAGCGAAGAAAAGGTAAATGGATCGAACCCAGATGGAAGTCACCAGGATCATCTAGTAAAGAACCCGTTCTAGTTTTAGAGTTTCTGTTTAGTTATAGTACCATTTATTGACACATGGAGTCCTAAAGGAGGCCAAGTAGAAGGAACACTTACTTGGACAGGCTGATTTTGAGACATCCATGTGTCCAAGGCTGGCCAGAATCTTCCACATCTAAAGATTAAATGAAGACCTGGTGTTGATGATATGAATTAGGCAAAGAAAGACTAGAGAAAGCTGCTGGCCACAACTTTGCAATTGCTTTAGAGGGTCTGGTGGAAAGAGATAGTATGAAGGGATGGAGAGGGAACAGCCAGAGAACTAGAAAGAAGACTGATGAAGGGCTTGAAGAAGGAAGAGTGGGTCATCAGCATCAACTTCTTCACGGAAGTCAAACTAGTCTGACTGTCTGAGCACAGGCAGTCTCCAAGGTATGCCAAAGTAGAAACCTGAATGGAGCGGCCTAGAAATGAGATGAGGTAAGGAAGCGAAAATAGTGATGGAGTGTCTGGTGGTAGAAAGGAGATGGGCACGCTGGGAGAAGCTTCCATGCAACCAAGAAAACAAATGAACAGGTAATAACTTGCACACAATTATGAAATGAGACTTTTGAATTTTGTTATTGCTTATGATAGATTGAATGGGACACTTGTTCATTTTTTAAAATTGCGTTGAGGGATCTGCAAGTGGCAGAAGTCCGTAACAGAAGGGAAACTAAGCAAAGGGGGTGGGGCTTCAACATCTGGGAAGAATAATACCAAAGAGAAAGGAGAGGAGGACTATTAATGACCAGCAACAACACTTAGGGAACATAGGAGTGCCTGTCTAGAGTCCATACCTAAGGATGTGACGGCTAGCAAAGTAGGCTCTAGCATATGAGATGGAGAAGTCATATGAATTAATGAGAGGAGGGTGACACAAGTAAATAGAAAGGGAGGAAAGCAAAATTAGGAGGGAGCAAAGCAGTGGATGACAGCAAGAGCCCCAGGAAAAGACCCCTTCCATACTCCATTGTACAGATCAGAGAGGATCCCGCAGAACATTCTCACCACACTAAGTCATTGCTGTCAACATGTTGGGTTTAGGGTGTGTAATTCAAAATAGCACTCCAGTTGTGATTGCCAATGAATGTGCTTTCGTCAGACTTCCTCCCAGAAAAAAGAAAGTAAACTAGCCAGTTCTTTTAGAGATATAGATTTATGTTTCTCCAATTAACGTTTTAATATTTCTCTCTAGGAGAAGAGAGCTGTCTTAGATTCTCTTTATAGTAATCACTGGATAACATGGAGTAATCAGTATCTTTTCTCACAGAGAATTAGTGTTGGCTTTGGCAGGTTTTAGTAGTAAAGAAATAAAGCCTTTTCTTCTGTGTAAGTCAGGGTCTGTCTCAAGCATTTGGAAACAGTTTCATCTAATCATATAAATTAGAAAATACATGGATGTCTATTCTTTATTTTGTGACAGTCAGGATTACTTCCAATTGTATATATTCAATTATTTTATCTAGTCTGTGCATGCTGATTTCTTTACTTGTAAGTTATTCTTTTAAGCAGATAAACTTAAACCGCCTATTTTGTCAATGTTTTTATATCATAGAATATTAGCACTGTAAGTAGCTTTGAAGTGTATTCTAATTCCATTGAGAGATTTACCTGTTCTGTTGTACAAATACTTAATAAAAACTGCAGTATTGTCAGCAAAGATGACTGCATGATCATTCTATATTCTGAAAGAGTAATTGCAATTCTTTCTCTCCTTACTTTGAAGAGACTAGAGACCATTTTTACTACTGAAACCTGAAAGGCTTCCTATAAGAAAATTAGGTTAATGATTAAACAAAGCATAGAAATAAAAGTTCTCAACACTGGGTTGTCAGTGTTGGAGATCGTTTCATTGTGTGTTGAAAAGCATGAGCAGAGCTATTGCACGGATGGAAGCCTTAAATGCTGGCAGTTGTCACTTCCCCACTTCATTAGAGGTGGCTTTTGTTTGTCTTTGTGCAGGCTTGATCCCATTTCCATGGATACATGTAAAATGCAGACTGAACACAAGCTGGCACAGGGTCATATCAGTAGATAGCTCTATTCCAAACCATTGACCAGTTATGTTCAGTTCCTTTAACCAAATAGTTTCTTAGATGCCTACTCAAGGTTAGATTATGAACTTTCTTGTATTTTTACAACCACTTGTAAATCATATTGTTATTGCTGCTGCATAAATTATATATTTCACAATATTTGAGTTTTCTAAGTATGTTTTTAACATTGCTCTTTGGGAGAGAAAATCAAATAAAAGCTAGCCTGGCAATTAGAAATATTTTTATATGACCTTTACTGCTTTCTCTCCTCTTTTAAAATTATCTTTAAGTAGTTGTACAAAGGGGTTATCATACAACAGGTCATATTATAAGTGCAGTGCATCTTGATTGATACCACCCATTTCATCATTCTCTGTCCTCCACCCCAACTGTACCTCTCCCCTCAATTTTCTTAGTTTCAGTGGATACACATTGAATATACATATGGCCTTTACTTCTATTTTCAGTATAAAAATGTAATATATAGATAGCCCTAACAAAACTATAATGCAAAATTGAAAATGGTTAGTAAATGCAAATGTCCTAGAAGAAATTTCCTAGTTATTAAAACATAAAATATCCCTAACTAAGCAAACCTTAGTATTGTCATTCTGCTATCCTTCAAGCACATTGTGATTCACATGGGAGCTAGGCTCAGCTGGATGGTTGTAGTGGTTCATGCTGTAATTGCTAAACTACTTGGGAGCCAAAGAAGACTGCCCAGGCCAAAAAAAAATTAATTAGTTAATTAACAAGATCCTACCTCAACAGAAAAACCTACATATAGTGACTTACGACTGTCATCTCATGGAGGGAAACATAAACAGGATTCTGGTCCAGGCCAGCAAAAAGTTAAGACCATATTTCAAAAATAACCAGAGCAAATACAGGACTGGGGATGTGGTTCCATGTTCATAAGCATCTGTCTAGCAAGCATGAAGCCCCAAGTTCAAACGTTAGTGTCAAAAAAATAAAACAAGATTAAAAAGAAAAACAAGCACCCTGCAGCCTTACTATCATATGCCATTGCTGTTTCCTCTTAACTGAAGTTCCTGCACATATCACAGAAGCCTCAGTTTCAGTGAGGCCCAGGAATACCCGGAAGCATACCCACCTCTTATTCAACTTGAGTTGGACTTCTCACATAGACCTTTTATTTTGGTAGGTCATGGGGTTTGAACTCTGGGCCTGAGCTCTGTCCCTGAGCTGATCAGCCCAAGGCCAGTACTCGACCACTTGAGCCACAATGCCACTTCTGGTTTTCTGGTGGTGAATTGGAGATAAGAGTCTCATGGACTTTCCTTGCCTGGGCTGGCTTTGAACAGTGATCCTCTGATCTCAGCCTCCTGAGTAGCTAGGATTACAGGCCTAAGCCACTGGCACCCAGCTATCACATAGGTCTTTTGATAGCAGAGTGGTCACTTTCTGTTCAATAATAACCTGTTAGAACCTATGGACTGTGGAGGAGACATGCCCATATCTTTCCCCATGCCAACGATTCTTGTTACCCATTGTGTTGAATGAATGACATGCCGGCACGAGCCATGCCTGTATCTACCATAGTGTAGGATAAAAAACACTCTTTCTGGAGGAATGCCAAATTCAGAAATTTCACATTCTTTCTCATTTGTTTAGGCAATGGTAAGTTTATATGAATTTGTCAAAATAGTCCTTCAGTTGATTAGTTTGTTTTTACTTTGTTGACAAAGTTTGTTTGCTTTGTCTTGAACTATATAACCACTCCTCTGACATGTAAGAAGATTACTGAAAGCATTGGGGCAGTGCATAAATCCTCTTCACCCTCAACCCTTTCCTTCATGTTTTCTGTTCTTGTGACATTACTTTTAAATTAATTATCTTCAGCCAGATTTCTCCGTGCCATTGCATATATTCTTTAAGATCAGGACTGTCCTATATGTCAATACATTACCCAAACCTAGTATATATAAGCATTTAGAAAATGAGGGAGCAGGCTGGGCGCTGGTGGCTCACGCCAATAATCCTAGCTACTCAGAAAGCTGAGATCTGAAGATTGCGGTTCAAAGCCAGCCCAGACAGGAAAGTCTGTGAAACTCTTATCTCCAATTAACTACCAGAAAACTGGAAGTGGCACTGTGGCTCAAGTGGTAGGAGTGCTCTCCTTGAACTGAAGAACTCAGGGACAGCACCCAGGCCCAGAATTCAAGACCCAGGACCAACAAAAAGAAAAAGAAAAAGAAAGAAAGAAAAGAAAGAAAGAAAGAAAGAAAGCAAGAAAGCAAGCAAGAAAGAAAGCAAGAAAGAAAGAAAGAAAGAAAGAAAGAAAGAAAGAAAGAAAGAAAGAAAGAAAGAAAGAAAGAAAGAAAAAAGAAAATGAAGGATCAGTAAAAGAAAGAAAGAAATAGAACTCAGGCTAAAACTTTTTATTGTAATGTGTAACACGTGCAAAGAGAAATACATTAAGAGTAAGCGTATAGCTTGTCAGTGTCAGGGCTATTCAAAATTAATTTTCTGACTATTATTTTATGGAAGTTGCCAGAAGACATGAATCTCCTGGATCAGAGATAAATAAAGTCCCTGAGACTTTATTACTCTTGGCACAACAAACAACATGAAAGCCATTGTTTGCATTGATTTCTCTCACCCTCAAATCACAGAAGAACAGAGACGGTTCAGAGGGATGCAGTAGGTTACATTGCAGGAAAGAAATACAGAGCTTTGTGAACCTAGAATTTCATAGCAAGCAGATAGAAAACCACCCTTTTCCTCCCCAGGAAGACATTTCTGCAGGCGTCCAGGTGGCTTTTGTAAACACAACTTTGAGAAATGGCATGGTAAAGAGTCCTCAGAGTATTGCATCTTCCACAAACTGTTTTGTGAAAAAGCCATGTAAAGGTGTTCCAATCAGAGCTTAACATGCTATTTTAAAAAATTTTTGTAACCGCAATTCAGGTGAAAAATATATAAGTAAATAAGATTGAACAGATTCTGTGATTTTTTTCTCTCTTTTATGACAATCATTTCTTTGTTTGTTTTGCTCTTGTCCCTAAGCTAGTGAAGGATACATTTCCTAGACTTAAGTGTTTGTGTTAAGTCTTAATACATGTACAAATACACACTAACACAGTACATAATTTTCTATGACTGAATTGCAAACGTTGTGTTTATGAGATTAATCTATGTTGCCTATAGATGTAGCATTTTTGTTTTCCACACCATATATTCCACTGTGTGAATCTACTGTAATTTATTTATCTCTTCATTCTCACTGGTGAGTAGTTCACATTATAGGCAAATGTGAATAGTCTTACTAAATATATGTTTGCGATTACCTTTGGTAAATTCATGTACACATTTCTACTGGTATGTATCTGAGAACAAAATTGTTTGAGCATAAGGATTTAAATACTCACCTTTAGTAAAATTCTGAGGCTTTCTAAAGGCTTGAATTCATTTGTTTTTCCTACCTTGTGTGTTGTAACTTGGTGTATGTGTCATCCTGTCTCCGTATAACATTTCTTTGAGTGATGATGTACTTCATCACATTTTCAGGCTCATTAGAAAATTAGACTTGCTTTTCTGTGAAATAACCTTTGGAACAAAATGATCATAAAATTCACAATGGGTTGGTTGTCTGTTTTATGGTCCTGTGTAAGTTCTATCTTCTACATATGAACCAGTCACACATGTTGCAAATATAACCTCTCCCTTGAATGGTTTTCTCTTTTAATGATGTAGATCAATCAAGTTGTTGATGCAAATTTAGTTAAAATTTTCAGGCTTTGTGTTAGGTTTTTTAAAATTTTTGCTTTACATATTCAAGGTTGTGAATATATTCTCATGTATATTACAAAGATGTATTTGTTTTCTAATTTTTAGTTAGATCATTGAACTAAGTTTTGAGAATTGTAAGAGGTAGAAATCAATGATCTTTTCTTTTCCATATAGATAATGATTTTTCCTCACCCTTCTTGTGTTAATAAGGCAGGGTATAGTGCCCACATGTTAAGGTGAAGGGAGGTATATAACATAGGCTTCGTGACAAGGCATCGGACTGTTGTGCATTACTAACACAGTCCTTGTAATAACATGATGGAGAGAGTCTGCTAACTAAATGACTCTGAAGTGACTTACAGGCCGGTGATATATAAAGCATGGAAATGCTGGGTGAAAGGATGGATGACTCATGATTTAGGTAAGATGGAGTGCACTTCATCTAATTCTAAATAGCAAGTAGGAAATTATGAATTGTTGATTTCTGGAATTTTTTTTCCCATTGACTATTTTCAGACCAAGGTTCAGGGTGGGTAGTAAGTCTTTAAAAAGATGTACCTAAAACAAGGGTAGCTATACATTGGTTCATGCATAGATGCAGACCAGAGACTCCCAGGAACCTTATTTCCCAGGGAGCAATGGCTGCATGTTTGCAGTTCAATATTTGAAGCAACACTTGTCATGATTAAAGAGAGGAGAACTTTTCACAATATTTTTGTGCCTATTATTTCCCCTACCATGGTTCTCTTTGTATCCACCAACATGATTTAAAGATGCTTATCCTATAGCTCATTGCATTCTTAATTTGGATTATTTATTTTTCAGTTTGACAATTTCATTTTGGCTCCTTTCTAAATTTCTTTTGTTAAACTTCTCTCACAACTTGTGTAAGTTTAAGCTGTGCTGTAGCCTGGGCTCATTAATTTTATTGTCTGACCTCTTTTCATTTCCATTGTTTGTTTGTGCTGGTTTTCACCTGAGTTATTTTCTTTCTTCTTCTTCTTTTTTTTTTTCATTATTGTGGAAATACCATACAGAGGGTTACAATTACATGGGCAAGATAGTGAGTTCATTTCTTATCAAGCATTGTTGCCTCCTCCTTTGTTTCCCCATACCATCCCTTCCCCTGATCATTAGATTAGAAGAAATTGTTTGTGAAAACAGTCAGAAGCTTGAGATGATATGCTTCTAAAGAGAATGTTCTCATCTGCTGCTATAGAAGCAATATCTTGAAATAATAGCATGTCCCTCTCTGTTTAACACTGTTTATACAACTTTATAAGTCACTCAAGCAATAAGTCCAAGATCTGGTTTACTTCTGGTTTACATGCTATCTAAAGTTTGAGCACAGCCTTAATCATGGAGTAAATTAACAGCTCACTTTGTGTAGATATCTGAATTTTATTTTTCATTCCCTTTTTAGGATTGAATAATATCCTTTTCTCCACCTCTCACAGAGGCACAAAGTGAACCAAGAGTGTAATCTCTTCTCTGTAAAAATATACTTTTCACATTTCTTCCAATTTTTCAATAATCTTCAATATGGGATCTAAATAACCAAGTCCTTTATTCCCCAAAGAGAAAAAATGCAGATTACTTTAAAAGACAATGTTGATTCTAATTTTCCAACTTTCCTGCATACATTTATTGATAAGACATTTTAATTAATGGAAAAGATTGTTATTGAAAAATGAATTAAAAGTATGCTCCATATTGGTTAACATTTGAAATTTTTAATTTTATAGCAAATTTAACTTAGTTCTAATTTTGTAAATGTGTATATTTGTTTATATTAACCATTCCCTTCTGCTGTGAGGTAAATGTAGCTAATGATACATAAAATGTGAGTTCAGTTTATAGAAAATTTTCTTATAAAGCAGAATAATTTGACTATATTTTTTAAAGTGACACTTAAACGTTCATCTTTACAGGAAAATATTTATATTGATTTCTTCGTGGTATTTAAAAGTGAATGATTTATCTTACCTATACTCACCTTTTCTGTGCAAATATACTTTACATGTACTTTTCCATAAAAGTTTCATATTGTATCTTTATGTTAATATATGTTAGTTAGTGATAATTCCTATAAGTTTGGGTTGTTTCTTGTGGGATTTTCCTGTCTTTTACAAATAACATGGCTATAAAAGTTACTGCACAAGATTTTTTTTAATTTTTTTTTCCTTCTGGATAGTTTCCAATGTGGCAGTGTAGCATCTGTAAAGTGGGAGTTCACCAATGTTAATATCACCAGATTTTCATTTACTCTTTGGACTTTGATGAATGTAAATGTTTTATGAAGAAGCATTCTTTTCAAGTGATCATTTTAACATGCAGGTTGAATATTTGAGTAATTTTGAACATTGTTAACAGTTATAGCCTTAGAATTTGGGCCTGAAAGAACCTCCAGCTTGGCCTCACCCCTCACATTAGTGATAAGTGACTTTTGAAATGACTAAGGCCCAGGAAACCAACTTGAAATGACTAAGGCCCAGGAAACCAACCTGCAGCACTGTACACAATATATACATCACTTAAAAATGCATTTCAATCAATCTCCTGGCACATGTTCTGGTATCCACTGTTTCCTACTTGTTGATTATATCACTTGAGAATGAGAAGTGACAGTCTTCTAGTTAGGATTTCTGCTCTTCTGTCAATCAGACCAGAGAGAGGCGGGGGAGAGAGAGAGATAGGAAGAGAGAGAGGGAGAGAGAGATCCTGTTTGCCAGAGCACTTGATTTTGAATAACTCAATCCATAGATTGTTCTAGCTCACTACTGCTATGCAAGCCATCATTCCCCCAAAACCTACTGGCTTAAACCCTTGTCCATCATTTATTATGTCTCAGGAGTTACTTCTGGCTTGGTGGAGCATTCTCACTCAGGATCACTCATGTGTTGCCCTCAGAAGGCAGATGGCCTTTTCTCTCTTCTCATAGTTTTCCTCCCAATCTTTCCAGCATGGCAATCTCTGGAGGGCTAGACTTCTTCCATGATGGTTTGGATAAAATCTAGTGCCTTGAAGGGAAACTGGGAGACATTAGACTTTTCTAGCCACTAAGAAATCATATAACAGCCATCTATTCACCAAAAAAGATTTAAAACCACCACAGTAACTTAAACAACTTAATGCTTACAAGACTGCTCCCTGTTTAGACTGGGCTTTAGACATTAGAATTATTGACATTTGGGGCGTGACCATTCTTTCTAGGAAAGGAGGTGGAAGCCATCTGATCTGAGCACTTGTAGGTTGCTATGAAACAGTCTTGCTCCCTCCACTACAGCCCAGCACCAGCTCCCAACCCCTGCCAGGTGTGGCAATCAAAACTTTATCAGACATGACTAAATGACCCCAAATAAGAAAGCTTACCTCAGGAGAAACCATTGTACAAAACCAGCATATATCAAACACATTCAATGTCAGGGACAGCATAGAGCAGTTGATCTGCAGAATAAGTTAATGCTGTCACTTTCCTTGCAGACTTTAGATCAGTCGCAAGTAAACTATTCTCTTTATTGGGTCACTGCAAAGATGAAGTGTGATTATGGAAAGACAGTGTCTTTCAGATTGTAAAGATGTCATCTTTGGTTTCTCACAGATGTGAAATTCATTCTCTTTTTTTAAATCATCATTCATTTATTCAAAGAAATTTAAAATAATAGAGATGGCTTGTCTGGCACTGGAATGTCAGTCACTGAGGGTTTGGGGTATCTAGGGCAGCCCCCGTAGGAGCTCTTTCTCCAATTTCTAATGTCACTGTGGAGGACAACAGTAGTACTTTAATCCTCATAGAATATACAGTTTGACCCTTAAAGCAAAGACTTTTCAAAGGAAAATGATGTTTCATTCCTTAAAATGAGGAAGTTTCTTATGCTGCTATATTGACATGCAGATCATTTAGTGTTTGAGGGTTTTGCACTTTTTAAAAATGCAATAGCCATAAACAAAACATTATAAAGCTTTAATTTATATATAGTATATGGTCATTTCCAAAGGGAAATTTAATTGTTTTTCTTTTTCCTTTTCTTTTCTTTTCTTTCCTTTCCTTTTCTTTCTTTTCTTTTTTCTTTTTTTTTCTTTTGGAGTAGATTTCTTTCTACTTACACTATTGTCTCTTCAGCATGAAACAATGTTATTGACAATGAGGTTTCCTGCCTGTCATTATGTATATGCTCAGGAGGTCTACTCTGACCTATGACCATTTCCTGTTGCCATATGTACTCTGAATAATCATTAGCTGCACTATAGAGTTTGAAGTCTGTTTTCTTAGTTCCAGAATCATGGTCTGAGTAACCCCACTTCCGGTTAGTGTGGCTTCCTGGAGGGTTGGTGGACTACTGATAATATTTTCTTAGTTTGTATGAGGTGCTTTTCATGGAGATCAGCAAATGCAGTAATGTGACATCCCCCTCAGGAACTTAAACAGAATATGTATTCAGGATATGATTTCAAAGTGAGAGGGGAAGTGGGATCTCCAGTTTCTCAAGAAGTTTGTGTGTGGTGACACTAAAAGCTAAAGCCAAAGCAAACTGACTTCACCGAGTTTCTACCTCTTGTTGTCATTTGCTGTGGACTTCATGTGCATTATGTGATGGCGGGGAGCATACATTATACATATTTTCAAGAGAGAAAGCAGTGGCTTGTATAGAATGAGATTGGCCAAGGCCATAGGGCTTTCCAAAGGCCAAGCTCTTAGGTGCTATGATAATACACTGCTGTCCTTGCGCAGTTTGTGGATTTTCATTGTTGTAAAAAAATACTGTAATTCTCTTTGGTGTACTTGTGTCATCTCATCACCTTCAAATATAATCAGTCTCTGTGTGTGTGTGTGTGTGTGTGTGTGTGTGTGTGTGTGTGTGTGTGTGTGTGTATGTGTGTTGGTCCTAGAACTCAAGGCTTAGGCATATCCTTGAGCTTTATTGCTCAAGGCTGGTGCTCTACGCCTTGAGGCACTGCGCTTTTTCTGATTTTCTGGTGGTTAATTGGAGGTAAAAGTCTTATAGACTTTCCTGTCTCGGCTGACTTTGACTCACCGTCCTCAGATCTCAGCCCTCTTGAGTAGCTGGAACTACAGACTTGAGTCACTGGCACTTGGCTTCAATTTTCTTTTCAGTGTTTACCTAGCTAGATAACAAGAAAAGTTACAGCTTCTATAATTTTAGAGAATACCATACCAATAATCAAAATCATTGTTACTATTTAGACATATACAGATGTAGTCTCTATTAGTTAATAACCTATTGGTCCATCTCTCTATATATCTGTGTAGTTGCCTATATTCCCACATCTTGCTTGGAACCAGCCCAGAATTCCAAGTTATTTATTACATTAAGCAATCTTTACTGCTCTCCCATTGAGTAACATTGTTTGGTAAAATAATGAGTATATCCTTCTATTTAACAGCTATTTCTGAGTCACAGCTTATGCTCCAAGTAGTACTCTGTATGAGCAAAACGGCAAATAAAAAACCAGACGAGTTTCCTGTTTATAATGACAAAGGCAAACTGACCATAAGACAAAAATAAAACTTAAATTTCTGGGACCTCCCTTCTCAAACCCTTTTCGTGTGCTCACACTGCCTGCTATTTTTATTAAATATGCAAAAGTTAAGGTCACTGTGTCATTTCTACTCTAACATAGCATATTTGGGCAAAGATGTACATCCACTTAATGAATTCTTAGATGAATTCTAGTAAAAGAAAACATAAAGTACCTTGAATATCACAGCTCCCCTGTGAAATTGGAAAAGAATACTAAACATTTGTGTGACAGAGGTGCAGAGGTGTGAGAATGAAAGGATCTTGTCCTCACTATAAGTAATAACTTTAGTTTTCATTGTACTAGAGTAGAAGAAAGGAATGGAACCTTTCTTTAGAGAATATTATTTAATGAATTTGTTTCATGTGAAGAAGTAATCAAAATATGTATAGCCATAAATGATAGGCTGGGAGGCATTACAGAGTGCTTTAGACAATCAGTGATTTGCAATCTTTGGATCACATAATTTCCTAAGATTGCTCTTTTCCTTCCAAAGCAATATATAATTTTATAGCTAAACTTATTTTGCAAATTTATATATATATATTTTTTCTTAAGGACCATCTCACCTTCAAATTAGTCTTTCTGGAATTTGGATTTCCAACTACAGATTTTAATTAGTGAAGAAGACACACACACATACATATACAGACATATATGATATATATATATATATATATAAAGTTTCAGTCCCTAGCACTGAAAAACAAACACACAAACAAAACAAATGTTTTATGAAGAAAAATAAATCAAAAGAGTAAAAAAGAATTCCAAGTGAGAGCAGAGGAAGGAGAGAAGATTTATGTAGGATTAGTTATTTTTTGCTCTATGTCAAATTTCCACACTGTCATGAGTTCCAATTATACACTTGCCATCTCACAGTTTCTAGGGGTCAGGAATCTAGTCACGGCCTCATTGGCCTAATTGGCGAAGGCTGAGGTCTCATCTGATTGCATGACTGAGGAAAGATTGCTTTTCTGAATAGATTACTGATAGAATTCAATTCCTTAAGGGTTGTTTGATGGAGGGCCTCATTCCTTTGCTTGCTCTGACCTGGAAGTTGACCTCAGTTTCTTCCCAGGGTAACCTCTTTGCTTCATCAAAGCCAGTAAGGCAAGAGCATCTGCTAGCAAGATGGAAGTTGCAATCTTGTGTAGTCATAGTTTTCCCACCATGACATTTGAGTCCATTTCTTGAATCTTCCAATCTATAGGTTAAAGTTACAGGTCTTGCCTTCGCCATGGGGAAGGTGTTTCACAATCGTGTATCAGGAGTATCAAGAGATGGAGCTCACTAGAGTGCATCTTACAGTCTACCACAGGTGGTAAGAGAAAGCATCTCTGAGAGATTCATGGGAGACATACAGTAGGAAAGCAATGAAGGAAAATATTCAGCTATTTGGGAAAAGCACTGGAAGAATGAAAAGGGTGGAGGAAAAGGTGTTTGAGTAAGATCCAGGTCTCCAGCTGAGTAAGCTTCCGGTAGACAGGAAGGAGAGGTCAAGTGAGGAAGTTGATCCTGCAGCTGCAGTAATAAAAGCTATACCTGAGAGCAGCAAGGCCATATTTCCAGGTAGGACACTGTAAGAGATACAATTGGAAAGTATCCAGGAGTTTGAAGAAACATGTATACAGATTTGTTGGGTCAGAGATATAACAGCAGAAAAAATACTAATTCTAATTACGTCTGGTTTTTTTTCCCCCATACATTGTCTCAAGATCTATTATTACTTAATAGGTTTGGCAACAGGCATGTTAACTACACCAAAAATTAAACTGATCTAAAAGGGAGAGGAGATAGGGAGGGAGGGAGAAAAGGGGGGAAGGATTTATTTTTTTCATACAGAAGGGAGTTAGGAGGAAGTAAGAAAATAAGTCAATCAAAGAGACAGTAAGTCTTGAACTCTCCCCTGTAACTGCTGAACAAGTTGTCTTTCTCTTGGATTTCACTGTCTCCTTCTTAGCCTTCAGGAGACAGAGAGTCTGCCAGATGCAAGCTCACCCTCCAGCACCCTTTTGGAAAAGAAGAGAATCTATTGAGTTGTTAGGAGGCACCAAGTCATGGTAAATGGATGTAGGAAACAATTACAGAGGGCTTTTTGAGATGTTTATTGCCTTCCAGATAGGATTTTTAAAATGTTAAAAGGCCTTGAAATGACCTGACCACCTGCCACTGTACTCTAGGGCTTGATGAAGTTCTTTTACACACACACAAACACACACACACACACACACTTTTGATAATTTTTACACAGAATATGAGCAGTAAACAACATAGCTGGAATCAGTATATACCTCTCCTACTTAAATATGTTCATCTGTACATGGACAGAATCTTTGAAACCATAGCAGTGAGTTGAAGCTTTCTAGTAGAGTAGTTTTACCATAATATTCACCTCATAGGGCTACAATAACAAAGTACCACAGACTGGGTTGTTAAACTGGCAGAAGTTTATTTTCTATTTTTTCTAACAATTATACAGTTGTGAAGGGCAGCATTTCAAGACCCAGGTGCATTGGCAGGTTATGATCCAGGTACCAGCTGGTGTCGGTCTCTTTGACTACTAAAATTGAAATATCATACATTCAAATTTATATTCTATCCTTATAAATAAATTCAGTACCCTTGCAAGATTCCTCTAACCTCTCAGAAAGTTGTTGAGTTTACCTTATCGTTTGGTTCACCTGTATAGCTTTGGCTCTCTATTCTGTCAAATTAGGTATTTGATTTTTCCTTAGGTACAAGCTTAGAAACTAGCCTGTCATTGGTTCATGGATGATGACAGATGATGTGAGATTAGTGAGTTAGGGAAAAGGATGGACTGTATTCTTCCCAGCATGGTCAGCAGCATGAACATGCTCTTCTACCCCCAGAGCCCTCCCAAAGCAGTTATGCCAAGAGATTACATGGACCTCTGTGCCCACAAAGGGTTGCATTATAGGAAAGATGCAATGGACTTGGTGAACTTGTTGCTTTAACACAAGGGTACACAAATCTGTTCTTTATCCTAATGGGAGCTGTTATTTCATCCACAGTATTATCCACTATAAACCAGCCAATGCCCAGATAAAGAGCATCCAGGATCTTATATGTGATGCCTACTATATTTTGGTTAGATGATGATCTCTCCAAAAATATATCACTAGTCAAGTTTCTAAAATTCTATAATTATTGCTTATTTAGAAACAGGGTCTTTATAGAGTACCTTGAGGAAACTGATAGAAAAAAATATTCAAGCTACTTTTGAAGACTCAGAGGAAATATAGAAAATTGTATTTGAAACTAGAGAAAATGTGATTCTTATTTCATCACAACAGAAAATTGGTCTAAATGTATCATATATATATCATATATATATGTATATATATATCATATATATATATGTATATATATATATATATATATATGGACAGCATACAACCTTGTATGTGTGTGGGAGGGTGTGCACGCTCGTGTGCGCACGCATGCGCCAGTACTAGGTTTGAACTCAGGGCCTCCTGTCTCACTTGACTTTTTCACTCATGGCTAGCACTATACCACTTGAACTTCACTTCCAGAGCCCAGCTTCTTGCTGCTTAATTGAAAACAGAGTCTCACTGACGTTTCTGCCCAGACTGTCTTCTAACTGAGATCCTCTGGGCTCAGCCTCCTAAGATTATAGGTTTGAGCTACCTGTGCTCAGGAAAGCCTACAACTTTTAGACAATGGACTTTGATATTTAGCTGAACCAATTTCCAAACAAAATGTTGAAGGTGTGGCCTTCTGGAATAAAATGTGAGAAGAGGGAACTTGAACACAAACATGT
The DNA here is from genome assembly GCF_024711535.1 of Dipodomys merriami. Lineage (NCBI taxonomy): Eukaryota > Metazoa > Chordata > Mammalia > Rodentia > Heteromyidae > Dipodomys > Dipodomys merriami. The sequence goes on from NW_027204493.1 coordinate 12,763,886, forward strand.
TAAACAAAAGGGAATCAGCCTTGATGATTTAGAAAAGTCTCAGCTGATCCTGATTACAATGAATAAAACCAAAAGAAGGCCAGGGATTGGCTCAGCCTTTTGCTGAGCCGATTGATTGTGTGATTCATGGACCCTTTCATCTACCTTAGCACAGGCCAGAAATAGAGATGTGGCTGTCCAAGAGAGACCCTTCGTCTAAAGCATAGATGGTGATCACATGCGTTGGAGACCTACAAGGTTTTTAAGAATGTTCCATTAGCAGAAGCATTGCCATCTAAAACTGAAGGAGACAGAGGCACAAGGCCACTAAAGCTGCTGTGGGTGGTAAGAGCTATGGGTGCTCTCTTGGGCCCACAGGGCGGAGCTGTGAACAATGGAATTTTTCTCCGACCTTGCAACCTAAAGGAATTTTCCTTCCTAGAGATCTAACTTTGGGGAAACTGGTGACTCCTTTATTCCTTCCAGTTTCTGCCTTTTGGAATAAAATGTTCAATCACATGCATGCATGTGGACATTTCTGGAAGTAGATGACTTATGTTCTCTCTTTGCAAGGCAGATAGAGAAGAATTTTACCCCAGAACATATCACCTAGAATCTCATTTATATCTGATTTGGATGGTAGATTTCAGACTTTTAAGCTGATAGTATTTAAATGAGATATAAGGCTCATCCTGGCACATAGAATAGCACCTACTGCACAGAGAACACGGAGTCAATGTTTGTTGAATGAATAAAAATGAATCAATGAGAAAATAGCTGTTTCATACATTCATTGGTTTTGAATAACGGTCAGTTGTGAATGGACTAAAGAGAGCCATAGAATTATGAAGACAGACATATTGTCAGTCTGATATGAATTAATTCATGTGAGAAAGCCATATTATAGACAGACTTTCATGGAACTGAAGCGTTGTCCTTTGGACCCTTAAGACACTGAGATGAAAGATATTTATAACTGTTGTCCTTTTTATATCAAATGAATAGGCAGAAATCAGAGACATAGTACATATCTAGCAAAAGTAGAAGTCATATTTTCCCCTGAGGATAATGCCTTCCATTACATATTCAGAATTATGTCTTCATGGGTGAGCTAATTAGAACAGGCTTTGTGAATAAGGCTGAAGGAAAATAGTCCTGCTAGGGTAGGGGAAGGGGCATTTGTTTCCTTTCTTACCCTGATTTTTTATTTTTATTTAATTTTTTGCAAACACATTGTAATACACTAATGGAAATACAGAAAGCAGCAAAGTATGTTCACAATTGTACCACTTGCTATGTTACTATCCTATAGAATTTGTTTTTTATTCTGAGCAGTATATGTTCCTATTCTGTTTTCACCAGGCATTTTCATTCCACCTGTCTTTACAATTGTTGGTTTTTAACAACAGTGTGAACTTCCCCATCTAGTTTGCATACTACCACTTGTTTACTTAGTGTCCTTATATTGGACATTAATTATGGTTATTAAGAATTAATTTCTTAAGGGATACAGGGTAGACAAATGTGGAGAGAACAGGTGGGCAAGTGCAGTGATAATAATCAAGGTATATGTGTGAAAATGGAACTAGGTAAATTGAGGGGATGGGTGAGCTTGGGAAAGATGGGGAAAAGTGGGAGACATTGGTCAAGATGCACTGTACTCATCAACTGACATCTTGAACTAGATCCCTTTCATACAGCTACTTAAAGATTTAAAAAAAATTAAAGAACTGCATAAATGAAGTACACTTTCAAAGGCTGCCTAACTAGTGACATAAAATACAAACTCATGATTAGCATCATATTATTTCTGTGACCCAGACACCTACTTACAAAACAGGAGCCTACATCTAGCTGTTGCTGTTCGACTTTTAGGAAGTCTAGAGTCCTCCTAGGTGCTGACTGTAGTTCTCTTGGAAATCTTAGCTGCCTCTAATAGTGTGTCCTGGACACCACTGAACCTGCCCCGGGCACAAAGTCTGAATACATGGCCAGCTACTTTTGACAGTATGCCTGCAGCTGCCTGTGACAACACTGCTGCAGCTTCTGAGGACCTGATCCCTCTCCAAAGGCAGTGACACCATGTGCTCTCAATTCATGGTACTGTGGACCTTATACTTCATATCATTTGGTCTCTATTTAATGGAAACAGTTTTATGTCTGGGATGCCAACGCAGTGCTATAGAAATGGCCAGGATGGGTACTGAGAGTCTGATGTTAAAACTACCTTGGCCCTTCTTCAATACAACTCTCACTTTGGGTCTTGCTTTTCTTCTCTTAACCTAGGTTTCTCCCTTATTATGGCTTTCTGCAAATAAGCCCTCTTGTGAGAAGCTCCTTCTATTGGTTTTCCAGTACATACACTTGCTTGAGTCTGCCTTGAGCCATGTGGGTTAGTCCCTCCTTCTGCCAATCATGCCTTAAATATGTGCCCTGAAGCTCTGACAGTGATGCCATGGATAAACGTGGAATGATCCTTCTTGCTACATGTAGATATAGTGGCATGGTTGCAAAGAAGCAAAGATGAACTAAATATGGTTCTTCATCTTCATAAAGTCTGAAAATATGATATAAAGACAGCTACAGAAACATATTTTATGAGCATTAGGATTACACAGAAAAAATAAACATGAAGTTAAGCTTAATACTTCATGGAAAGTATTGTTTATATTAGCTGATTAGATAATGTGCTAAGTGTAAAGCAATGACACAGATGCCGAATCATAAACATTTTTTTTTTACCAGAACAAAGTCACAAGTTAAGATTTTTCCAAATTTATTGAAAGAAGCAGGGTCCTGAGGAAAGAATTCAATTCCAGGAAAGAAAAGATTTAAGGGCAATGGGATGAAGGAATGGCATACTTGTGAGGAGTAGGAACAGACCATTTGTGAGTAGAATTTCTAGACAATAAATTTGGGAGATATGAGCCAAACCAAGACTCAGAGCTCATCTACTAACTTGGTGACACTGAGCAATGAAGATGCTTAACTTTCATGATTTCCAATTTCCTTATTTGTAAATTGATAATAATAGCTAGGCTTTCTTTTGCACAATGTTCAAATGAATCAGGATGATTCATTTGGCACAAAGATAAAATCATTGAGAAATAGTAGGATTCATCCCAGCTAGTTGGGAAGAAGCAGTCAGGAGAACAGGAGTTCAAAGCCAACCTAGCCAAAAAGTTAGAGATTCTGTCTTAACCAATTAACTGGATAAGGTGGTTCATGCCTGCAATCCCAGCTATGTGGGAATCAGACATAGGAAGATTACAGTTGAAGGCCAGAGCCAGGCAAAAACTGTGAGATCTATCTGAAAATAATAAGAGAAAATTGGCTGTGTTTGTGACTTTCATTTGTTAGGCAGGCATTAGGCTCTGGCTGAGCTCAAGCACCAGTTTAAAATGGGGGTCTGTGGGGGTGTCGGGTGGGTGGAATACAAATTGAGATACACATTGTAATTTAAACCATAGAGGGGATGGTACTGAGAAGACATGTATTCAAATTAATTTTACTTTCACTCCAAATGATGTTTGCCTCACCAATTTTCTTTATATTCTCTGTATTCTGAATCATCCATGAAGAACATATATTAATTTAAATGGTTTTCATTCAATAATCACTATCTTAGTCATTGAGAAAATAAGACTGAATGAAAGAAACCATGTCTGGTCTCTCAAGAAGCTTGCATTTTAAAAGGCAGAAGGAGATATTAAACAACAAATATACAAAGGATGATTCAGGGTCGTAATTATTATGATAGACAATGGGGAGTGGGTTTTTGTGCTTGATTAATGATGGGAGGGCGCTGTATGCAGAACAGAACTGAAAGGACGACTCCATAAGGACAGCAGGAGCAAGGGGAGGGCTCTGTAAGGAAAGCAGGGTGAGGGGAGGAGTGGCCTATTTGATCCAAGATCAATGATGAGGTGCCAAGACCTCAATGCTGCTGGGAGAATGTAAGAGCAATGCAGCTGCAAGGACCCTAAGCAGAGGGAGCTGGACGCGGTCAAGGTACAGGAAGTAAATACAGCTAGAACACAGTGAGGTGAGGGAAATTGAAGGAAGTGAGGGCAGACAGATACTTGAGCACCAGACTGGACTCTGTAAATACAGCGAAGGATTTTAACATCAGTGCAATGGCAACACCCTGGGGGATTCTAAGCAGAGACTCAGTTCTCCATAACTGTGTCCACACGTATATTGACACATAATGTTAGTAAGGTAGACTTCTAGAAGACACAGTGAACCGCAGTTTTCTTTCTTTGTAAATCAATATTAGTAAATGTATATATGCTGCATATATAATAATGTTCATATGCTGCATATATATGCTGCATAATGGCATTTCCTCCAACAGTGGACATATATACGATGGTTATCCTATAAGAGTATATCACCTTGGGAGGTTCTAGACAGCTTTCTTTGTTTATGTACACTACATGCTATTTGGCCAAAGGCAAAATCACCCAGTAATAAATTTCTTCAAATGTGTGCCTGTCTTTATGAATGGATGTAAATTTAATATGCATATATTAAAATAAATATGTATCATTGTCAGTGGTGGGGCTTGAACTCAAGGCCTGAGCACTGGCCCTGGGCAATTTTGCTCAGGGTTAGCACTCTACCACTTTAAGCCACAGCACCAATTCTGGTTTTTCTGGTGGTTAATTAGAGGTTAAGAGTCTTATAGACCTTCCTGACTAGGCTGGCTTTGAATGGCCATCCTCAGATCTAGCCTCCTGAGTAGTTAGGATTAGAGGCATGAGCCACCAGTGCCCAGCTCCACACCTGTAATTCTAGCTTCTCAAGAAGATGAGATTGGTAGGATTTACAGTTCAAGGTCAAATCAAGCAAAAAAATTAGGTGGATGTGGGGGTGTGCACCCATAACCCCAACTATAGTAGGACACTTAAAGAGGATGATTGTGATCTGAGACTAGCTCTGGGCAAAAGTTCAAGACTTTACCAGAAAAATAACTATAAAAGGCTGATGTTGTTGCTCAGGTGGTAGAGTACTTGCTTAGCTGGAGTCAGGCCCTGATTTCAAACCCAGGTCTGCCAAAAACAATTAATGCTGATGAAAGAATAACTCTGTCACAATGTTATTCAATTACATGATTTTCTAAGTCAAATTAATGAGAGAACTACTTAAGCCTATGTATAAATTTATAGTCATTTGGTAATTTAAAAGAGAGAGCAGTGTGGCCTCTCTGAGCTTCAATTGATGTATTTGACAGTTAGTAAATACTAAAATAGTATTTGTGGGTGCTATACTACTGGGTGGAGATGATGTTTTCTGAATGCCAGTTATGACTTTTTTACATCATTTGCTCTGCTATTGCCTTGGCATTTTATTTCCTTAAAAGTAAAAAGGGCTAATGGTGTCCATGGGAAAAAATATTAAAATTCATTGCTTTTGCTACAGAGAATTTCAAAATTAATACTGTACTTCTCTTCCTAGCAGCATGTATTTCTAAGAAATATTTATCTGAGCTTTCTGCACTGAAACCCCAGTAGAGTGATTTAGGCAAATGGAAAAGCATACTGACTAATTGGATCCCCAAAGCTTTCTCATTGGCTTGGAGTGTCTTTTGGAGTGCTCCACAGAATCTCCCTGAAGTTCAGAGGCCCCAAGGAAGAGCTTTTCTTCTAGCTGTTCAATTCCTGGAACTGTAGACTTCTGAAAAGCCATGTACTTTCGATGTTGCCCTACACCAGAGTGCTCTTTTGTAAAAACACTTATTAATGGAACTTTGGTATCAATTTTAAATAGTCCACCGTCTTTAGTGTCTGCATGGATAAATGCTGATGTGAATTCCATTCCCATCTACACAGAAAACATGTAACACAAATTCCTCCTTCCATGGAATGCAGGACTGCAGCACTGGTGCTGTCTGCTTTGAGCAGGAAACATAATTCACCTTATTGTTTCCTGCTTTTTTTGTTATCAGAAACAAGAATGTTAAAAAAAAAGAAGTCTACCAAGGTGGCATGCTATTTGCTCCTTATTCCATTTCTAAAAACATAGATTATCATTCTGAAAGGAAAATAAAAAGACAAGCTATTTTTGACAGTTGATCTCATTGACATAAATGCAAATATATATATATATATATATATATATATGTAAATATAGATAAATATGATGCCCATCTTATCACTTTCATCTTCCAAAAGTGATCTCTTCTGAAAGAAAAAATGATCATTTTCAAGGAGCTGTGATAGTTTTTCTTCCTTGGACATGGTCATCCCTGCTTTTCCAAAAGACATTCCAAGTGGTCATGCCAAGATGAGCAAGGCATTCAGAAGGAGTAGAAGGTTACTGTCAGACCCTGCCCTTCGGTGGCGTAGAGTCTTACAATGTTAGAAAGGACAAATAGAATGCAAATTGCTTAAATAATCTCCAGAAGAAATACAGTGATTTAAGAGTTTAGAACTTTGAATAAACCAGGCAAGTATTTAAATTCTGTCCTTATTCTTAGCACTGTCTGGCTGTGAGATACTTCCTAGATCCTCAGAAATCTCTGAAGACAAAGTAATTAGTAACAATCTTCTGAGAACAAGGATAGAGAAGACAATATAACAGGAACATGAAATGTTTAACATGGTTCTAAGACCCAAAGAATTTTTTACTTTAGAGATGATTGCTATTATTTCTTGGTAAATACTAATAAGAATAATCACAAGGTCAAACAAGTCTTTTAAAGTAACCTTAAAAAACTATTTTATGCAATTATATTGAGAAACTGTACATAAAGACTATGTTTTTATTTGTCTTAATAGGCATTTTAAATTACTGTTTGGCATACAATGTTGGTCTCCCAGATGCACAAATATTTTCCGGTCCTTCAAATGAACAGTTTGGCTATGCAGTGCAGCAGTTTATAAATCCAAAAGGCAACTGGTAAGAATATTCTCTTCTTCCCTCAACAAAGTACAATCTACCTGTATGTAATATTTAACTAATTCATTGTTTGAATGTATATATGAATATGTATTCATTGATAATCCTCAACTATTTTCAATGAATGATCTGCCTTTAAGCTCTGACAAGTACAGACTGGTAATTAATGAGATAACAATAATTTTTTTAAAAAGAAAAAATTTCTCTGAATATCCCATAACAAATTAATAATACCAGTTTGACTGTTAAGTTAATAGGTAAATGATGGATGAAGACAGATAGACAGACAGATAAATAGATAGGTTGATAGAAAATATTGTCTTTACTTCTTATATGAACTGATATTTTTGTGCTTTTATAAGCAGCAAGCTAATGATATGTAGGGATCATTTCTAGATAATGAAATTGCTTCCTAAATTTTCTTCTTCTGCAAAGCTTTGACCATTCCCCTCTTTCTGCTTGTCTATTTCTTTCCATGTGGGAGACAGTCCTTAGAAGCACCAGTGGGAAAGTTACAATCATACCTCTCTCTAGAACACTTAGCATCTTTTATTTTGCCCCAACAGGGCCTCAGCTTTTTAATGTTGGGCAAGGATTACATTTATAGACAGTAGATAGTTTTTCTCCCTGGTGAAAAACAACTGCTTTCATGAAATTGGAAATGTGTGTGTGTGTGTGTGTGTGTGTGCATAATGTATTATATCTATATTTTTATATATTTATACCTACTGCTGGTTTAGGGTTCTGACAATAGTGTTACAAATAAACTTAAGGGAATTAGATGATCTTGAAAATTGCACTTAGGAAGAACCACAGGTCTTCCTTTGTGGTTGCCTTGTAGTCCCATCACTGGAATTTTATCTTCCTGTTGAGGCCGAAGTTTACATTCTATCCCCATCACCTGGATTTTGATGTCTTGATCACTACCTTCTAGAACATTATCCAGCCAATTATGATATGTATTTTTGTGTGTGTATGACTGAAGTCCGATACTCTAAACAACCAAATTCAAAAATATAGTCTAAAATCCAAGTTGGGATTATATTGGAGCAAGCTGTCTGTGTGATTGTAGAACAAAATGAAATCATCATGTGAGAGGGTTGTGTGTCCTGGAAGCATCTAGGACGAGGTGAATGGTGAGGTGGGTTTAAAGTGGTGGAGATGACTGGGCTGCAAATAAGTGTTAACTTATGGGAAGCAGCATACATTGCATTTAGAAGCATTAAAAAGAAAGTAGGTTGGAAACCCCAAAATTAGTAATTACTACAATCATTTGGGATAGGAAAAAATTGTCTCTATTAATTGTCAACTTTTTCTTTGATAAGCATAAAGTAGTAAGAAGTTTTGAGCTCGGAAACTAAAAGATGAAGCTCTCAGGAACCCATAATTCTACATAACCAGGCCTAACTTCCCACAGAATCCAGACTCAGATATCTTTACTTTAGTACCTAATAGATATATAAAACTTAACTGAAAGAAAACAAATACTTGATTCTGCATACTAGTTAATAACCAAAAAGCCTTAGCTCCTTCTATGGTCTTTCTTCTAGCATATTTCATCCATAAGCCAAACCCATTGGTATATCAACAAACTATGAGCTATGTCTAAATACTTGCTCTCATTTCCCTGGTGGAAGCCAGTACCTGCTCTTGCAGATGCTTCTGCAGCAGCTTCTCAACCTGTCTCCTGCTTCCCTGTGTCTCTACTACATCATCTTTTCTCCTGCATTGTCTCTACCTCTCAGCCTGGAGTTCAGGAATCTTGTTTTGTTTGCTGGTGTGCCCTCAGGGCCAAGTAGAAGATCAGTAACTGTTGAACGCTGTTGGATATCTACTTCCAACTGATTTACAGCAGTAGAAGTATTTAATGACTTAAATGAGACTCTCTCATGAACTCTAATGGGTACTACATGAATACAGCCCATATAAGGGCAACTTTGAGTTGAGTTTGAGGTTATTTTTTTTCAGAAACATGATAAATTTAAGGGAAAAAGCCACCATTACTAATAAATGTTATTATAGATGAGAAGCCAATTGCATATTGGAAGAGAATGCAACAACTGGCCAAGTTGCTAATTGGAAGGTAAATAAGACTGAAAAGGATAAATTGTTGATGGGAACCTGTCAAGTACGGTCCTGGGAAAAGGAGCAAAAGCTACCTCCCCAGTTTCTCTGTTGGATTCTCTGCAAAGCATTCAATTAATTGTTGAAAGACAAGTCAGATTCTATTGAGTTTCTCATGCTGATAGAATTAAGTCAAGACTGAGGACACCAGACATCTCTAAATCCTGCCTTGGTCTTCTCATAACATTCCTGAAAGAAACATAAACACAAGACAATGGCTCTGGGAAACAAAACTTCATTCTGTTACTGTTCTGACTAGTGCTTTGAAGGTGGAGCTGTCTGGTGATGTGCAATATTCAATGCCAAGGGTCAAAACCCTCCTGCTCTCCAGCCGGCATTTAAACTCCATCCAGTATGAGCAGACCCCACCATGTTATGAACCTGTCTATCCTGAAGAGCCAAAGTGTGTGGAGGTGATAATCAGGAAGGAAGAGAACAAAGCTGGCAGCCAGCCTGCTAGTTAGTGCCCCTTCTATGATCCTGTCTTACAAATCAAACAAAAGAGGCCAAGGGCCTCCACTTCTAATCCACTGTAGACAAGACATACTGTAAAATGCAGATAGTACAAAGTACAAAGTACAGACCTTAATTTTAAGGACCATGGAATGATCACTCAAGAAGACTGGTATGCCAAGCAAGCAACCATGAGTAACAAAATTTGATGCCAATCCCTTGTTTGACAGTTTGTGTGCCTTCAGTGTCCCTAGCTGTATTAACTTAATATTAAGATCCCATTATCTCTTTCCAAGGTTTGGGACACCAGATAGAGAGAGAGAGACAAGGTTTCTTTACCACCTCTGTTGCTGTGCCAGTATGCCTTGGCTCTAAGGACAAGGCTGTAGCCAGGATCTGGCCACAGTTACACCATGCCAAAGCTAGGTGGGTCCCAGTGAGGACAGGCAGCCTTCGCAACACTCAAGGAAAATAATATGAAAGTCTGGATCCAGAATTGCCTATTTGTTTTGACAATTGGCTCCAGGCCCTTCCCCACTCTTAATTTATGACAATCACACAGACATTATGGAAGTAGCAGATGTGGGAAGAACTGTTTCAACATTAACTTTCCTCTGATCTTAATGAAGTTAACTTTCAGCCCAGAATATGGTAATACTATGAGGTCCTTTAATAAGCTGTGAGTCTTTTCTCTTGAGCATAAGATATGCACATGTGCAAACACACACACACACACACACACACACACACACACACACACACACACACACACTTTTGATTCCTTTGCTCTCTCACACTCACTGCTTGCCTGCAAGTTGAAGTGAGGTTTTGGTGCCAGTTAATTCTGCCTCTTTTGACTCTCTGTATATCTATTTTAGTCTGTAACACATCTTTCAGTCCTTTATTTACCTCAGACAACTCTCTTAAGGCTCTAGTAGTCTGAGTTCTTCAATCACAATGTTATTTATAAAATAAAATTATAAAATTTTAGCTGCTTCCAATGTCTTGTGTTTCTAAGAATTTACAGACATATTTTATATCAGAATCTACTCAGTTTTTAACAAAGCAATCTGGACTCTATTACTAGTCTTATTTATTAGACATTTTATTATACTTCAAGCAAATAGAGGTGAGATGCCTTTGATAATTCTCAAGAGCCTTCGACAGTTTCAAGCAGACTAGAGAGTTTTAAAGGCAGGATGACTTCTCAAGCAAACACCAGAGGAGTTCCCTGCCTGTAAGTAGAGCTGTGCTCTGCTCTTGCTCAATGAAGGCGGAGGAGGACTAGCCTGCCCTGGAGTTTTTATTCTATACACAGGATGTTCAGATGTGGATGATGCAATTCGTATCACAAACAATCTGAGATATGTTTAAAATCATTTCCTGGAGTTGTGGTGATACTGTTTCTGTTTGTCCTTTGAAGGGGTGGCCCCAAGAACAATCTGAGCTCATTATATGACTAAAACATTTCAAAACTGCAGTCACTCTTGTGACGAGGACTGACTAAGGATGGATGTTTCCAGTTGGAGAAATTGGATTTCTGGTTCTGCTGGGTTCTAGTTCCTTTAGACAAGAGGAAAACAGAGAATGAGCATATGTCATAGGAAAAAAAAGTATTTTAAAATTTTTGTAATGACATTATATTGTAGTTTTGTTTTATTTATTTAATATTTATTTATTTTGTCTGTATGGGGCCTGAACTCTGGGCCTGGGCGCTGTCCCTCAGCTCTTCAGCTCAAGGCGAATGCTCTACCACTTTAGCCACAGCCACTTCCAGTTTTCTAAGTGGTTTATTGGAGATAAGAGTCTCACGGTCTTTCCTGCCCGGGCTGGCTTGGAACCTCGATTCTCAGATCTCAGCCTCCTGAGTAGTTAGGATTACAGACATGAGCCACTGGCACCTGGCTTATTTTTCAATATAGAAAAAGTATACTAATGCTCTGTATGTTGTAATATGATATCACCTTCCTCAAATATGCCTATAGAAACATTTGAAATTAAAAAAGTAATTCTGTAGCAAACCTCAATTGATTCTTTGATAATAACCAAGTACTCTTTCTGTATCAAACACATTATACTCAAATAACTCTAGGAGCTTTGTTAAAATTTACCCTCTCTTCCAATAGAAGAGCTAAACTTTGAAAGTTTAGGTAGTTTACCTAAGACTTGGGGGCGAATAAATAATAAAGTTGGCAAACTACTGCAAAACAGAGATAAGATGATCCAAATAAACAATTTTTTGTAATCATTCAAGGAAGCAGTGGTAAGATATAGTTAGTATTCCTAAGTAAGACCTAAATTTTATTTTTACACCAACTTTATAATGCAAGGTAAGGTTTCAGACTTTGAAATTAAATTTTCTATTATTCTCCGTACCCCATCAATCTTCCATTGGCCTTACCAGGGCATGTTGTCTGGGCCTGGCAATGGCTGCTACTCTCCTTTTCATCCTCTCATAAACAAAGGTTCCTCATCCAAAGTGAGGGGCTCCAGCACAGCAGTGTTTCCCATAGTAGCCCCACCACTACTCCCTAGGTGACTTAGGGACAGTCCCACAACCTCTCTGGAGCACAGAGCACATTTTGTCCTTAGGGGACAGAATGAAGCAAGCCTCTTCTGCAAGGATAAAGTAAAGCGCTTCAAGGACTCTTACTAGTACTTCATCAAATTACACAAAGAAAATCCAATTCCTCCTTATTGTTGCATTCTTGTGTCCCTCAACCATTTCATACCTTTCCTAGATTATCGTCCTTGAACATTGATTGGCTCAAGTCTGTTTCTTCCTCTTATTCTTGGCAAAGAATAATATTTGGATCCCCTTTCCAAAATAGCCATGCCTTTGCCTTTCATTATGGCCCTTAAATATTAGCCAGTAGCATCTTTATGTTCCAGAGATGGATTCTCTTCCCATCACATTATCCCGTTGGGCCTGTAGATCCCATTCCCACTTCATAACAAATGGTTTGCTTAAACTTTAAATTTAAGTAAAAATTTAAAAATATAAATTCCTTTTCCATTATTTTTACTTATTTATAATTTAGTCTAATTTTTGATCCTCTAAGACATTGAGTATGTAACTAGAATATATTCTTGTATAGATTTTAGGACACTAGGCCCATGTAGTATCAAGCCATTGACTCATCTACACTTATCACATATTTACTATATCATACATTCATCACACTAGGCTTGCTAATTATTTTCTCAGTAAGTTACAATAGTATGTATGGCTTATTTTTAATGATCATCATAAGTTACATGTTAACTATGCCTTGCTCTGAATTATTTCTTCCTTCCTCTTCTGGACACAAGTTTCAGTATGCACATACAAACATATAAGCCCTGGTAGACACCCAATATTTGTAATCTTACTTAGGGGAGGTTTACTGTTCCAGTAATGAAACAATGTTCAAGAATCCATGAAATGCCACATGCCATGGATTAGTCATGGAATGACAAGCTTCTCTCTGGAATGATGTCTAAATGTGTATAGCAGACTGCTTTCTAGCATCCAATTGTCAGAAAACATGTCTATCCATGTCTATATGAAGAGCGATGCAAGGGAGATGCTAGATGGCACAGTGAAGCTATTTGTTAATTGTTTTATGGCTCAGATTATGGGAAATAGAGCACATACTTCTCTAAAAGACTTCTCAGTGAACTTAATAAAATGGAAATGATGTGGAACTTGGAAGGAAAGAGCATGGATGCTGATCTAAGCTTTGTTGTCACATAGATACTCAGGGTCACTTTTTTACATGAAAATAGATATAGTTCTAAACTTATACAGTATTTATAAGGATCAAATGAAATAATGCATATAAAATTGCTTTATAAACTATAATGCAATTTTTCAATGTTGTTGCTTTTCTAATTTTTAATCACTGATAAAATCACCAAATACCAAACCACCAAAAATACTAGATCACAGGTCTAATTTCTGAAATATTTTGCTCTGTAAAATATTACACACCCCTACCTAGAACAAATCATGCTACGTGAGGTAAGCCAAGCTCCGAGAGATTCATGGTGCATGTTTTCTCTCATGTATGGGAGCTGGATCAACTGGACATGGTAACCTATACCAAACCCTAGGCATTCCTACACAGATTAAATGAGGTCACCTTTAGGGAGGAACCCAAGGCTGTAACTTCTCTCAACATTTAAACTACTATTTATTGAAATTTAAAAAAAAATCAGGATAGGTCCAAGAATGGGGATTTGTATCATCACCATGCTCTATGGTGAATATTTAGCTTTTAATTTTAATTTCAGAAAAACTGCATGTCAGATAAGTTGAAATAACAATTTTTATTCATATTTTTGCTCCTGGTTTGTAGGGTTTGTTTTGCTTTGTTTTGTTTTGTTTTTTGGGTCCGGTCATGGGGCCTGAACTCTGGGCATGGGCGCTGTCCCTCAGCTCTTCAGCTCAAGGCTAGCACTCTACCACTTGAGCCACAGCGCCACTTCTGGCTTTTTTCTTATGTGGTGCTGAGGAATTGAACCCAGGGCCTCGAGCATGCAAGGCAAGTGCTCTACCACTGAGCCACCTTCCCAGCCCCGGTTTGTAGGGTTTTTAGCTGATTTGTAGGGGTTTTGGTGAGGAAGGACAATAAGTTAGATATTTTGCAGTAATGAGGTTGGTGGACTTTGCCTGGTGAGCCTGATGGACTTGGAGAGGTTAGCTATCCAACTGTTAGGCAAAACAATGTGACAGCCAAAGAAGTCTGAGGCTTAAGTACTAAAATTGCCTATCTGCATGTGCCTGGTTGTAGTATTCCCTTTATCTGACCCCGGTGACTACTTCCTTTAATTTTTTTTTTTTTTGCCCAAAGTCTTGGGATCATTCTTTACCTTCCCTACCCCTTCCTTACCTCTCTTCCTTCCTTTCTTCTTTCCTTCTTTCCTTCCTTTCTTCCTTGTTTCTTTTTTATATCCTCATATAACTCTCAACCCCTTAAGAAATCTTACTAGTCTTACTTTCACATGCTGTCTTAAATAGGACCAAACACACCACTTGTACTTCTACCAGTGAGAGCCCTCCATCATCTCCGGTATGGATTATTGCAATTACCTTCAAAGAATTTCACCTCTGCTTTAATAAAATCAGTTTCAACAGGGCAGTCTTCAGGTAACCAATCCTCCAAAGACTTTTTTGACTCAGAAGGAAAAAAAAACAAAGCTTTTAATTACATACAAATTTCTGTATGATCTAGATCCTGAATCAGTCTGGACTTATCTCCCTCCTGAACTCCTGCTCCAGTCACAGAGATTTTGCATGTGTTCCAATAGCCTGAGTTCTTTTATCAAATTCTATAGCTCTTGTCTTTACTTCCTTCAAGTCTTTACCTAAACATTACCTCTCGGTGAGGCTTTCATTAATCATTCTAGTAAAGAGCACACCACCTTCTGTCCTGTACCCTTAACTATATTGTTTCATTTTTCCTCCAAAGCACTGACCAATATCACCATACAGTTTACATATTACATTTCTTAGCTATTTTCTCCCATTGGAATGTAAGCTCTGTGACCAGAGATCTTTGAGTGATTTATATACTGATGTATCTCCAGTGCCAAGATATCAGTGTAGTACATAGTAGGCCTCTTCTCCATATACAGTCTCACAGGTTGTGTACCTCATAAGCCAATGCACACGGTCTACAGGAGGATACGCCCTTTGGAGTTTTGCAACATTCCAGTCCCATAGGAGCTCTACAAATAGTTGTTGCACTGAATAAAACAAAATGTTTTGCCATAGTATTTTCAGTATACTTCCATCAGTAACCTTGAAGGAAAAAAACATCCTTGGTATTGAAGGGACACTTTGGAGAGTTTGGAGTCTCAGACAAACGGAAGATATTTATAACAGCTTCCCGATTGTGGGCTTACAACTATCCTACCTACACTGCCATAAATACTGTTTACTGACTAAACAAAGTATTTTAAATTCCACTGGAGGTGGGCAAATTGACTACTTTTTGGGAGTCTACATAATCACTATTTTCCCACAAGATAATTGAATGGTAAGTGTTATTTAGAGTAGTCTTGGAAGAGTTCCCAGTTTCAACTGTAGGAAAAGAGAAGTTTATATCTGGGGATTTTGTTTTGCTTTGAGAAACAGCACACACAATTTTTAGTTTGCAAGAAATATTTTATTATTTTCAGTCTTCAGACCTATAAATATGGCATAGTTCATCTGTATGAGCCAATTAGATAGAGTATGGTAGTATCATACCACAAATTGGATGGTTTCAATACTTCTGAAGAATTCCTGTATCAGGATTATATTAGAGTTGATTGCTAGTGAGATCTTTCTTCTTTGCAGCTCCCTTATCACTCTATCCTCCATGATTTTCCTTCTATGTGCATTAGAAGATCTCTTCTTATAAAGAAAGTGGTTCAATAAGATTAAGGTCCCACATTATAACCTAATTTTGTACTAATTAATAAATCCTCTATCTGCAAACATAATAACATTGGGTACTATACTTTCAACATGTAAATTTCATGAAGTATTATTCCATCCACAATATTACTATTTACTGAAAAAATATCTTCTTTGATTAAATGTGATTTTTCTATCCTTCCTTCCTTCCTTCCTTCCTTCCTTCCTTCCTTCCTTCCTTCCTTCCTTCCTTCCTTCCTTCCTTCCTTTCCTGCTTTCTTCCTTCCTTCCTTCCTTTTTTCTTCTTTCCTTCCTTCCTTCCTTTCTATCTTTCTTTCTTCCTTTCTTTCTTTCTTTTTTTTCTTTTTTTTGTCAGTTGTGGGGCCTGAACTCTGGGCCTGGTCGCTGTCCCTCAGCTCTTCAGCGGAAGGCTAGCCCTCTACCACTTGAGCCACAGCACCACTTCTGGCTTTTTCTGCTTACACGGTACTGAGGAATAGAACCCAAGGCCTCATGTATGCAAGGCAAACACTCTACCACTGAGCCACCTTCCCAGCCCCAATGTTGTGATTTTTCTGTATAAGAAATTGTTCTGTTTTTTGAAACTCCTCTGAAATGCTTGTTTGATTTTATTCAACAGCACAACTCTGCATGAACTTTTTCTTTGTCTGGATGACTAATTAAATTAAATCCATTGCTTCAAAGTTTTGTCATAGTTCAGGAGGAGGACTTGCCTAGCAGTGGATCTTCTTCCTTAACCTTCATAACATTCCGTCCTGATGTGTCTCTTCCAGCTAACAGCTGAATCCGTAAAAGTTTATAGATTAAAAATACCAGCCTCCCTAACTTCTTGCCTGATTACTTTAAGGAGGTCACAATTCCCTGGGAGTGACCATAGGCTGGTGATGTCATGGGTGGTTCTCATGAGGGTGAGCTGTGAAGAAAAGGATTCCATGGGGGCCTCAGGGTAGGAGTGAGGAAGATTCTCTCCAGACTTTACCAATAAAGGAGATAGGCCATGATCTGTAAAAACGTTCAGGTAGTTACTGGTATGCCTGGGAGGCAACTTTCTAATGTGTTTCACCGTATTCACGTAATGAGTCACACAGGATGAGGACACCCTTGTTCTTCAACAGTCACCACAGCAGTCTGCTTTGCCATTGTTCTTAACCTGTCGTGTTCAGATTTTAATATCACATAGTACTTAGAAAGCTTTTTTTCTTCAGGGTATTGCAACTACTTGCACATCTTCCTTGTTGACCAGCGCATAGCTGAGCAGATAGATAGACACCTGCCTCTCTTTCTTCTTTTCTGGTTGATTTAGGAGGGCCTCAGGGATGATGTCTTAACCTCCCTGGAACTTCAAGGTTATCACATTCTTAGATGAGGCAGGAAGAGGCGAGGGAGAGGGTGTTCAGGATATGCTTGGTGGATAGAAAGCAATGAACAATCTTTTGTACTTGTACCTTCTCCAGGAGGTAACAGGCAACGGGTGGTACTGCCTGACTGCTGGAGGTTCTGAGGATCCAGATAGGTCAATTTTAGGTCAGAAACACTTACCTTTTGTTTCTCAGAGGTCTTTTTTATGCTGTGGTGAGAATGTGTGGAAATGCACATCATAGAAGTCATCTGAATTACCTAATTCAGTATTACCTGAACATTTCCTGTCTTTACCTGACACTGAAAGTAGCACAGCCTGGGACCCACTCTGAGCGAGCGATCCCACACAATCGTCAAGCCCCTCAGCACCACACAACCGTATATCATTTCCCACTGTTTGACCTGACTCTCCACTTCATGCTCGAGTTCAACTTAATCTGATCAAGTATTTTTCCAATCCAGGACTTGTGTCAGGTCTTCCTGTTGCTAAAAGGAAATAGTTTGAGCGCTAAGAACCTAGGCTTTAGATTCGGGTACACGGATAAATTGGAGATAACCCAATTTCCGGCATGTTTTGCAGATTAAATTAGATAATTCTGGGAAGCCATGCATCCACTACAAAATGCCATCCCATTCACTTTAATTAGAAATCTTAGAATGCCAAGGGATAGAACCTCAGTTCCCATGATTGTTATTTTCTATGATGTTTCCCAAATTTTTTCTTTATTTTCTAAAGCACTTATATGGGGTACATGTTTATATGATAGTAGTGAATTATCAAGCAGGATGTTCATGAAATAATTTAAATTAAATTTCATAGTCTTACCCTTTCCAAATTTGACAAACAAAGCAAATGGTTAAAGCACAGATGTTTCCATTCACAGAACATTCATCAAAACCTGCTATAGTTTCTAAAGATTAAACTGTTCCATGTCTCTTACTGTCCTGTTCTCTTGTGGTCATAATCGTGTTGTGAGCACTTGTGTAGGGAACAGCATATTCTCCAGATGGAGAAGATCTTCAGGAAGTAAAATGAACCAAAGGAAGGATGTGAGCACCAGCCTTGTCCTGTATTCCAGATACAAACACATCATTACATATAAGGAAAGCACCATCATATATTTGTCCCATGTTTTTTCCAAGTATCCCCTTATGAAGACATTTCTCATGCAGATATTTGGATAATGCATCTGCCCCCTAAATGAACTAACTAGGACCATACTTATGGCATCAGAAGAACTAAAAAATAATGTTAGTGGTTGCTTTTGAGTTTTAAAATGATTTCATTTCTTCAGAGAGTGCAGCTTTTTTCTTTCATGGGCCATTTGGATATTTATAACATTATTTGTGTGCCAGACAAAATAATCAATACAGGCAGACAGGCAATGGCAGCAGCCTCTGTGAAGTACACCCATCTATCAGGTTATGTACCAAGTGATCTTGTAAGCACCATACAGCCCTCAAGTTAGATGTTCCGTACTCCTGCTAGAGCAATGCTCACCCATATAGCAGCCTCTAGCCACATGTAGTTCCTGGGATCTTGAGACGTCAATTATCCATATGAACAAATACTCATCATTTAAAATGTGTGCTAAATTTAAGCACTTAGGGGAAAAAAAGAATGATACTTTTGGGCATTTACCCAAACGATCACAAACAAGGTCTCACCAAAGCTACCAGCACAACCATGTTTATCACAGCCTTATTCACCATAGCTAAGATATGGAAGCAACCCAGATGCCCCTCAGTAGATGAATGGATCAAGAAAACGTAGTCTATATATACACAATGGAATTCTATGCCTTCATCAGAAAGAATGACACTGCTCCATTTGTTAGGAAATGGAAAGACTTGGAAAAAAATTATATTAAGTGAAGTAAACCAGGTCCAAAGAAACATAGGTCCTATAGTTTCCCTTGTTTGCAATGACTAGTACCTGTCTATGACAAGGAGAGAAGGTCAAAGTCTATGCACATATGAACATATGAGATGATGTTAACCGAAATGTACTCCAAGATGAGAACACAAGGGTTTTTTTCTTTCTTGCTATTGTTTTTAATGTACTATGTACTATTGTTTTTAATGGACTATGTGATTCTTTTGTTTCTTTTGTAAGTTCTTCCCCCACGGTATGACCCCTGTTTCCACTGTATTTGATTCCAGTGTTATACATCTTGTATATACATTTTTTTCTAATTTTGGGAGTGGGAGGGGCATAATGGAATGCTTAAATAGGGATGCAGGTTGACCCATTGTAACGATGAGATATATAGGACACTATGTTGAAAATGAACTCTACAATGTCAGCGGGGTTGGAGGGAGGGTGGAGTTGGAGAGGTGGGGAGGGAAGTGATGGTGGGGGAAAATCAAAGGAGGAGATAACAATGCTCCATAGGAAATGTACTCATTACCCTACTTATGTAACTGTAACCCCTCTGTACAGTATCTTTACAATAATATATGTATAATTTAAAAAGCATGAAAAGCAGCTCATTGCTAGTTTTTATACTGACAGCATGTTAGTTTGGCTATACCAAGTTAAATAAAAATATTATTAAAGTTGATTTCACCTACCTGGAAGGTGGTCATTTATGTCTGTAATCCTAGTAGAGATTGATTACGGAAGGATCATGGTTCAACAACATCCCTGGAAAAATGTTGGCAAGACCAAAACCTTGGCAGGAAGCTCATGACTATCTCCAAGCTACATGGGAAGTTTCAATGAGAAAGACCACAGTTCAAAGCCAACTTGATAATCCCTGGGTTTTATGGCAAGAAATACCGCCATCTCAACTGAAAAAGCTAGTGTGATTATGTGTTCCCAGCTACAATGGGAAGTGTACATAGGAAGATTTCAGACCAGCACAAGCAAAAAGTGAGATCTTAATGTAAAAATAACCAGAAAGCACAGTACTGGTGGTATGGTTCATTTGGTAGAGCGTCTGTCTAGCAGTTACAAAGTCCTGAATTCAAACCTTAGCTTTTTTACTAAGGTTATTTATTATTTTTTCTAGTAAAATTCTTCATTTAAATTTTATTTGATTATTATTTTTTATTTCAATTGTATTTAAGTTCTTACTTTTAATTATATCAATGTAAACCATTAGTTTTATTAATGTCATTTATTAATATTAACTATATTATAGATTATATTTATTAGAATCTGATGAACTAAGAAGGAAGAAAGTCAATTATACAACATAAAATTAAGTGTGATTTTTAGAGAGCTAGGTCGATTTTATCTTTTTATTTATTTTTACTTTTGTGCGTTGGTGCTGGGGCTTGAACTCAGAGGCTGGGTGCTGCACCTGAGCTTTTGTGCTCAAGTCTAGCACTCTACCACTTGACCCATAGCTCCACTTCCAGCTTTTTGGTACTTAATTGAAGAATCTCAAAGACTTTCTTGCCCAAGCTGGCTTTGAACCATGATCTTCAGGTCTTTGATATTTAATATTACAGGTATGAGTATTTAATATTACAGTATTTAATATTACAGGTATGAGCCATGGGAATCCAGCTCAACTTTATCTTTTATAAACAATGCTTAACATACTACAAGTAATGAAAAAAAATTGTGTTTCCAGGTTACTGGTTGGTTCACCGTGGACTGGCTTTCCTCAGAACCGAATGGGAGATGTGTACAAATGTCCTGTTGGTCAGTCCACTGCCACATGTGAAAAATTGAACCTGCAAGGTAAGTTTTGCTGTGAGTACCATTGCGTTTGTCATACATTGTCTGAGAAATAATACCAAACACAACCCTCATTTTCTCTTGAAGAAATATAGATGGAGTAATACAGTTCCCCTGTAGTCCTATGGAGGCAATAAATTTCCAAGGTTTTACCAAAGTGCATGGGATTTATGATGTCCCCAGAACATAGACTGATTTCCATCAACCTTTAGCATCATTTTGCTGATTAATTTTCTCCATATCCAGATATATCTCCCCCTTTCACTTTAAGTACAGAAATATCAGTTCTAGGGTTGAATTTGGAGGTGCCAATGACTCATATGTTTTGGATGATATCTAAGTGATTACATTATAATAAAAGTTGGAAATTATTTTCTATTTTAGTGATCAACATCTCAGATGTTTTCTATTCTAATGCTAGAAAGCTCCTGAAGATGCAATCTTAGAAAGATAAATGGGTGATTTCCTGATACAAGTAAAAACTTCCTCAACATGATCATCACATCAGCTTTAGAAAAAAAATCAGGGCTGAAGTGTCAGAGAGGTCTCCTGAGGAATTGAGGCATGCAATGGAAAAACAAAGTATTGTAAAAATTGAGGGAAAGAAGAAAGATATTGATGGCTCGCGTAATCCTAACTACCGAGGAGGTTGAGATCTGAGGATAGCAGTTCAAAGCAAGCTCAAGCAGGAAAAGTCCAAGAGACTGTTATCTACAATTAAGCAGGCAAAGCCAGAAGTGGAACTGTGGCTCAAGAGTAGAGCAATAGCTCTGAGCAAAAAGAAGTCAGGGATAGCAACCAGGCCTTGAGTTCAGCCCTAGTACCATAAACGGGGAAAAAATCAAGGGAATAAAGAGTTTTAAAATAGTGACTAAGAAGAGCAAGCAAGGGAAAAAGCATTCCACACAAACTGTATGCTTAATTTGTACCATCATTTCTGCCTCCTTAGAGGGTCTTCACTGACAGTATCTAGGTTGAATTCAAGGCTTGAGAAGAAGGGGAGAGTTTTATGTTACCATGGAAAGTGAGGGGAGGAGTCTAACTAAATGAAGGTGATGGTGATGGATTGGGCAAGACAAGTCACTGATTTTGAGAAGAATTGCAATGATCAGTAGTTCAAGAATGGACACAGCCACTGAGGCCGAGTTCAGGAGGAGAAGGGAAGCTGCAGAAATTCATTTATTGTATGTGGTTTTGAGCCAGTCTACCCAATTCATATACAGACATTTTACCTACTTGCCTATTTACTAGCTTATTTGTTTACTTTTATACCAGTAATGGGGCTTGAACTCAGGACCTTGTTTCTCTATTGGCAGCTCTACCATTTGAGACATTCTACTTTTGGCTTTTTTTGCTGTTTAACCATATTACAGCAAAATATAAAAATAAATTTTACAACAAAGAGTATTAGAGGGGCTGGGAAGGCGGCTCAGTGGTAGAGCGCTTGCCTTGCATGGATGAGGCCCTGGGTTTGATTCCTCAGCACCCCATAAGCAAAAAGAAAAAAGCCAGAAGTGGCGCTGTGGCTCAAGTGGTAGAGCGCTAGCCTTGAGCTCAAGAGCTGAGGGACAGCGCCCAGGCCCAGAGTTCAGGCCCCATGACCGGACCCCCTCCAAAAAAAGAGTATTCGATAACCGCTAGCAGAACTGAAAAGAGCAGAAATAGCAAACAGAATCTTCAGCTGTGTCCTGCTTGGTTAGAATATTGTTTGGAGAAAACCAAATAGGGAAATGTCCTGCCCAGACCCTTCTCCCTAATGTCTTGCATTCTGCAGCTATACACTCTGAGCGCAGTTGCTTGTTCACCAAAGATATTCCAGTCCTGACACTGCACCATGTAACTCCACCTCTTGGATGTATGACTGTCATTTAATGAGTGTTAAAACATATGTGAACCTGATTTCATCACATCTTCAAATCTCTTTCCTTCTGAAAGCTTCAATAAGCATCCCAAATGTCACTGAGATTAAAAGCAACATGAATCTTGGCTTAACCCTCAAGAGGAACCTGGGAAGCGGAGGGTTTCTTGTGAGTATTTATCTTTCTTATTCTCATTTCTCTCCAGAAAGTTTGTAGTCAGCATCTTCTCTTCACCCTTCCCATCAAACTGAATCTTGAGATTCAAACACTGAGCTTGCTTTTAGATCAATGATGCTTTATTAAGATAGCTATTACAAAATAAATCTGGAGCATTCAGCAAAACCTTTATTACAGTAAGTTTTGAAAAGGAAAGCTAGGTTGAAGAGCAAAAGAATTCTGATTCCATGCTCTTGGAAGATTTGTGTAGTGGTTGCTGATTGCATCCAAATTCCAACTCTAGTTTCTACTTCCTGCAGAACATTCAAGCTAGACACTAGTGATTCAGAAACTAGATCTCAAAGGTAAAAGAATACTTTTGTTTTTAATCTTTAGTTATAATGGCAGACTAATGTGATATTATTGAAGGCACAGTGCCATCTTTTATTTCTACTTTTTTTTTTTTTGTCAGTCATGGGGCCTGAACTCTAGGCCTGGGCGCAGTCCCTCAGCTCTTCAGCTCAAGGCTAGCACTCTACCACTTGAGCCACAGCGGCACTTCCGGCTTGTTTTGCTTATGTGGTGCTGAGGAATCGAAACCAGGGCCTCATGCATGTGAGGCAAGCACTCTACCACTCAACCACCTTCCCAGCCCTATCTCTAGCTTTTATATTCAGCTTTAAAAACTATATAAAGAAAAGTTACCACATATCTGCAAAATAGAATCTTTAGCAAGCCATCTGAGGATAATTAATTTGTTAAAACTCGTATACTCAAAATAAACTTTCAAGCAAATTAAGGATCTCATATCACAAGCAAGATGAAAATGGAAATTTTCTGAAGGGAGAAAGAATATCTAAGGTTATAAATACTAGAAGAAATATAGGAAATTGTTGAGAGATTGGACTTTATAAGAAATGTAAAACCATACACACCCCTATATATTGAAAGATAAAACTTCAATAGTATTTGAAATTCCTACCAGATCATACAGAAATTGTCTCACAGTATTGTTCTGTTAAAATTGTTTTAGTAAGCCACAATAAACTGTGTTTATTGTGTCTGTACCATGATGTGCTAAATTGGAAGTCTGCTTTATAAGCAGATTAGTTTTAAAATGTAACTTATTTTGAAGATTGCCATTCTGTTTGTAGTAACAGATATTTATATTTAGGCAACTTCATTACCAATGAGAAAAATATTTCTTGTAATTTGTGTTCAATCAGCATACAAATAAATACCACAGTAGATCTTCCAGGTTTTGATGATCCTGGATTTGCTATCATGGTTTCTTGTTGTTTTTTAAGATTGAATGAGTCAGAAGAGGAACTATATTAAGAGTTGGGGATTATAGAATGTATTTCAAAATTTTTAATCTGTAACTCTAGTAAAATAATAGTGGAAGACAAGTTGAAAGATTAAATTAACAAGCAATGTATCAACATAGTAAAGATTGAAAGAAAGGGGAAAAAAGTTTCTTCACACACTTGAAAGGTCAAAATCATAAGATACTCTAAATGTTATGTGGAAAAGACTGACAATCATCACATTTTTTAACCTTCCTAAGTGTTGGGCTTAAAGCAAGAATGTTCTGGCACCAACAATTGGCATATTCTAATTTCAACTTCTTAATGCTGTTTTCCATTGCTTATGAAATGAAAACTAATACCCTATTCTTGCATACTTCTTCAGCTATTTTTCAAGGTGACAAAAATTTTTAAGAATGCTGATAAAAATTAGAATCTATTATTTTGTAAATTACCAGAAGTGCCAATAATAACTGTCCTCTAATTGGCAAACTAGACCATTTTATAAGAAACTGTATCATGTCCAGTGAGCATGAAATAAGACCACAGCTGCTTCTAGCTGCTAAGCTACTAACAGTTACACTGGGTCAAATAAATTCCCCTTTGTTTTTTCCAATTGCTTCTCTAAAGTCCATTCTTTTCTTTTCAATTTAAACCATTGATCTCTACAT
Source organism: Dipodomys merriami (assembly GCF_024711535.1). Taxonomy (NCBI): domain Eukaryota; kingdom Metazoa; phylum Chordata; class Mammalia; order Rodentia; family Heteromyidae; genus Dipodomys; species Dipodomys merriami. The sequence continues at coordinate 12,788,794 of NW_027204493.1, forward strand.
CAGATCACTGGTTTATGAAATGCTTTATATACAATCCATGAGTTAGATGTTAAACACTTTAGACAGTCAGTGTCTTGACAAAATTTCTCTTTCTCAATCTTTCCATCTAGTGATTTTAATATTATTCAATCTAATATTTTCCATATGCTTTAATAATGTTTGAATCAGAGGTTCTTGGCATTCATTTAAGGCCTGCTGAAAGGAAAGAATTAGGATTATATTAGTGGACATAATAATTGGAGGGTGGGTAGTGTAGTCAAAGACACAAGTGTCACCAGCTTTAGGGGAAATAAGGGTTTTAAAGCTTACAAAGTAAGGAAATACTTCATAGCTAAGTTAAAAACTAGTTCATAAACTTTATTTGTGTTTATCTTACATTTTTATTAATTTTTTATTTTATTTTTGTTGGTCATGGGGCTTGAACTCAGGGCCTGGGCACTGTCCCTGAGTTCTTTGTGCTCAAGTCCACAGTTTCACTTGTGGCTTTTGAGTGGCTATCTGGAAATAAGAGTCTTACAGGGAATTTTTTTCCCTGGTTGATTTTGAATTGCTTTCCTTAGATCTCAGCTTCCTAAGTAGCTAGGATTACAGGCATAAACCACTGACACCTGGCTCAACTGTGTTTTAAAGTGTGATTTTTCACACAAAATCTGCTCTCTCTGACTCTCTTGGAAACACTCTGCAAGCTATTTCATAACAGTGGACAGCAGGGACAGAGTGGCTTGTCCTTGCATGTAAAAATGTGTGATTTATTCACCATTGTGTCCATACATAGCCTGAGCCATCTTCCAGGGATCCTGCCTGGCCCTTGGAGGCATTTGGCTTTACAGTTTCTGCTGATTAGAAATGGAAGGGACAGGAGGAAACTTTATCTTCAAACAGTAACAACAGCCATAGACACGAGCATCTGCCACCTTTTTCTCCATCACTTCTAGCCACAGTACCCTGCAAGTTCTTACCCAAGGGGATTTATAGCTAGTTAGTTTTAAGAGTTGACAGATCCTAGACTCAAGAAAAAGATTAGTAGACATGATTTCTTAGTTCTGCCAGTAGAGAGATGAAAGGTTATATTTCCTGCGCATGTTCACTTATAATGTTTTTATTTCTTTGAAGACATGTGGTCCTCTGTGGGCCCAGCAGTGTGGAAATCAGTATTACACGACTGGTGTTTGCTCCAATGTCAGTCCTGATTTTAAGCTGTTGGCCAGCTTTTCACCTGCAGTTCAGAGTAAGTTGCGAATGTGCTAAAGGTTTGAGTTGGTGACTTACCTGTAAAGGAGAGGGTGGATTATTATAAAGTCTCACCCAGCTCTCTGTTAAGTCTTGTTTTTATGTGGCTGTGACGTTTGACCTACCCTGGACCTCTGATTCTTTTTCTTCTCCTGTGTAGCCTGCCCTTCCCTCATAGATGTCGTGGTGGTATGTGATGAATCGAACAGTATCTATCCCTGGGATGCAGTAAAGAATTTTCTGGAAAAATTTGTGCAAGGCCTAGAAATAGGTCCCACAAAGACACAGGTATGTACCTCGGCAGTACATAAACAAATACATAGCTGTTTATTTTCTGAGAAATTAATGTCAGCCATGAAGTTTTAATTTTTGTATTTGTAAAATCTTCATATTTAAAGCATTTAATGGTAACCCTGAAAGTCAATAGAGACTTGTAACCCTGTTGGTTATTATTCTACCTATGATCTGATCCAAGGCATTCTTACACAGCCATGAGTGCCATAGCATTTTAACCTTCTCTTAGAAGCCTATTTTTGTCCCTCTAACCCATGAGTTCATCAATACATTTTTAAATTGGATCATGTACTTTTCCATTTGAACAAATGTTCAATAGGGCTTTTACTTCAGAAGAATCTCTTCACTTGATTATTCAAGGCACTGTGGGCAACATGGCAAGATCCTATCTAAAAATTTAAAAAGAAAAAGAAAGATGTCATTCTTTTGTGTGATGGTTTCTTTCTCTTTGTCCTCCTTCGTTTCTTGTTTCCTTTTGAAATTTATCATTAGATCTTCCATTTACGAATATTTTTTAATTGTAGAAGCACACTGAACCAATACCTAGAAGGAGTTCATAAAATACTGCTTCATGTCCTTGGGCTTCATTTAATACTCCAATACCCCATATTTTGTGAGAATATTTTTTTCTACATACTTTTCTGATTGCCTATACATACTATATATACATGTGCATATACGCATATGTATTATATACACATATTTATATGAATGTATACATTATAAAATATTGATGTTGCTTTTAAATATCAAGAAGACATAATAAATTATGAAATGCTGGAAGTTTGTATGAACTTTCACCAGAAAATCCAGTTTACTGAGACTTGTATACTATAAAGCCCCTATGAGAGAAATATATATGTATGTATGTATCTACATATGTACATGTATATGCTTATTTCCTGTAGTTAAGCAGGTTACTCCACCCTATCATAACTGATTCTATTTCACAGTCTCATACAGAATTCATGGCCTTTCTCCTCTGTCTTCCTCCCACAATGAATCATACTTTTTCTCTAGAAGAAGTAGTCTCTTTTCTTACCATCTAAATGTGACCTCTCTTTGAGTTATAGTATCTTTATCCCTTCCATTTTCTGTTAGAAGTTCTGTGGCTGTGTCATGGGGTCACTTTACCACCTTCTTCCTCTAATATTGGGCTGAAACCTACAGTTACTTTTTCTTGGCCCTGCCCTATTTCTCAAGACATGTATCCCATCCTAAAGGAAGAGATGAGAGACACCACATTTCTCTCCATCATTCTAAAGCCTAGAATACTGCCTTCCAGGCAAACAGTACAAGACTGAACTCAGAAATCCAGGCCTTGTATCTTTCTTAAATATGACCTCAGAGATTTCTTGTTGCTATTTCCTACTTATAACAGCCCATCTCCTAGGCTTACAGAATGATGTCAAAGACTAGAAATGTGACTTTCTTAGATTACTTTTGCAAACTTCTCATTCAGAAGTCCTCCTCAGCTCTCTATGAAATTTGCTCAAATGACATTTTCTGGGGAAAAAAATAAAAAATTCCTAACACCATATTCACATCTACAAAACATGACTGCAGAGATACCCAAGCCAATAATAGAGGAAATCTAATATAGTAAATAAATCCAAATTGACATTATTCTTAAGAGTACATTGGCTTTTCTTAGATTTAATTCTGATTCCTTTTAACATAGTTATCTTCAATTCATGAGATTTTTGTCCTGTATCTATAATTGCTTGTCATTGTTTGCAAACTTACATCCATTCTGTCTATGTTAATCTGTAGGTTATAAGTTTTGTTTCGATATTTATCCACATTAAATATTATAGGGAAGTTCTTTATAAGTCTCCAATTATTATTATTGACAACCTGTCACACATCATCTTGTCTACCTGGTACTCCTGTTTATATGACTGGCCACTAATGAAGATGTTATTCTACTGAGATGTAATGGCCAACAACAAAATTGGACATGGCTTCCTAAAGTCAATAGCTCCTGTTTAAATGCACCAGCATTTTTATTACATTGGTGAAATCGACATTACTTACAACGTGATGACAGATCATTAATAAGCATATGCTTTTTATTTTGAAGGTAGCATTAATTCAGTATGCCAATTCTCCAAGAATTGTGTTTAACCTGAACACTTTTAAAACCAAAGAGGAAATGGTTTTAGCTACATCCCAGACAAACCAACAGGGTGGAGACCTCACAAATACTTTCAAAGCAATTCAATTTGCAAGGTAAGTTTTGAGTCAAAATATTAACAATATAAAAGTGCTGACTACTAAGTAAAAAGAAAGAAAAAACATAGGAAACATAATTTATCTGGAATCTATTCATAAATCTGAATAGACAAATCTCTAAGTATTCTATGCTTTGAATATTTTAAGAAGGCACATACAAAATTAAGTTAAAATCTTTGATTCTGGGACTTTTAAAATAAGATATGACATGTTGCTAGATGACTTCATATGAATTGAATGGAATGAGAAAATCTTAGGTTAAATAAATACCAGGCAATGAGCCATCTAGCATTAATTTTTTCAGAACTACAAACAGAATAAAATATTGGAGTATTTCATGTAAATTATCAAGAGTTACAGAATATTGAACACAGGACCCCACAAGCAATGAATATATTTATTGCACTGTTAGAATCTGTGGGATATGTAAAATTTACAAGTTATGTTAGTCTTTACCTCCGCTTTCCTGTTATTCAACCCCTTTGCCTTTTCTCTATTTTATACTTGGAAAAAAATACTAACCACTCTGTTGTGAAAAAATAAAGGAGAACAATAAACTTGACTTTCCTTCATCTATTTTCCACCATATTATTATCTTGTGCAGTTTCTTTCCAATACCAGATGGCATCTCAAGGCACACACAGCCCTGTGCTCCTGCCCCGTCTGGTCTCAACTTTCCCACCTCCTCCTTCAAGCTGCTATTTTGAACCTGTTGTCATATGACATTGCAAATTGTTAGGGCCACTCCCAATGTTATGCGCCCATCCCTTCTTTTTCTTTCACAGCTTTTCTCTCTTAGAAATCTTGTCTCCCCTTGGCTTCATCATCAGCTCTGTGTAGGGTTTCCATTGTCATGTTGTCAGTGGTCTCTCCCCAAAGTCACAGAGGCTTCTGGATCCTCTCTTTGGAGCGTGTCCCACTAACAACTTCAACATGTCCTGAACTGGCCCTACTCCTTTCCCTACCATTCCTTTTTCTACTCCTTTCCCTCATAACTTTGCCATTTTGAGTCATGCCACTTCCTTTCTCTCAGTCCTTCAGACAAACATTTAATGTTTGGGGGTTTTTGTTTGTTAGTTTGTTTTTTGGTTTTATTTTCCTTCCACACCTCCTTAGATTATGATCTTGTCAATCACCACATCCTGCCATTTCTATTTCTGTACTTCCCATTATACCTGCCCCCTTCTTTCCTGGGCATATATATTTTAGCCATTGTTCCCCTTAGTGATGATGTTCCTCATGTCTTAAAAGTATGTTCCCTATAAGAGAAGATACAATCTGATTAAGCTCTCTGATTTCCATTATGGCATCCTTTTGAGTCCAACCATCTCATAAGGAATGGGACAGTTAATAAATCAGTGTGAAATAACTTTCCTGGTCCAGTAACAATCATCTAAGGGGAAGAATTCAATTGAGATACTAATACAGACTAAATATTGAAGAACAGGTTAAATAAATCAGTGTGTTCAAATAATGAAATATTGTGTACTAATAAAAAAGAGAGTTTTATATGTTCCATTATGGGAAGATCATTTACCAAGATGAAATATAAATGGTGAAAGTACAGCATTCTTTGTGTAAATGTTTTTAGACTATGAATATATGCATTTAAAACCAAATAGAATGTTTTCTAGAAGGAAATAAGAAACAAAATAGTGTTAACCCTTTAAAAAAGGAACTTAGTGTCCATTTTTTTCCTTGTAAAAAGTTTAATTTTTTTGTCTACTTTAATTCTCTGTATGTGTATGCTAGTCCTGAGCTTTGGTGCTTAAGTCTAACACTTTACCACTTGAACAACAGCTCTACTTTTAATTTTATGGTAGCTAATTATAGATAAGAGTCTCATAGACATTCCTGCTGGGTTGGCTTTGAGCAGTGATCCTTAGATATCAGTCTCCAGAGTAGCTAAGATTACTGGTGTGAACCACTGGTGCCCAGCATCTCCATTACTTTTAAAAACTAAATGGCAAATTCACATAGGTCTAATGAGTAAAATTTGTGACAGGAATGTCTTTTCTCTGTTGGTATATATTAACTTAAATTTTTTACATAAATATATTTAAGGGCAAATTCACACACACACACACACACACACACACACACACACAAAACCTACTAAAATTATCTTTAACATCAAGCAAGAAATGAACAAACAGAACATCCTTAATTATAACACCGTGATGTATTGTGCTGGAAAAAAAAAAGATCTATTTGGAGCTAGATGTCTATAAATGAACTTCATCTTCGTGGGGCTTGAACTCTGGGCCTGGGCGCTGTCCCTGAGCTCTTCAGCCCAAGGCAAGAGCTCTACCACTTGAGCCACAGTGCCACTTCTGGAGGTTAATTGGAAATAAGAGTCTCACAGACTTTCTTGCCCAGGCTGGCTTTGAACAGCGATTCTCAGATCTCAGCTTCCTGAGTAGCTAGGATTACAGGCATGAGCCACTAGCACCCATCTGAACTACATCTTATGAAAATTAATTTTCAAATTTTTATCTGCCTCAGAGATTTTGCTTATTCACCAGCTGCTGGAGGACGACGAGGTGCTACGAAAGTAATGGTTGTTGTTACTGATGGTGAATCCCATGATGGGGCCAAGCTGGAAACAGTGATAGAGCAATGCAACAATGATAATATATTGAGGTTTGGCATTGCAGTAAGTAGCTTTTCTTTCCACTGGTCTTTCAGTCGCTGGGCAAATGTTCATTTGTAACCTCACCTTTTCAGTTTACACTTTCATACTGGCTGCTCCAAGTTTATTATTGAGAAGTTTTGCTGTTTCTTTGCTTTGCACTGCTTTTCATTCCTGTCAACTAAACAAATGTTTGTGAAATGCTCCTTGATTTACCTTCCCAAGGGGATCTGTGATATTCAGAAATAAAAGGTGCTAATAGGAAAACTGGAGTTGAGCAGGAATGACTTTTTTTTTTCTCTTGTTCCTCTGTTTTCAAGGTTCTTGGTTACTTAAACAGAAATGCCCTAGATACTAAAAATTTAATAAAAGAAATCAAAGCAATTGCTAGTATTCCAACAGAAAGATACTTTTTCAATGTATCTGATGAAGCAGCTCTACTTGAAAAGGCTGGGACATTAGGAGAACAAATTTTCAGCATTGAAGGTAAATTTTTTTTAAAAGCCCCATTCCAGGAATTTTCTTTTAAAAACTGTTCTTGAGAGTTTGTTATTTTATTATCGAATACTTGTCATATGGATCTAAAGTTGTATAACCTGTATTTTAAAACTCACATGAATCCATTTATTAAAAAACAGAGTGCATGAATAAGCAGTTTATTTTTTAAAACTCAAACACAAGTGGCCAGCAAACGTAAGAAAAATATTTCTAGCTTCAGTAATTATTTAAAACATACGAATTCAACCACTTTTATATTTTGTCTAAAATGCACTTTTACCCAGATCAATAATGTTTAATCTTATAGATGCTGCTGAAAAGCAAAGAAATGCATATATTGTTAAGAACATGGAAAGCTCTTATAACCTTGGAGGAATAATTTAACAATCTCTATTATAATTTTATGTTTTATATTACAATATATAATCTTGGAAGTTTTTTGTTTATAGTAAGCATACATACTCTTAAATTATAAAAGAATAGTAAAGAGTTTTAACAATTTAGTTTGAGGAAAATGTATATTTTTAGATTTATAATACCTTATGTATATAGTCTAACAGTATAGCAATATAACATATATAGAAATTCACACTATATAGAAGTCTGGAACACCCTTTCAAGTTGCTTAAAAGCTCCACATGACATGGCTCCAGATGGGTACCTCAAATTAAATTCTACATTAAAAAGAGTATTTTATTGAGTACCTACCTATCAGCTCCTGTCTTAGAAACTGAGTCCAGGGGATTAAAGAAGTTAAATATTCATTGCTTCAGGCTGATCTTGATCTCCTGACTACCTGTTGGAAATCTGTATCCAAAAAATTATATGACTTCTTAAATATCCTATAATACTTCTAAGTTACTTAAATTATCACCGAAATCTATAATGTTCCTTGAAATAATACAAAAATATAAAGCCACCTATGCTGATATTCATTAACAGTAGCAGGAATAAAAACAACTCTAGTGTGAACTAAAACTTCACTAGTGATGTTTTGTATACTATATAATATTGAAAACTTTTGAGGAGTACTATTCTATTTACAAAAGTTCCCTCTACTCATCATGTATAAATTATTACATCTTCTAAACAATACTGTCTTGTGGTAGTAAAGAGTTCAGCTTCCTTTCAACGAACATTAGTGAAATGTTACCACTTGACCCCAATCTTACTGGATGGATAGAAAATGAATTCTAATTGATTCTTATAATGTTACACAGAGATTAAACTCTTATGTACAACTAGGATAAACTTTTCAATTGATAAGTCTTGAATCTTGAGTTCTGATGGCTGACCAAATATGTCTGCATTTTCTCCTACAAATCAATTGCCTAATTCTGCCAGCTGCATCTGAGATCTTTGGGCACTAGTTATATGAAGATTTCAAGGCTAAAAATTCAGTTAGTGTGTTAGCTAGTATTGATACATTAAAAGAAAATCATGATAAAAGACAAATCATAAACTCAATTTTCACTTTATCTCACACTCTTCCTTTGTTGAAGGTTCTTTGATATCAGGAATGTCATAAGTATTCTATTAAATATATTAATGATTAAACAAAATTAAAACCAACTTTGAAAACTACCTTAGACACTTAATGATTTCTTTTTGTCAGAATTCTCTAGTCAAAATGTTGTATGTGCAATGTGTGAATGCGGGGGGAGCTATATTTAAAAACTTGCTTTAAAATTACTGACTGTCATAATTCTTTCAAAATGGTCTTTCCCAGGTACTGTTCAAGGAGGAGAAAACTTCCAGTTGGAAATGTCACAAGTAGGATTCAGTGCAGATTACTCTCCACAGAATGTGCGTATGTCACATAAATTCAAATTATACCGCCACTGGCATCACATCAGTCCCAGTCAAAGTAGCTCAGACATAAAGTAGGCAAATCAGTCCTCTAGTTACCAACTGTTCTGAGTCCTAGTCACAACCCTCTGTGCTGCTGATTAATCAAATAAAACTTGAAGGTTAACAACGCCTTTCTTTCCCTATTCCAAACAAATTTGTAATGGGAAAAAATAATATATAAGGAAGGTTTTCACTACTCAGGACACAAACACTGTATGTTCATTTCAAGTGTTGCCTTTTAGGGAATTCCCTAATTCAGAAATACTTGTCATTTACACTGAAATGTTTATAATTGGCAGTTTTGCATTCTGAGTTGCCCTTAATATCTTAGTCTGAGAGCTAAGATCAAACATGATTTTTTAATGTAGGTATTATTAAAAAATGTGAGGTAGGATTGGAAAATACCACTGTATTCTTAGCTCAGGGAAGTCTGTTTTTGTTTCTTAGAAATATCTGAGTTCAGGCCTCTGATTCTATTTCTTCCAAGGACATTAGTATAGATATCGGGAAAGGGGCAAAAAGATGTGAAGCCTTAGGAACTATTTAGGGAACAATAAAAATTCAGACAATATTATAAACAGATTCAAGGACCAAGCATACCTAATTCTCTATCCAGAATAAAAGTTACTTTTTCTGGATTATCAATTCTGAACAATACTCATAAAAATTTTGACTCTTTCCCATAGAAAAATGTAAATAAATCTGTGCAGAGAATTTTGTATATGATTCCACAAGGTTGTTCAGTCCTTGGAGTCCACTTGTACCCCCTTTCCCCCCGCAGTTCAATCTCCAATTTTATTTCACTCATTTGCAGAATCTCATGGTCTCTTATCCTTAAAATGAGACATCATTTCCATGTGTATTATTTTAATCCCAAACTATGTACATATTTTTGATAATTAAGACCAAGTATATAAAAATAATATCTGTCATGCTGACTAATCCTGTGTTCTACGTTGGTTGATAACTTTAGATGTTCACAGTGGTTTTGAACCAATCCAGAGTAGCATAACTCCTTCACCTTCTCCCTGCCCTCCAGGGCTGAAGGAAAACAAGCCTTTATTTTTCTTCCAATAGATTAGCTGTCATAGCTGCAAGTGCCTTTTGTAGCTGTCCAATTAACGACCAAAAACATGGAAGAAGAGTCTTTGAATGATAGAATGCTAGCTTTGAGGGGAAAAAAAAGCTCATTGTCAGAAGTCAAGCCCTAAATTTAAGCCCTAGGCCGTGATCAACACTACAAAGATGCAACTGGTCAGAAGAAGGAGCCTAAACATGTTTCTGACAAAACAAAGACTTCGTTCTCCTTTCTGTGGATTCTGTACTTCCAGTGGTTGAAGTTTGTCTAGTATTTATTGTGAGCTTTTCCTATGAATATGTGGGAATAGAAGCCCACACCTGGCTCCTTTGTAGAGGCCCAGAAAAACACAGCATTTGCAAATGTATGGCTTCAAATAGAAATCATTTAAAGGTGGCTATGTAATCTTGCAGCGATTTATCCATACATTATAAGTACTACCCAGGATGGCACAGCTCATGATCAGCTTGTTCTAAAGGACAAATTTATTGTAATGATGTTGAAATATATCAAAATACTTTCACAAATGTTTTCTGCATTGCGTTTAGACAATGTGTTTCAGTGTTTTGCCTCCCCTACATTCTTATTCAGTAAAGTTGTCTTGTCTTAATTTTTACTGTTCAATTCTTGCAGCACATTCTGATGCTAGGTGCAGTGGGAGCTTTTGATTGGAGCGGAACTGTTGTCCAGAAGACATCTCATGGGCATTTAATCTTTCCTAAAAAAGCATTTGAACAAATTTTGCAAGATAAAAATCACAGTTCATATTTAGGTAAGGCATAGTAGTATTTGGCACAGGAAACTGAAATCATCTACAGGAAACTGAAATGATCTTCCATTAAAGTAGCTCCCTATTGAATTTCAGGTTCAGTTCTGCAGATCAAACCTCTGAATTGTCCTCTAGCTAACTAACTAACTAACTAACTAACTAACTATTTATAATATATATTATACATATATAATATAACATGTAATATATTACATGTTATATTATATATGTATAATATATATTATATATAATATATGTATATGTAATATATGTATACATTATATATACATATATATGTGTGTGAATAACTATATATAAATATATAAAGTGATATGTGTATATATATATATAACATGTATGATAGAGAGTTTTATATATATAGTTTATTAGAGGATAATGCAAAGGTTTCGTATGTATGTGTATATATATATAACTATATATAAATATATATAAAGCTATATGTGTGTGTGTGTATATATATATATATATATATATATATATATATATATATATGTTACCTCTTTGCCAAGCACATCCGTTGGTTGCTCAGTCAGTTGGACTTCTGTGAACATGATTTTTAAGAATTGAAATCATGTCTAAAAACCATTGTATTAAGTAGTAGTCTATTATTTTAGGGGCTCTTAGTGATTTTTTGTTTCTGTAATGAACAGCCACTGCTTTTGAACATATGTTCTAAGGACTCTTCCTTGGTTGGCCATTCTATCCCTGTAAACATTTAAGTCCTTTCAAGGGGTTCATTGAAGGCTATTTTACCTTCAAGAACTAACCAAAGAAATAACTTACCTGAAGTTTAACAACCTAGTATGTGACAAATCTAAAGGAGAAACGTGGGACTGGCTAACTGCATGACATTATGTTCTCCCCACCATGCAATATTACCTTTTCAGGTCATTTATTCATGCAAGACATACGTGTTGAGTACCAAGTCCATTGGTGGCTGACGAAGATAACCAAGAATGGAGGGCCAGCTTTACAGGATGACACCCTACTTATGCTGAACAGGGTTTCTAGTGAAAGGGCAGTGATAATTCATTTTAAATATTGGAAGAGGGTCTTAAATAATATGCAGTAAAACTTTTACTGAAATTTTATGGCTCCAAGGATACTATCGCTGAGAATATACTGTGCCTGCTGAGAATGCATGGAATTTAGTGCTGTACTACTGATAATTTATTTTTTCTCCTCAATAATCCTGTTCAATGTTATAATAACACTGCCAAGCTACCACTAAAGACATGTATTCTTTTAACTATTCTGAATGTTTTACTCTATCATTTCAGTGAAGAATATTAGCTTTTATTTTGCTTTTAGAGCACCATTTGCTTTGGGAGGGGGGGCATATTTTCATAACATTAGGAGTAAGGAATCACTTCACAGATCATATAAGGACCCAAACGCAACAGAAGATACAGGACAGACTAACTATCTTACATAATGCATAAATGGAAATGGAAAGGTTTTTATTTTAAAATCTCTTTTGATTTAAAAAAATTATTGTTAATTTTTACTGTGTTTGGTCCAAGCTTCATGGAATAAATCTGTGAATAAAGTAGGCTTTCTGTTCTCAGTACCAGTGGGAGTACCTTCCATGTAACTCTGAAGAGCCTCGGGATATCTCTAGCTTTGAGAACTTTATCTGGCTGAGATATCCAGCACACTCACCCTGTGACTCCTTCGCTCCCAGGTTATTCTGTTGCTGCAATTTCGACTGAAAAAAGTATCCATTTTGTTGCTGGTGCTCCTCGGGCAAATTACACTGGCCACATCGTCCTGTACAGTGTGAATAAGAATGGCAATGTCACGGTTATTCAGTCTTACAGAGGAGGGCAGGTAACTACAACTTAGCAGAGCAAGTATAGAGTTGAGTAGGTGGGTGGTTCTTGGAAATTAGCATTCACTTAGTGCCTCATCTATGTTTGCTTCTGTAATGTCCTTTTTCTGTGTAGACTTTAAGCCTTCACAACAGTTTTAGATTTACCATTGCCTTTGGACAAGTTATCTCAAGTTTTGCTAAAAATTCTAAGATCACAGAGCTTTAATGGGGTTGAGCTATCCTTAACATTAATTCTATATGGCTCACCACATTCTTGTGTGCTGGCTTCCATGTACTTTTTTTTTTTTGGTCTGGTCCTAGATCTTGAACTCAAGATACTATCTTGGGTTGTTGTGCTCAAGGCCAGCACTCTACTACCACCTGAGCCACAGCTCTACTCCTAACTTTTTATTGTATAATTGGAGAAATGTCACACAGACTGTCCTGCCCCAGCTGGCTTCAAACCACTATCCTCAAATCTCAGCCTCCCAAGTAGCTAGGATTATAGGCATGAGCTACTTAGTACTCAGTGATGTTCATATTTTGATTTCCCAGATTAGTAATACATGTTGACCAGCCCATACTATGACCCAAGTATCTGGAGTAAAAATATGAGAGGAAAGGAGCAGTATAATAACATAAGCAATGAGCTTCCACATCTGGGCCTGTTAAGGTATTCTGTTGGATTTGATATTTGTAAAACTCAGGTAACTCGCCATCTCTGCCACTTCCTACTGCTATGTAGCCATGTGGTAAGCAGATCCCACGACTAAGCTTACTGAGGCAATTTACAAAAGTTTGTGGCCAGAGCAAAGACCAGCCAGCTGGCTCCTTTTCTTTCTAAGCAGTTTTTAACCTCTGGGCTTAGGACACTTGAGAAATGAGTACCCTTGATCCCTTACAACCAACAAAGTCCTTCCTAAAGTCATAACTAACCACAGAATTCTCTTCTCTGGGATTAAGTCTGATTCTATTGTTTCTATAGATTTTTTTCCTAAGAATAATACCTGATTTTTCAGCCATAGACTAACTATTGTCAGATATTTTTTCCTTCCTCTTTAAGTTGTTTTTATTTTGAGAAAATAGTGAACACTTTACGGAGTTATTAATATCCTATTAATTCCTGAGAGGTGTTTTAAAAAGCATGCATTGAAATACTGAATGGGATGAATATTCACATTCTCAGCCTCAGTTTTATTTCATCTCCATCTGCGTCTCTCAAACCATGTAAGAACTCACCTTTTCTGAACCATGCCAAGGAAACTGACATCGATTTGTTTTTCCATATCTTTCTACCTAGAAAACTTGTCTTCCTAGAAGTTGTCTTCATATGTCTTTCTTTGTAAGCATACCTGGAGTCCCTGCATTTTGATCACATAGGATTTGGGGCTGTCTGAATTCTGGTATACTTCATGATGGAAACACAAGTGTTTGTCCTCTTGCCTCTACTCCTCCTGCCTTTCTCTCTAGTACCTTGTTACACAACTCCTGAGGATTTCTCTTATGTATGTGCTGCTTGGCCCACTAGCACAGAAATACCTGGGATGTTTAATGAAAATGTTATCTCTGTATCACAGTACAGAGTCTCTGGAAATGGGACTCAGGGATCTGTATTTTAAAGACACTTCCTTGCTGATTCACATGCACACTAATTTTGAGGAACTAAGAGTTAAATGGTGGCACTGATGTTTAATGTTCCTAGCACCTTGCAGGCCTACCATTTCTATGTATTGAATAAATAACAGCTTAGTATGTATTATGTATATGATATATATCTATAGTTATATGATATATCTAGATTTAGACAGATATATAGGTAACAGAGAGATATGGAGATATAGATGATATAGATGTAAGTATAGATGATATATATATATATATATATATGAGAGAGAGGGAGAGACAGACAGATAGATAGATAGATAGATAGATAGATAGATAGATAGATAGATAGATAGATAGATAGATAGATCTGACCCTAAGAATTCTAAGACCTTTTTTCTTTACCATGACAGATTGGCTCGTATTTTGGTAGTGTGCTGTGCTCAGTTGATGTGGATAGAGACACCATTACTGATGTGCTCTTGGTGGGTGCACCAATGTACATGAATGACCTCAAGAAAGAGGAAGGAAGGGTCTATCTGTTTACCATCACAAAGGTAAAAGAAATATTTTATTTTGCTTTTGTACTGATGATGATTCAATCTGCACTTTGAAGGAAAGTTTAATATTCTTGAATAATAGTTTACACACATAGTACAGTTTATGTCATCTGTTTTGACAATGCTGTCATTAAGTTAAAAGCACAGGATGACATTAGACAACTCCGAAGGGAAAAGAAGTTGAAGTTAATATAATAAAATTACAATTATATGTTATAGTTTTCTTAGTTACTTAAATTGATTTAAAATTAACTCTCTAACAGGAGCAATTAAAACAATTCTAATTGCCCATATGAAGTATGTATATTTTATGTGCAATAAAGGATAGGCATATGTATTTATTTGAAAGTTTAATAAATTCCTACTTTCCTAAATGTTTCTGGATTGTCAAATACTCAAAATTGTCATTAGTCATTCAAGCTAAAAGTATTTCTTAATACTATTCTAATAAATTAATTTTATCACATTATACTAGAGAAGAAAGAATCAACAGTGACTCATTTTCATGGTAGATGAGTTTTACTTTCTTCTAGAGTCATGAAATGTTTCCATATCTGATTATAAAACCTGAAGGAAAAATTGTGTACTTTATAAGAAAATAGTGTTTCCTTTGGATAAAATTATTATGTGTTCCTTCTAATAGAATATTAACAATCTAATCTCCCATTTCTTATCTGATTACCATCATACCAGTCTAGTAATTTTATTTTGATTTGGGTCTACTTTAGTTTCCTTCAGGGTAATTAGACTTGCACCAGAAAAATATTAAGTCAAAGAAAGATTTGGCAATGGGTAAAGATGGTAACATGGAAGAAAATAGAGAAGAAGGATTGAATATTGCTTTATAAAGTTTTACAGTAAAAAGAATTACTTCTTTTCACCATAGCTGAAAGGACAGATATCCTGTGATATTAGTTACTGAAATTCTTTTTCATAATTCCCAGCATGGAGAACTTTTAATTCTAGGTTTAAAACACTTTCCACAGTTAACATTTTGAAAATCGATTTGGACATCATTGCTGCAGATTTCAGTTCTACACATTGTGGAGTGAACTTTAATCATCCCTTTTCCCCTTTGCAAGGGCATTTTGGATAAGTACCAGTTTCTTGAAGGACCCAAGGGCACTGAAAATGCTCGCTTTGGCTCAGCAATTGCAGCTCTTTCAGACATCAACATGGATGGCTTTAATGACGTGATTGTTGGCTCACCTTTAGAAAATCACAATTCTGGAGCTGTTTACATTTACAATGGTCAACAGGACACTATCCGCACAAAATATTCCCAGGTAATCCATGTGCTACATAATGGCGTATTATTATGTATTCGTTAATGCTAAAGATCCATCCTAGTTATTTTATAACCTCATTTATTCACTTAAAAATAATCAGGATGGAAGTGGCACTGTAGCTCAAGTGGTAGAGCACTAGCCTTGAGCTGAAGAATTCAGGGACAGTGGCCAAGCCCAGAGTTCAAGCCCAAGACCGACCAAAAAAATTATAATAATCAGGAGCCAGGTGCCGGTGGCTCATGTCTGTAATCCTAGCTACTCAGGAAGCTGAGATCTGAGTATCGTGGTTCAAAGCCAATCCTGGCAGGAAAGACTCCGTGAGACTCCTATCTCCAATAAACCACTAGAAAACAGGAAGTGGCACTGTAGCTCAAGTGGTAGAGTGCTAGCCTTGAGCTGAAGAACTGAGGGACAGAGCCCAGGCCCAGAGTTCAAGCCCCAACTGACAAAAAAAAAATCAGGAAAGAAAAAGACTGGAGGCATGGCTCCAGTAGCTGAGCACCAGCAAACAAGTGAAAAGCAAGCACCACCAAAAAAGAAAGAAAAAAGGAAGAAAGACGGAAGGGAGAGAAGGAAGAAGGGAGGGAGGGAGAGAAGGAATGAATTTTGGAAATGATCACATAGTGAATATGAATATGCAGGGGAGAGGCTGTTTTCTTTCTTCTTCAACTCTGCATCTCTTGTTTTCAGAAAATCTTGGGATCTGACAGAGTCTTCAGAAACCGTCTCCAGTTTTTTGGGAGATCTTTGGATGGCTATGGAGATCTAAATGGGGATTCCATTACTGATGTGTCCATTGGTGCTTTTGGACAAGTGGTTCAACTCTGGTGAGTCAATAAGCTCTCAGCACAAATGAGCTAACTAAAAATAACCAACTATGCTGGTATGAAGAAATACTGTACAGGTTATATAAGATGGTAGAAAATTTTATGTATCTTAATTTGTAGAAAGAAATATATTTTTCCTGGGGAAATATATATGTATATATATATTATCTATAATAATATATTAATATTCTATTATATTTTAATTTGTATAAAGTAAGGAATGTAGTTTTCCTGGGGAAATTTTATATAGTTTTTCTGAGGATATAACATACATACACACATATACACATACACACACATGTAATAGTTTCCTGGGGGGAATTATATATATAAATATCATACATAAAATGCATATATTATTATATATCATATATATAATATATAATGTAATAAATGTATTCTTGCATATACTTTCTTAGCATTTGAATAAAGTTTCTCTTTATATAGTGATGAGAAGCAAAGTATAAAAGATAAAGCCCTTGGTACCTTCTTGTAAAGAGCCTACTTTTACTTATAGCAAGAAGGCCTCGTGTGAGTGCTCTAAAAACACCATTCAATGATGCTAGTAAACTGAACTTCTCATAGGGTTTGAAAGTATATTTTTAAAAATATCACTTGTGAACAAGAGCCATTATTTGGGTTTAGCTAACCTCTCATTGACTCCTATAGAAGCAGAAGATTGGGAGAACAAGAAGAAATTCAAAAGCCAGGTGATCCAAGGTCAAAAATAAGCATAGGACCTAGGAAGGAAAAAGAATCCAAAAGAAGTTGATTCAACTGAGAGTTGAAAATAGGCCTTATATGTTCCAATACATAGACAGCAGAGAAACATTCATTGGTGTTTATGACTTCACTTCTAGATTTCATGATACTGTTTACAAATCCCAGTTGTGCCTTAGTGAATAAAATGAGTTGTTTTTCTTGCATAATAAAGCTATTATGTAGAAAAATAAAACCCAATATTTATGACAAAGAGTATTCGAGACAAAATACTTGAGACAAAGAAACAAGAAATGTATTTACTAAATAAAAGTAATATAAATCATTTAAGAGTAGAAAAAAGAGATAAATTGTGATATCATTACATGGTTGATTTCTAAGTGATGTAATAAGAAACCAAATGTCTCAGCAAGTCTCACAATGTAAATCGTATTGGTAGACCTCATACTTAGTAGGCTATATTTTTTTCTATACCATGGTTTTCCGATATACTGCTTTGTAACATAGGCCATGATATGGCTAAGTTTTCCTCTTTTAATTTGTATTTGATTAATTAATCAAAATGTCAAGACACATTAGATCAAATCAATGTACTAAGATGATAAATTGAGCTAAAGTACTACAGTGTTGTGCTTACATTCCTATAACGTGCTGAGACTGCTTTTTCTGAGTAACTCCCTGATGAAAGTGCTCAATCTCTCAAAAAGATTGCCTAAAAATAACTTCCCTTAAGCATTTTAGATCTTAACAAACTTGAGGACATATTTCATTTCTTACTAGATTTGTTATGATTGCTTCTTGGCAAGTCTGCTTCATAGGTACCTATGAACTATTGAAATAATTTTTCAGTTGTCTGGAGTCCTTCAGGTAGTACTTGGGATTGGAAGATATTTCCTGTATGTTCTTGATGCTTTATAAAACAGTTAATTTATGAACTGTTACTTGCTGCTTAATACATAGTTGTAGATGCAGCTATGAATCACTGCAATGAAGTGTAAGATCCATGAACAGAGGAATTAGGAGGCTCTAGATCTAATTTCTCCTTGGTAAACCACCAAATGTTGTATGTCTGAGATCTTTTCCCAAGGTAAAATCACAATTTGAAATGTTTGTTCAACCTATTTCCCATGCACATCATAAGGTGTAAACAAGACTGTGTCACATTTCTAAAGGGATGCACCTGAATCAGAAATCTAGAGCACCCTGCCTTTCGTGGACTCCTTGGTCGTTTATGGCAGCAAGCTAGTGGCATCCATCATGGCCATATGCCACATTTCAAAGGGACCCTGCCATTCTGCCATCCTACCCTCCTCTTCCTCACCTTGGTCAGCAAAATGCAACAAATAACACTTCTTTGAGATGAAGATTCCTATTCTGTGCTTAGGCAGGTGTTCCCTTAATTTTTTTTTAAAAAATCACACATTGATTGTGCTGGTGATGTAGAGTGTGTGTCTGTGTGTGTGTGTGTGTGTGTGTGTGTGTGTGTGTGTGTGTGTATGTCTCTCTCTCTCTCTCTCTCTCTCTCTCTCTCACACACACACACACACACACACACACACACACACACACACACACACACACACACACATTGTCCCTACGCGCCATCTTAGACCTTTCCAGCAGAAAGTGCTCTGGGAGAGGAAGAAAATATCCAACAATCCAACAGTGGGTCCTCAATATAAAGGTCATTATATGTAGTGACATGGTAATCATAACATTAGTAATTATGTCCATGTATCTCTTTCCATTTATGTTTTCAGGTCACAAAGTATTGCTGAAGTATCTGTACAAGCTTTATTCCAACCAGACAAAATCCTCTTGCTCAACAAGAACGCTGAGATAATGCTAGAAATCTGCTACAATGCTAAGTTTAGACCTACAAGGCAAAATAATCAAGTGGGTAAGTAGACATACAATAATTGTAGAGAGATAAAATTGCCTATAGAGTTTCGGCCCTGAGTGGAACCTAAGTTGGGCCTGGGGACTAAAGAAATAAGGATCCCTTGCTTGCACATGCTTAAATGACCACATACTTGAGGTGTCTGAGAAGGGTTCATTGGGCATGGGAAACTTGTTTAGAACTTGCCCCTTCTACTTTAGATGCTGACATTTTCATTCAGGATATTGCAAGATCTCTGGAATAATGAAGGGCTCTCCTTGAACTCTCTCTTTTGACTTTCTATAACCCAGAGAGCTTTATTTCAATCCTTAGGCACACACAAATTTCACTGAGTATTGACTGTTTATTGAATGAATGTGCTATAAATTGGCTATGGCAAGACCTACATAAGATGTGATTGGCAAAAGCATGCTACTTGTTCCAGTTCTTCAAGAACTACTGTACTTAAGATAATGGAAAGTAGCATATAAATCATGTCCATTATTATAAAGTTCTGGATTATCCAAAGAAGTGAGTAAAAGAAAGTGGGCAAATGTCAGCAGAAATTGTCATCCTCTGCCTTTTTGGCTGGCTACTTTTTAAGACCTGGCTGAGGTCCATATCCTCTCTGAAGTCTTTTCTAACCACTCTGTCTCATTTTCATCCTCCAAGTTCCATTATTTCCTCCCCTCTGTGGGCAGCATGCAATTCAAGCTACATTTGATTACATTGATTACAAGCTACATTTTTTTTCCCTTGCTGCTATTTTATGGGATCTAATCACCCTTTCAATCATATGAGAATCTGCATTTCCTATATATATTTAGGTGGCAAATAGATAAACTAACTTAAGGGCTATAAGAAAGTGTTCAGGTAGATTGTTTTCCAACTTTTACCAACAAAGAAGGAAAGAACAAAGAAAAATGAGATTCATGTGTGGCACAATTTCCTCTTTTTTCCTACTTTCACATCCATGGAATTTATTTCCATTTAGCCACCAAAAGAATTATAACTCAAGTGAAAAAGCTAAAGGACTGTGCCCAGGCCCTGGGTTCAAGCTCCTGTACAACATACATGCTCAAACATACACACACACACACAGTCTCTCTCTCTCTCTCTCTCTCTCTCTCTCTCTCTCTCTCTCTCTCTCTCTCTCTCTCTCTCTCTCTCTCTCTCTCTCTCTCACACACACACACACACACACACACACACACACACACAAACACACACACACACACACACACCAATAAGGTTTCGACACAGTTCTAAGTAACATGCTTCGCAGACTTGCATTAAAGGATACATTCAGCTGAATATCCATATTAGTTAACTAGAAAACCACTGCTGCCTAAGCATTAACCTGCCAGAAGATTAAATTGGAAAACTAATTAGTTGGCAGAAATGGCTGGTTGCTCATCTGCCCAATCCCTAAAACATGAATATACTTCCTGATGTTCCACACTGAATATGTCTCATGTTTTTTTGCTTACCCTTGAAAAATTCTCTCAGAGAATTTCCTTGCAATTAATTGGTTCCTGAGGGTCTGTAAGCTTTGTTAAGTATTGGTGATTTTTCCCTTGTATCCTTTTTCCTGATGCATGCATGTATTGAGGTCCATACCGCCAGGCCATGATGAGTTATGATCATTTGTTGTATCATTGCTTGGTTGTAGCCATGTATGAGATATGAAATCCCATCTTCGCAACTGTGAAAGGTGAATTTATGAAGTATATAGTTTATAGTAATTAATATGTGAATTAATACTGGATAATTAATACTGAACCAAACTCCAGTTTAAAGTCAACATAAAATGTTAATATATTGCTTATGAGACTAGATATGTCTCACTAAACTGCTTGAAAAAAGCATATATTGTTAATGTATACTAATTTGTCCTAACTGAATTTGCCTTACCACCACTATTCTTCCATTATATTATTTTCAACACCTAATTTTAGTTTGTTTATTTGGTACTCTTATGTTTGGTCCACCTATATTGGCCCCATTCAGTCACTAAAGCAAGAAAAAAATAAGCAATATCTCTAACAGATACCTTAAAATTAACTTATAATATTTGGAAGTCTAGCTAATCTTCATATTGAAAGTAATAAAATCTGATAGAGGCATGATGGCCTAGTTCCTGTTTATAATTCTAGCACTCAGAAGCCTGTGAGAGAAAGATTGAGCATTCAAGGCCAGCAAGACCTTATCTCAAAAGAAGCAAAGAAATACACATACAAAAATTAAGGCAGTTTTCACCATGAAAAAAGTAAATGAAATGAAATAGAATCTGATAGATAAAGCCAAACAGCTGGTCCTAAAGATGACAATAGAGAGTTGCTCTCAATTTTAGAAATACAGCCAGTGGCCTTCAGTAGGAAACTCATAGTTATCATCAATTTGACATTTCCCGTTATAACATTTTCACTTCCTTGAGTTAATATTGTTTATCTCTGTTTAATAATTTTAAAAGGTTGAAGTTCAAAGAGATTGAGTAAATTTCCCAAAGTCACAGAGTTTATAAACTGTGGAATTAGCATTCACACCAAGTCTATCTGACTCTGCCCATACAACTATGTGTTTCATGTATTTCCTCCTCATGTAACCATCCAGAAGATGCCAGAGAAGGCATACATTCATTCAATGGATTTTTAGCCAGTCTCCATGGTAGTGTACAATCCTTACAACACTAGAAAGAGAAACAATATGAGCTTTGATTTCAAAATATCCACCTCTTATTTCTGACTTGCCCTAAATGTGTGGATGAATAGGAATTCTTTAATCTCATTTATTCTCAACACTATGCATTTTCCAGGTTTACTATTAAAGTCTGTGTAAGATAATATCCAAAAATTTGTTCAACACTAGGCATTCAATATCTAATAGTACCTGTCTGTGTCTCTGTGAGGGAGAGAGTAATTTGCCCAGGTTTATCCAGTAGATTTGCTGGAGCTAGTTCAATTTTCTTACCATTGTTTCAAGCCACATTTCTCCGAATCACATCTGTTGGGTCTACAGTCACTTACAACATCTTATCTTATACATATCATTTCTTGTATCATATCAGTCATACCATATGGAATTGTACTTGCCATGTGATGCTATCCATTCAAAATCCACCAAAATAAGGCTTACCTCTGAAGTCAGACTTTGCTCAGTAAAATACAATCAAGTAAGTTTGCTTTCCCCTTAGAATTTACTTGCAATGACATTCCTTTATTTTGTTTATTGTAGCCATCATGACGAACATCACATTGGATGCAGATGGCCATTCATCCAGAGTGACCTCCAGGGGTGTATTCGAGGAAAATAATGAAAGGGTTTTGCAAAGGAGTATGATACTGACTCAAGAACGAAGGTGCTCTACCAACAGGATTCAAATACAAGTGAGGCCTCAGCTCATCTCTTTCCACCCCCTTTCACCTTAAAGACTAATGATGCTAATTGTCTAAAATAAAAGCTAGGGCTAGAAAACGCTTACCCACTAATAGGAAACATTTCTTTATGATAATACTTACAGTCACATTCTATTTTTATGTAAGTTAGTAGAATTAAATTTCACTGAAGATTGCAATTATAATAATATAAACATTCTTTTAAAATATGTTTTGCAAGGATTTATTTTTGTGAACAGGATTAAAGTAGGGAGAAGCATGAAGTAAAAAAACCTACCATTTTCTGATCCCCAAGCAGAAAATGGGAGTTAAGACTCCAAAAGATTCTTAAAGAAATTAAAAATACAGTTCTCTAAAATATCTAGGAGGGACCAGGCACAGTAGCTCACACCTGTAAAGAGCTTGGGATGTAGAGTTAGGAAGATCAAGGTTTAAGGACAGCCCTGGAAAAAAAAACCAGCAAGACTTTATCTGAAAAATAACTAAAGCAGAAAAGGGGCTTTGAATTATGGCTCAAATAGTGGAGCCTAACATCAAGAAAAAAATAATTTCAATTATGGTTTACACTATTGATTTAATTTAGGAAAATGATGGTAGATAATGAAGTGAAGATTATTTGTTCTAATCTTACGCTATATTACTATAGTTCTGATCAATTTTGAAAAATCTCTCATAAATGTTTCTCAGAAGAAAATTTTGCCCGAGAAATTTATTTCATAAATTACATGAAATGTTTTCCCTTAGCAAACGTAACAGTATTTGAAAGTGCAATTCACACAGGAGCCCACTTGGAAAGAACTAATTGAAGTGCTTTCCTGAATATGGTTCTCAGAGGTTAGGATGCATAAGAAAGATGTATAAAATCTAGAACACTGGGTCCTCCTTCAGATTTGGAGAGTCAAGGAATACAAAGATTTCAGAGGCACCCATAGATTCTTATTAGATGGATGGGAGAGAAATAACACTTCAAAAGATGCTAAGTGTTGCAAAATTTCTTACTGGATGTTTAGGTGAATTAAAGTCAGTTGAATTAATTTGTTTCATCTTCAAGTTAAAAGTTTCTTGTCCATGAAAGACCTTGATTTTCGATTGTTCAAATCTCAACTACACAGATTCTTTGCAGGACACAAAAACAAAAACACACATAAACACATTCACTTGTATTCTTTCCTGTCCTGTGCCAAAAAGTAGATCCAATTCTGCA
Organism: Dipodomys merriami; assembly: GCF_024711535.1. NCBI lineage: Eukaryota > Metazoa > Chordata > Mammalia > Rodentia > Heteromyidae > Dipodomys > Dipodomys merriami. The sequence continues at coordinate 12,812,691 of NW_027204493.1, forward strand.
TGTAATCCATTGTGGAGGAATGAAGACAACTAGGCCATTTTCTCCTTAGGTTTCAACAGTCCTGTGTACCATTTGACATCCATAGCAATGAGGTCCACACCTTGTGCCACACCCTCTGCCCAGCTGAGGATGCCTGGTCTCACAGGCAAGATGTTATCCTCTTAGGCCAAAAAAGCGAACACCTTGGAGGAAGCTTGCTGGCCAAGGCTCCATGACAGTGAGACAAATTTAAGTAATAGACACCAATCTCTCCTGACAAGAACCAGGAAGGGTGGAAGGTGATTTCTGTAACCCCTCTATTGACATTTTTAATGTTATCTCATTAAACAGGAAGCCTCAAAAAAGGGGAAGAGGCCTCTGATTCCCAAAATAAAGAGAAACTTCATGTCCCTTTCCTAGCAGCTAGTCACAGGTACCTTCTCTTCTGAGACGTACGAAGCTCTTAGGGAGTTTAGGTCAGGACACCTAAGGAATCTTAAATCTTGGCAATAAGAATTATGGATAGCCAATGACCAAGGAGCTGGAAATGGTCATAGGAATCTTTTGGAGGGTTAAAACTGGACATCATCTCAATATTGTAATTACTGGTGTATAAATAATGAGGTTATAGTTGAGACTCACTAAGAATTGCTGCTTTAGATTTCAATTGAAATCAGTCTCCGGAGGCTTCGTCTAGAGACTGACAGCAGAATTGGGACAGAAGAAAGGTGCATTCCAATCAAGGATAGTCTACGTAATTGAACATGGTCTGTGTTCTTCAGCGTAAGCATATAGGGTCAGTTTCTTCTCAGCAAGTGGCTGTGCTCTAATGAATGGACTCTCTGTGTTTGCATGTGTATATTTAGAAGCCCACTGATGTCGTCAATGCTTTTCCTGTGCGTGTGGACATCGGTTTGGAAAAGCCTGGCACCAGCCCTGCCCTTGAAGCCTATTCTGAGACTGTCAAGGTTTTCAGTGTAAGTGTGGCTGCCATGGAAACTGGCTAGCAGTGTTCCCTATCACTAAGTGGTGTTCAAATTATAGGATAGCCAGGCCCTGGTGGCTCACACCTGTAATCCTAGTTACTCAGGAGGCTATAGGGGATCAAGGTTCAAAGCCAGCCTTAGCAGAAAAGCCCACAAGACTCTATTTCCAATTCACTACCAAAAATAAGCCAGAAGTAAAAAGCCAGACGTTCAAGTGGTAAAACACTAGCCTTGAGCACAAAAGCTCCGGGACAGTGCCTAGGTCCTGAGTTAAAACCACTAGCAAGAGATTTAAAAAAAAGAATTTAGGATAGTACAGTGCTGGTGGTTATTCAGGAGGATGAGATCTGAGGATTGTAGTTTAAAGCCATCTGGGGCAGAAAAGACTGTGAGACTATTATCACCAATTAACCAGCAAAAAGCTGCAGGCGAAGGTGTGACTCAAGCGGGAGAGCACCAAAGTTAAGTGAAAAAGCCAAATGAGATCTCAGAGCTCTGAGTTCAAGCCTCAGTGTTGGTAATAAATATATGTATACACACACACACACACACACACACACACACACACATTTAGGACAGAACTAAGTGATGCTATGTATAAAGTTCACTAGAATGTCAGTTCCATGAAAAAAACAAATAATGGTTTTTGTTTTTCTTTTTCCCTGCTATTTCTGGTCTCCAAAGAAGAGGCTAGTACACCATAGATGATCAGTAAATATTTACTAAAGAAATTTTTGAAAACTTAGGCAATTTGCATTGACCATTAAAACATGATTAAAAAGCTATGACCAATGCATCTGAAGTTCCATGACCCACCTCCCACTTATAGCTACTTTAATCTAGATTCCCCCTAAAAAAAACCATTATCTTGAATTTTATATTTACTAACATCTTTCTCTTTGACTTTGCTGAACACTAGTGTATTTGTTAAACATGGCTTGGTTTTTCATGGCTTTGAACATTATGGAACTGGAATAATACTGTGTGTGTTTCTTTGCACTTTGTATTTCTTAACTCTTTAATCTCTCCTGCCTTTTCATAGATCCCTTTTCATAAGGACTGTGCTGGTGACAAAGTTTGCATCTCTGATCTGGTCCTGGATGTCCAACAGCTACCAGATGCTCAGTATGTTCTATTTAGAAACTCGATGTAAAGTGTAGAAATAAAGGACACACTAGGTGTCTTCATTCAATTTTTGGAGATTTTTTTCTCTATAAAAGCAATACTCAATTGAGCACACTGGCCCCAGCCTGTAATCCTAGCTCAGGAGGCAGAGATGGGTCACAATTCAAGGCCAACCTAGGCAAAACAATCTCAAGACCTATCTCAAATAATAGCTGAATATAGTTGTATATGTCTTCCATCCCAGCTATATGGAAAGTATTAATAGGATGATTATAGTCTCAGCCAGCCCAGGTATAAACATAAGACACTATCTCCAAATAACTAAAGCAAAAAAGGAGAGGGACATAGCTCAAGTGGTAGAGTACCTGCCTACCAAGTCTGAAGTACTGAGTACAAACTCTAGTACCACATATAGAAACAAAAAAGAAACAGAGCAAAGAAAAAGAAACAGTCATAATAATAAAGACCTTTAAAAACTAAATTTCAGTTTCTATAATTCACAAAAGAGCAAAGCAATAAAGAATATAAAATTGTTATTTGGATAACATCCAAATAACAGTATCAGCTGAACGCAAAGTAAGCTTTTCATTATTAAGCTATGGTCTTAGTGTTTCAACTAGAGCTTGTTTCTTAAATAAATGAAGTTTTTGAATTCTGGTTTTTGTTGTTGCTGTTTTACTTGAATGATGTTTTTCTTTTTCTTTGCTTCAACAGAAACCAACCCTTTATCGTCAGCAATCAAAACAAAAGGTTAACATTTTCAGTACAACTGAAAAACAAAAAAGAAAATGCTTACAACACTAAAATTGTTGCTGAATTTTCAGAAAACCTATTTTTCGCTTCATTCTCCATGCCGGTATGTGAGGACGGCTTTCTTGCTTGCTCTCCATTACTATCTGCTTTCTCCTGGAACCTTCCTGGCTTCTACTTGGTCTGCAGAAACATCCCAGGCCAAACCAATCCATCCCACCCTGGGCTTCCTGCTAGTGAAACCTCCTGAAAACATGGCCCAGTTCCATATGGTGACCATTCTGCTCGACAGCTCAGCTCACTCTTTCCTTTGCCCCTGACTTGGCAGCCACACAGTCACATTCTCTGAGAGCTGAGGCTTCCGTGGTGCCACACAGATGTACCGCACAGATGTGCTACACTTGTTCACAGATGTTGTGGTTGCTGTCCAGATGCAACATTCCAGCAAAGCTGACCTGATCACTAAACCAGAAACACACTGGGCTCTCCTCCTGCTCCTTCCTCTGTACCCACAAGCCACGCAGACATTTAAAAAAGGACCAAAGGAAAATCTATTTCTTAAGTGAGCTACTTGATGAAAACATTAAAAGATGGTTTTATCCCATTTAAAGTTAATGTAAATTTGATAGATTCAGAGATCTCAAACTATCCTGTCCTCAGTGTTTAAAGGTAATTTCTCAAAGAGTAACTTCTTACTTTTAAGAATGAAACACCTATGACGAACTTTTTTTTAAGATCATATTAAGGTATTTAAAATGTGAATGTTGCCATACATTTTGTTCTCTGAAATTTTACATCGCAAAAATATTAAGAAAAAGGTATATGCTAAAGAATACCAAATAGCGTATCAATCTGTTGGTGGTTTCAGACAATAAAACTATTCATTATTTTCCTAGGGGGAGGACAATTTTTCAATCTATTCCTTGGTTTACTGTGGACAGTCTTTAGAGTTAATAATAAAAATAGTATTAAAAAATAATGCACTTAGCCAAGTGCCAGTGGTCCACGCCGGTAATATAGCTATTCAGGAGTCTGTGAGCTGAGGATTGTGGTTTGAAGCCAGCCCAGATAGGAAAGACTGTGAGACTATTATCCCCAATTAACTACCAAAAAAGAAGCCAGAAGTGGAGCTGTGCTTCAAGTGGTAGAATATTATCCTAGAGCACAAAAGCTCAGGGATAGCACGCCCTGAATTCAAGCCCCAGGACCAACACAAAATAAAATAATAATTCACTTAGCTTAAGATTTTCAAGTCTGTGGACAATAAACCACTTTGATGTGAACCAACTGGGAACCTGCACACACACACACAATTAATCATTGTTATTTCTTTGGTCCGGTTCAGGTTGATGGAACAGAAGTTACCTGTGAGGTTGATTCCCGTCCAAAATCTGTGACCTGTGATGTGGGGTACCCGGCTTTAAAGAACAAACAACAGGTACAGCTTATATATTTATTCAGTTCCCAAAACCATATTGGCTAGCACTCTTTAATTTACCAATACAAGTAGTCTTAAGGAAGTATCATGTAATAGATATCACAAAACAACCAGCAGCATACTTAGAAGTTTTTAACTGAATTGTTTCCTTGAAATGATGAATCAAAGTAGAGTTTCTTCTATGCACTTTTCCCCCAAAGCAGATACAATATGGAAAATTCTTTTTGTTTGAGTATGTTGATCAACATTAGACAAAGTGCAGCCTTCAGAATCAAGATGTCCTGTGAACCTTGTGAGGGAGTTTCAGATAAGCAGGAGGCTTAGCAATTCTGACAAGGGTGTGTTGTACAATCACTTCTAGTGTCATTGAAATTCAAGCTCTCCTAGTCCTCAAAGGAGCACATCACAGCAAAGCAGACAAAAAAGACAGTCTACAAATCAAAAAAATACAACATGTAAACCATGTGCTAGTGGCTCATGCCTGTAATCCCAGCTACACAGTAGTCTGAGATTTGAGGATCATGGCTCAAAACCAGCCAGGGAAGGAAAGTTTGTAAGACATTAACCTCCAATTAGCCAGCAAAAGGCCAGAAGTGGAGGGGTGACTCAAATGATAGAGCACGAGCCTTGAGTGAAAAAGCCAAGGAACAGTTAGTAGGCCCTGAGACAAATGCTAATATTCACACGCACACACACACGCACACACACACACACACACACACTCACTCACATTCACACACATTCACACATTCACACTCACACATTCACACACATACACACACTCACATTCACATTCACACACATACACACATTCACACTCACACACATTCACACACACATTCACACACATACACACACTTACAGTCACACACACATTCACACAATACACACTCATTCACATTCACACACACACTCACATTCACACACATACGCACATTCACACACACACATTCACATACACACACTCAGATTCACACATACACTCACACTCACTCACATTCACACACACACACACCTTAGATACAGAAAATGCAGAAAGGGTAACATTGATCAAGATGCATTGTACTTATAAACATATTTTCAATTCAAATCCTTTGTAAATGCTTTAAAAAAATAGAGTAAAAAAGAGAAAATGGAGGATCAAACTGGAGTGAGTTTATATAGCAAACTTTCTTTACTGGCTATAAGGCATCACAAACTAATGAATTTTACTTTCATGTATAGGTGACTTTTAATTTCAACTTTGATTTTGATCTCCAAAATGTCCAGAATCAGTCATCCATCTCTTTCCAAGCCTTCAGGTAAAACATAATGATGCCATGAATTGATGGTGACATTCTTTCACAATGCTTCCCTTTAAGTAATTTCTTAATATGTGTTTCCATAGTGAGAGTAAGGAATCTAATCCAGAAGATAATACAGTCGACCTTAAAATTCCTCTCCTGTATGATGCAGAAATTCACTTAACCAGGTAGGTAAAACCTCTTACACATGGGTAGCCTATGACCGTTGATAACACTCTGATTTACAACACGGTTTTCTCATGGTTAAGTTCTCTGTATGCTTAGTCCTCACTGAATAATTTATCTTCCTCTTGGCAGCTCAAAGAGGAGTCCACAAACAAATTGGTGTCTAAATGGCTATCCAGGTTTTACGACTTAAAGCATCATTAGAAAGTCAGGGAGAAGTACTTTAGTCTTCTGCCTTGGTGAAGGCCCCATGCAGACTCTCAGAGGAGGTGCAGACCTTCCTGGGATGTTGAAGCAGATGCTTAGGGCCCTGAGAGTTAACCAGAATTTCCTTCTCATGTCCTACTATCTACTATGCACAGGAGATGTCAAGCAGTGTCCCCTTTCCTAGACATGGAAACCCCAGCACCAAGCTTCTACATAGTAGATCCACCACATATATTGACAGGAGTCACAGGTTGAAGAGTCAGATTGGAAAACTAGTCTCTTTGATTTTGTTCTTGTTGTCTTTGTTTGGTCATACTGAGATTTGAACTTAAAGCCTCATGCCTGTTTGGGGCATATTTTATACCTGAGTCGTACTTTCCTGTCCTTTTTCACAGTGGTTCTTTTGATTTTCTTGAGCCTATGCCTGGACTCTGATCCTCTATTTTATGTTTTTCATAGTAGTTGCATAGACGGACATGTTCTACCATGCCCAACTTCTCCCACTGAGATGGAATCTCATGGGCTGGCCTGGAACTACAGTCCTCCTGATGTGAGCCTATTGCACATCTGGATGACAGAGTCATACCACTGTACCCACCTAGGGGTAAAGAAGGAGTCTCGTGAACTTCTTTTTGCCTAGACTATTCTTGAACTTCTCCTAACCCCAGCCCCCCAGATGGGATTATAAGCATGAACTATCATGCTGGGAAAGTCTAGCTTCTGAATGGAAAATTCTCAACAGACCTGATTAGGGTTTTCTTCCAAGCAGGAGGAAATGAGGGATTTTCCAAAAGAACCCATCCATGAAGTAATACTTTGTTCCTATTCTTTCCTCCCCAAAGCAAGGGAACCCAAGAGGAGTGGTTGAAATGTTACTGGCAAATACCATCTGTCTTAAATTGTTCCGAGAAACAGGTGGTAAGAGATTGATATCACCATAAGTCATAGTCAGAAGCAAGGTTGATTCATGGCATAGACGCAGCGATGCAAGTGGACAGCCCATGGGGACTGCCAACTCCCATACCTGACAACAGAATTCTCTTTCTTCCTGGTGAAGCATCAAAGCAGCTTCTCTATACAGACCAATGATCTAAAAAACAAAACAAAACAACAAAAATCACACATCAGTGTTTTCCCAAGAAATCCAATGAGACAGGCTGCTCTAATTCCTACCTTACTGTCTTAACTACTAAAAGCATGGAAAATGCAGATCACCCAATAACTCACTAAGCAAAAACAAAAAGGAAAATATATCACCCTGTCTGGAGCTGAGACAGATGAGCAAAGATGAAAGGAATGTTTTTGTATCAAGTGAGTTACAAAGGCACAAGTAGAAGCAAAATGCAGCTCCAGTCATCCATCCCTGAAAAATTAATCAGTAACTACACATTTCAAAGAATTTCTGGTTGCTAAAATAAGTCATTGAAAACAAATGCAGCCACAGGGATGGGTATTGCCACATTAGCTGAACTTTTCCCATCTTACTGTGATTCTCTCTTTTCCTAAACACTTCTAGTTAATACAGCCTTTCGTCTTTCCACACTCCTACCGTGGCCAAATGTTTTCTTGTATACTTTAGCATGAAAGAAGGATAAGAGAAAATAGGCCTTCACTTTTACTAAAGGACATCTTAGCTTTCATTATGGGGATGATAATTTGGATTCTAATACATTCCACTGTTCTTTAAAATATATAATTAAAAGTGTAGTTATATTATTGAGAATAAAAGCTAAAATAACTCCTAAACTTGTACCAGGCAATTCTCCAGAAATTCTAAAAGAAAAGCATCAGATATTCATCGATAGACTATCCAAACATTACAGAAATACAATGAGAAGGGAGGTCAGCCATTGCTCTTCTCTGGTGATAAGCTCCACACGTGAATTATTTTGAGATGTTAACAATTTACTGAGAAATTTTTAATCAGGATATGTGCATGTAACATACATAGACATATACAGATGTGTACAAACATAAGTTTTCATATTATTGCACACATTATCTAATTTATTCTATTTCTGGATGGTTCATAATTTATATAACTACTCCTATATTAATGAAATATTGGGTTGGTTTGCATTTTTATTTTGTTTGTTAAGCCATCACAAGCAATACTGCAAAGAAATACCTTTTAGTAACTATCATGGCAAACTTTGAGAAAAAAATTTGTGTATTCCCTAGCAACCAATTATTGAATATCTCATTCAGCAACCAATTTGCTACTATATACATTTGAAGTTACATTGTACAAATATGATGAGTAAAATGGAAAAATTGGTAAAATTCTTTTTTTTCTTTTTTCTTTTTGGTAACTAAATTCCTTGAGGATAGCTTACCGCTACTATAACCATATTGTTTAAAACTCAAGTAATCCAGAGAAAATTTAAATAGCAAATGGAAAAGTGTCAGATCCTTTTAAAATGCAAAAAGTCAGAGCACATTAATCAGTTTAGAAATTGGCCCTGATAGGGACTCGCATGGACATGTCTGGAAAGCAAAGAGATGAATTCATGCGTACATAGCCAGGCTTTCTGTTTCAAGTCCTAGTCAGGCTTCCCATTTTCCATGAAAGGCTGACGAATCATTATTTCCTTCCACACATATAAGCTTGACACACTCCATGTGTGTTTAAATACCTCTATAACATAGTTTCCTTTTCAGCTTTGGAACAACTTAGAGCAGGGGGAAGGAAGGTTCCTTGTAGAAACAAACATATTCTACAGCAGAAAGTGTCCAGTGCAATTATATTAGGAAATAGAATCAACCGTCTATAAATAAGGTAAATTGTCATTGGGAATGTATAGAGATAGTGTGCAGTGCACATTTCTTGCCACCTGTTCCCCCACATCTCTCAACCCAAATAAGCTGCTGAGTTAGTCTGGCCTCAAAGCCACAGCAATAAGTGAGAATGTGGCAGATGCGCCCTCAACCTGAGAGGTGCCTGCAGGACCCTCCAGCATTGGCCTTACATTACTTGTAGACATTTGTTGGCATTCCAAGCAAAGCAGGTGAAGATCAATGCCTTGAGATCTTACCCAATCAAAACTCTGGCCCACCTTTCTATTAGTGTCCCACTAATGGTGGAAGCAGATCTTACCCAATCAAAACTCTGGCCCACCTTTCTATTAGTGTCCCACTAATGGTGGAAGCAGATTTGATCAATTCTCAATCCATCCTTAAACCACTGAAGTTGGTTTGAAACTAGAGCTTGGTAGGATGAAGGAATACACACACACACACACACACACACACACACACACACACACACACACACACACACACACACACACACACACACACACACACACACACACACACACACACACACACACACACACACACACACACACACACACACCTGAGTGTCAGTGGCTCATGACCATAATCTTAGCTACTCTGAAGGCTGAGATCTGAGTTTTGAAGTTTGAAGTCAGCCTGGGCAGGAAAGTCCATGAAACTCTTTTTTTTAATAAATATTTTTTATTGTAAAGATACTGTACAGAGGGATTGCAATTACATGAGCAAGGTAACGAGTCCATTTCCTATCAAGCATTGTTACCCTCTCCTTTATTTTGCCCCTACCATCCCGCCGCAAAGTTGTAAACTTTATTTTCAACATAGTGGTTTGTACCTCTCATTATTACAATGGGCCATCCTGTATCCTTGTTTCAGCATTTTGTTATTTCCCTTCCCCTCCCCAAATTAGAAATGTATATATACAAGATGCAAGACACTGAAATCAAATACAGTGACAACAGGCATTATACCATGGGGGAAAAAACTTACAAAGAAACAAAATAAATCACATAGTACATTATAAATACATTAAAAAAACAACAGGAAAGATAAAATCTTTTATGTCCCTATCTTGGGGTTCATTTCGCTTAGCATCATCTTATATGGTCATATGTACATAGCTTTTGATCTCTTCTGCTTGTCCTAGACATATACTAGTTATTTCAGATAAGGGAAACCATAGGACTTATGTTTCTTTAGGTCTGGCTTATTTCACTTAATATAATTTTTTCCAAGTCTTTCCATTTCTTAACAAATGGGGCAGTGTCATTCTTTCTGATAGAAGTCCATGAGACTCTTATCTCCAATTAATCACTGAAAGGCCAGAAGTGGAGCTGTAGCTCAACTGGTAGAACACCAGCCTTAAGAAATAAAAGAAAAACCTCAGAGACTGTGCCCAAACCCTGAGTTCAAGTCCAGGACTGGTACAAAAGAAAAAAAGAAAAGGTTCCAGGTATGACAGCACACACCTGTAATCCTAGGAGGCAAAGATGGAGAGGATCACAGTTCAAGGCCAACCCAAGGGCAAAAATTTAAGAAGACTCATTGTCACTTAACCAGGGCATAGTAGAATATGCCTATGATCTAAGCTACTTGGAAAATCATAGATTAGAGGATTTTGGTCTGAGGCTGACACCAGGCAAAAACATAAGACTTTACCTGATAAAATGACTAAAGCAAAAGCAGGCTGGGTATGTGGCTCAAGTGACAGAAAGCTGAAAGTCTTCCTAGAAAGCACAGGCAGTTTAAACTCCAGTACTGAAACAGAAAGCAGGGAGAGGAGGGAAGGAGAAAGAGATAGAGCTGGGGAAGGAAGGAAGGAAGGAAAGAAGGAAGGAAGGAAAGAAGGAAGGAAGGAAGGAAGGAAGGAAGGAAGGAAGGAAGGAAGAAAGGAAGGAAGGAAGGAAGGAAGGAAGGAAGGAAGGAAGAAAAGGAGGGAGGGAGGGAATATAGAATCAAAGAAAGAAAGATGAAGGAAGAGAAGGGAAGGGAACAAAAAAGGGAAGGGGAGGAGGATGTGGGAGAAGAAGAAATGTGAGAAATGTATATCTTGTTTCATTGGCATTGAGTAGAGCATAATGCAGCAGCAGTTCACCAGTGTCCCATCATTGTAGTCTAGCCTACTGAGTAAGAAGCCCTTCCCGTCAACTCTGTGCATATAATCAACATAAAATAAGTGTCCATAATACTAACCTATCAGTTGGTATTAATTTTAAAACAAGTTCAACCATCAGTTTTTGTTTTGTTTTGTTTTTGTTGGTCGAGGTGCCTGAACTCTGGGCCTGGAAGCTGTCCCTCAGCTCTGGAGCTCAAGGCTAGCGCTCTACCACTACAGCCACAGCGCCACTTCCAGCATTTTCTGCTTATGTGGTGCTGAGGAATCGAACCCAGGATCTCATGCAGGCAAGGCAAGCACTCTACCATTGAGCTGCCTTCCCAGCCCCAACCATCATTTTTAAAGTAGCACTTTTATGCTTATTTTAGAACTTGCTGACTGATAAACACATAACACATAGACTTTTGACAGAAAGCCCATGAAAGGATATGTTTTAAAATGATATTTTAGTCTTAGAGGCATAGGCCATAATAAGAAATCATCTTAATTGAATACTTTAAGATTCTTATAATAAAAACTCACACACGATAGATTTATGGGGTACAAGGTGATCATTCAATGCATCAAGACAATACAACGGTGGAATCAATGGTAGTTGATGTTTCTATCTTCACCTTCCCGGGCGTAGTCAAACACAAAAGGACAGATACTAAATGTTCTTTCTCTTCTGTGAATTCTTAAAGTTTGATGTGAATGCAGAATAGTTATTTGATGCTTTTGTAACTAAAGCTAAAATGCTTTACTTATAATCTAAGGTAGAAGATACTTAAAAAATAGAATATCATCTAAACTAAAAACTTTGGTTTTCCATGTGTCGTTCAACAGATCCACCAACATCAATTTTCATGAGGTCTCTTCAGAGGAGAATGTTCCTTTAGTCGTGAATAATTTTGAAGATATTGGTCCAAAATTTGTCTTTTCCCTTAAGGTTGGTGAGCTTGTGATCATGGCAAGTCAAGAGGAAAGGGAATGAAAAAAAAATTACCCTGGGAAGAGACAACAGAAATAAGATGATGTTGAATACACCAATGTTTGTACATTTAAACGTGCATTAACTAGCATCTGGCAGGCTTGCTATCACACAGAGGGCTGGGCTCCATCCTGAGTTCCTGATTCAGTGGGTCTGGGGTCAGCCTAAACATGTGCATTTCTATCAGATCCTTGGGTAAGGATATTGATGCTGATACCTGGGGCCAAGTACCATACTCTGAGAAGCCCTGGGATAGACAGTAGATAAGTAAACAACGGGAATTTATGCTTAGTGATGTGCCCTGGGGAAGTTACCAATGAAACATTTTCAAGGCATCAATATTAACCAACAAGGAATTATGACACTGATAATTCTGTGGATAAATTTTATTGGGATAAAATCATAATACAAATTGGTTCTTGGAGACCAATACAGTTTGAACATTCATTATAAAATGAGCATCAGAAAATATTTTGAGTCAAATTAATTAAAATATGACTGGATAATTGTAAGTAAGCAATTATTAGTCTAAACATGATAAGCAGTTGTGTACAGAGAAATTTTGTTGTAAAGAAGCAACTGTTTTAAAATATAATAATATGAAGGAACTTGGAAAAGTCAAAAATTAATAAATTAATTTACTCACCAGCCTGGGTAACTCAATACATTCAATTTTTGTACATTACATAGATTCTACCCCTTACTTTTATTGTTTAAAAAATTATAAAATAATCTTGATTTATTATCCACAAAACTTTAATTTATAAAATATGATAGCCATATTTCTTTACTAGGACAATTTGAAGTAAAATAAATAACATCCTAACATCTGCAGAGGGTAATAAAACTAGCCATTGTATCAGATGGTATACACATATGGATAATTCCATTTAATTCCCAGACAAGTTAGTACTCATATTATTTCTAGGAATGTTAAAGACTTTTAACAACCCGTAGTCCATCAACATTGGCCAATTAGAACCCAAACTCACCAGTGATAGCACATGGTATACCAGCACAAATCTACCCGATTTCTGATTATCTTTATTTAACAAGATGAGCATTGAAGCAAGGTCAAGGTTAAGGTCATCCAGCCAATGCTAGTCAATTGCTATTGTAACCACTTTATACTGGCCCCTCATCAGGACCAGGATAATTGCTGGTTTCCTTGTGCTGTATGATCAGGTGTGATCGTAGGATGCTTTCTTCTCCATGTAGGTCACAACAGGAACTGTTCCGGTGAGCATGGCGTCTGTAGTCATCCATCTCCCTCAGTACACCAAAGAAAAGAACCCACTCATGTACCTGACAGGGGTGGACACAGACAAAGTAAGGATCACACAATTGCCCATCAGTGTGCATACTTTCAGGATGGAAATAACCGAGGAGTTCAGAACAATTGTGTCTGACATTTGATAGTTAATGTAGTTGAGGAGGAGAAGGTAACACCTGTGTGTTACAGGTCCCAGTTAACTAGTATCTAATTTCACATGAGAGGTAGAATACCCTTATAAGGAAACAAATATCTGATTCTAGATATTTATATTTGGCAGAAATAATTTCAACATCCCTGTCTCATTAGGTGAGGATCTGACGTTGTCAAGGCCCTGTTGGAGAAAAAGTCCAAGCTGTGAGAGGCTGAATATACTCTGGGCACACAGTAGGCCTACACAGCTTCAGTTAGTAGCTGGTCTTCAGGCTATCAGCCTGGACTTCCACCAGCTTAAACTCAACTCTGGTTATTCATTTGAATCACCCCAGGAGCTTTTGAAACAATTGTTATGTTCAGGCAATGAAGTCACTGGTGTTTATCCTGAATGCACATCAGACGATTTTGCCATGCAGTCTGGACCAAGAGGTTCCTGTCTAGTAAAGCAGGTTGACATTGGCTCACTTTTAATGCAGCACTTAGCGGATCTAAGCGACTCCTGTATTGTGCAAATAACTACAGGAAATTAAATTCCTAAAATGTTCTACAGCCAATAACCTGAACTAAATCACTCCCAGGGTGTTTTTGTTACAAATTTGTTTTTGTTTCATCACCGATGGGATGTGTCACAGTCCATTCTGCACTACTATAACAAAACACCTAAACTGGGTAGAGTTACAAAAAGAAAAGAAAAGAAAAAACCATGAGGTTTACATAATATTTTGGAGATTCAAGAGCACGATGCCAGCATCCTCAGGATTTCAATTCAGACGGGCATCGTGGTGATGGTAGGAGTCTAAGTAAGTGGGGGGAGGGCACATTTTCAAACTGCGAAGTAGAGAGAGGAACTGGAATGCCACAACCCCTTCTTAAGTAATTAACCTTTAGATTTTCCACTAGGTCCTAACCCTTACAGACCCCATCCCTGCTCAACACTGTCACCCTGTAGACCAGTCCTCCAATACTAATTCGTGAACCTATAGGGACAAACTATGGTTAATCCACACCAGGCAAAAGCAGGTGAAGTTCATCAGTTCATCACAGCCGTTTACTCTAGGCAAAGCACAAGTCTGGGCCAGTAAGCACAGTCGAAAGACTAACCTCCTGGGGCAACAGTGAGATTTCCAGACATGCCAAGAAGATCTGGGTAAACCATTTTGCTTCCCAAATCTGACATTGCTCTTCTCTGTTGTAGACTGGTGATATCACTTGTAAAGCAGAAATAAACCCACTGAAAATAGGACAGACCTCCTCTTCTGTGTCTTTCAAGAGTGAAAACTTCTGGCGCATGAAAGAATTGGTGAGAACGGTTAACAAGTGATACTCCCTTTGGACAATCCCTGTGTTTCACCTGAAATTCAGAACTTTCCTCCAACCAGCGTTCTCATCCTGTCACACAGCATTCTCATATTTAAGATGAACTCTAGCAGTTAGGATTTAGAAAATACATTCTCAAATTTATGTTTTTGGAATGATTACTTATTCTATGACTAACAGAATACATGTCCACCATTCGTAGTGTCAGAAGGACACATGACACTATTGTGTTTCAACAATGTGTTCTTTAGAAACATTTGCTTAGGGTCGTGAGGAATCTGGGAGTATGCTTTAGAGATGAAACCCCTTAAGTTCCCTAACTTATAACTACTGATGTCTTTCACTTAGCTGCTAAATACGCTATCCAATTCTGGGTCCTAGTATCATTATCTCCTGCTGCTGAGCTATGCCTTCTTCTTTGGTAAAGCGTGGTGTTTGGCCCATATTAGTTACAAATCCCAAACAAACCACAAATCTCCCCTATATTAAAATATCTTTGTTTTTTTGCTGCAGTTATTTTGTTTTGTGAAGGATAGGGGGAATGGAAAAACAGGAGAACAAAATTGTGTTTTTTCCTATGTGCAACGTTTGTGTATATGTGTGTATGCATGTGTGTCTGTGTGTGTGTCTGTGTGTGTGTCTGTGTGTGTGTATGTAGGCTGCTACATAAATGGGCCATGTTGACGTTTAGACAATGTATCATAAATTGTAAGCAGTTCAGAGCAAAATTGTGTGGAATTTATAGGAATTTACCATGTATTTTCTATCCTATCAGGCCTATGGCTTGTATTATCCAAATCCTGGATCTGTGTGATACATTTGCTACAACTGATGAACCTACAGTGATATCTCATCATCATTATTATCATTACACCAAAACTCTGTAGTTAACATTAAGGTTCACTGTTGGCATTGTAAAAATCCACACCTGTGATTTTTGACAATGTATAATAACCCATATCCATAATTTTAGCTTCATGTGGAATAGTTTCACGGCCTTGAAGTTGATCAGTGCTTCTCCCTGTCTCTTAATAAGCATGATTCTGTCATTTTTGTTGACCTAAAAATGTTATCTTTAAGTTGAGCACTGGTGGCTCACATCTGTGATCCTAGCTACTCAGGAGGCTGAGATCTGAGGATTGTAGTTTGAAGCCAGCCCAGGCAGAAAAGTTCCTGTGAGATTCTTATCTCCAATTAGCCACTCAAACACTAGAAGTGGAGCTGTGGCTCAAAGGGTTAGAGTGCTAGCCTTGAGCATAAAAGCTCAGGGACAGCGCCCAAGCCCCATGACCAACACACACACACACACACACACACACACACACACACACACACACACACACACATCCCCTCCCAAAAAAACAGATGATCTTATCATTAAGTTCAATTCAATTACTGCATTGTGTTTAGTTGGTTTGGTTAGTACTGGGATTTGAACTCAAGACCTGATATTTGTTAATTAGATGCTCTACCACTTCAGCCATCTCCAGCCCTTTTGGTTTTAGTTTTGTTTCAGATAGGATTTAATTCTTTTATCTCAATCCTACTGTCCAGTAGCTCGACCACAAGCTTACAAGACCACACCTAGCTTGCATCTTGTTTTTGTTGTTGTTTGAAATTTTTGCTCTTTGAGACAGGGTCTTTCGAGTGTGTGTGGGGGGAGCGGGGGGCGGGTACTGTGACTGGAACTCAGGAACTTGTTACTGTCCCTTAGCTTTTTCAAACTGGTACTCTACTACTTGAACCACATCTTCACATCTGGATTTTCTCTGGTTAATTGGAAATAAAACTCACAGACTTCCCTAGGCAGGCAGACTTTGAACCAATCTTTTAGATTTCAGCCCACTGAGTAACTAGGGATTACAGGCATGTGCCACCCCCCCACTACCAAGCTCAAGGGTCTCCTTAACTTTTTGCCACAGATGGCCTCAAATCCTCATGTAGTCATCTAAATACCATCCTGCATCTGGGATCAAAGCTGTGCACCATCGTGTCTGACTACTTATTCTATACAATGTTATTTTATTTTACCTTCAGGAGTACAATCGCAAGGTTGCTGCCCTATGTTCCAGACTCTTCCGATTATCTCCTAAGGCAAACTATACAGACAGAATTGCCTGTATAATTTTACATTTTGAAATACAGTATCTAAATCCTTGAAGAAGAGCTAAAGGACGAATAGCTTACGGTTTTGCCTTTTTTCTTAGAGCCTACTGAGTGTTGGGTCTGATCTATCTTTGTAAAATTCTAGCACTTATGCATTTACACCTATCCTAACACGCTGTCTTCTTTTACTATTTACTTCAACCTGAAAGAGCTGTCCAGCTGTTGCCTGTAGTAATGTCACCTGCTGGCTGAAAGATCTTCACACGAAAGGAGAGTACTTCATCAATGTGACTACCAGAATTTGGAATAGGACTTTTGCTGCTGTGAGTATTCATTGTATCTATTGGGTTTTTCAACCACAAGGGAATGTGTGGCTTCATTATCAAGTTCTTACCCTTTAATGAAATAGAATTCTAGTACCTAGCTAGAAGCCAGCGTTCACACCTGTAATCCTAGCTACTCAGGAGCCTAAGATCTGAGGACTGAGGTTGGAAGCCAGTCCAGATGGGAAAGTCTGAGATTCTTCTTATCTCCAATTAACCAGCAAAAATGAAAGCCAGAAGTAGAGCTGGTGGATCAAATGGTAGAGATCCAGCCTTGAGCAGAAAAACCTAAGGGACAGTACACAGGCCCTGAGTTCAAGATCCAGTACACACACACACACACACACACACACACACACACACACACACACACACACACACACACACACACACACACACACACACACCACATTCTAGTACCCATGCCAGAGCACTTTTACTCTGGAAAATAGTGCTTATCAATGCTCACTTCCCCTGGCTATGCCTCTGCATCATAGAAGGAGTTTATGGTCTGCTTTGCAGACTCCACACAGACACAGAGCAAGCTGAAAGATCCACAGGAAAAGTGTCAAGATTGCCTCTGTTGACCTTAGCTACAGAGAGCATCTGCTTGGTTTCCTTCCCCAAACCCCACATCCAGATCAACAAGCACAGGTCTGTGTCTCTCATTCAGGGAACCCAGCAGAGAGACACTCTTCCTCTATTACAGCAGGTAACCACTCGGCTCTCCTCTTTACCCTTCCTCTAATAAGAGAGCTCAGGAAGAACACAACTATAAGGTCATTTCACTTCCCATTGAAGTGAAAGTACCAAAAACAATGTCAATGTTTTCTTCTTTATGATAGTTTGGGTAGCTAGAATCTGGCATGAAAAAATGTAAACATAGACTGACCTTCAAACTGGCTGCTTGAGTGGCTGCTTACTCATCCCTTTTGCCAACCCTCAGACTGAGGTGACAAAGTATAAATTAGTCTGAAACCTCTTGGAAATGTATGGTTTTCAATGGATTTATTTTTCTAACAAATGAATCCATTCTGAAGGTGCATATAACCAGTCGCCCCCCCTAATTTTTTCATTGTCTCACAAAGTAACCATCATTCTTTACTAGGTACATTAGTGTAGGATTAGAGAGCTTCCATCTTAGACTCTTTCTGGAGTCAAAATACAAACAATATTCTTAAATGAAGACATAATATCAAAAGGGAGTAGTAAAAGATGACAGGAAAATACAGTATCAGAGGAGTGGAGAAATGAAGCATTCGGTTGCTTTTTCACTTATTTATAGTTGATTTCTTGTTAGTTGTATTTGCTTCAAAGCATCCAAGATCGTTCAGTGTCCTGTAAGATGTAATATGTGCTCTTAGCTACACCACCTTCCTGGTTACTGTAGTTTGGTGTGTAAGTTTTACCAATTGGCTCTTTGGATTTGAGGAGCAATGTTTTCATAGCAAACTTTGCCAACTGGGAAGGAACACTGACTTTTGCACATCAAATAGAATCGTACCAGCTCTATAAAAAACATTTGGGTTTCCCAGAGTTTGCTTAAAGGTACGTCATTTAACCAGAAAACTTTTGAACGTATCTTGTCAATAATATTCAACAAGCAGCAGTTTTATTCCTCTGAGCAAACTACTGAGGTGTCTTGTTTATATATTTTTTTCAACATGATTGTGAGAGCTAAACTGAGAAGCCACCTGAGCACTGTTATCGCATCCTACACATCTTCCTCCTTCATGAAAATCACCTGGTCCTCACAGTGGATCAACAGCTAAGTGAATGTTCCTTAGACCACCTGGGAGACACAGTCTTGAATAAGGATCTTGTTTCCTGTATGGGCCACTGATGTGATGCTTTCTGGTGTTGCCCCTCTGTCAACCTCACACTTCAAGTAATTTCATTACAAAGTGATTGCTCAAGTTTCCAAACAGAGAGCAGCCTTAGACACCATTTATAAAGGAGAACCTTGCCAGATGCTAGCTCTTCTAGGAGTGTGTAGTACATCTTCTTCTCCTAGCTAACCTTGTAGGATACATCATATGCCAGTGGTCAGGGTTAAGTTATGATGCAAGTTTTCATCTTGAGAGAATTAAGAATTACCAGAGCCTGAGCCAGTGGAAAAGAAATAAATTGCTCACTTTTTGGAAATATATTCTCTCTTCCTGGCTCTTACATAGACTTCAGCAAATTACTTCACAGAGTCTATTGGATCTTATACCCTAGAAACCAGAAAAACTGAGCCTTAGTAGCCAGTGCTTGTGAAAACAGTTCTAAAATCTGAGTGCTGTATTTTACCACAATGATCCAACACTGACAACAATGAAATGCACACATCAATAATGTTTCCATTGAAAAATAGGTGTTTTTTTTCTAAAATTACATTGAAGAATGCACGTAAACTTATTTCATACTAGGAGACTTGCTATTGACATCAGCATAAAGCAAATTGTCCTTCCTACATGCCTATGCCACATCTAGGATTATGTGATAGAAGCAAGCAGATGAGGAAATATGAAAATATTCTTGATGTGATATAACATGCCCAAAGGCCAAGGTATTTGCTGCTGACATGCACAGTCAAGTTCAAGTGTACTTTGTTGTTGGGAAAGATGGGGGGCTTGAACTATGGCCTGGGTGTTGTCCCTGATGCTCTTTGTGCTAGAAGCTAACACTCTACCACTTGAGCAACAGTGTCACCTCCAGTTTTTGAGTGGTTAACTGGAGAAAAAAGTCTCACAGGGACTTTTCTGCCTGGGCTGGCTTTGAACTGTGATCCTCAAATCTCAGCCTCCTGAGTAGCTAGAATTACAGGTGTAAACCACCAGTGCCCAGCTCAAGTGTACTTTTATTCCCTCTTTTTTTAAATGAGTCTATATTGATGGTAAAAAAAAAAAAACATGAATGGCTTTCATTTACATATTCATACATGTATGTAATGTGCTTTTTACAACACATGTGCCCAGACAGAAATTTTCTTTTACATGTTGTTGGCATTCCATTTCATTATATGACTCAGTTAGGTAAGCATATAAATATGCAATTTTCTCCCGGGTCTCTGGCTTCATTAAGCTTTTTGAAATCTTTCCAACTACAAACCTTCATTTTTGTTAAGCCCTTATTTTTCAACCATTTTCAAGTTTGGATCACCCAAAGAGATGTTTTCCCTGGCCAGGTCTGGATGTCATGTCCAGGGACTGGGTTAATTGGCTATGATAAGCTTCCTTCTGCATGCTTTAAACCTTGTCCATCAGCATCTGATGAGCAACCCTCATGTACCTCCATATCAAGCACTTGAAGATTCTGTAATCTTCAGGATTGGTATTTGCTCTTGTCACATTCCACCAGGAAATAAGTAAATTATAAGCATGCCACATTTTCTGCAATGAATGTCTGCTGTTAAGATAAATTGTACTCTTTTTTTCCCCTATGATCCAGTCAACTTTCCAGGCAGTACAGCTGACTGCAGCTGCAGAAATCGACACAAATAATCCCCAGCTCTATGTGATTGAAGATAACATTGTCAAAGTGAGTGCATCCCCTCCCTCCCTAGGATGGGTGTTCTGTTTCCCAAATCATAGAATATTTATTCTCTTAACCTACGTACATGTGGAAGTGTCCTTCCGAACCTCTGAGCAGCGAATGTTGATTCTGTTGAGCATGGGCCAGGGTGTTGGCTTCTCAGAAAGCTCAGTGATACACTCTCCCTCCTCCAGCTACCACCCCTCCCCCCATCCCCATCCTCCCAGGCTGGCAAAGTTGGCTTTCCTAGAAGTGGGGAGATCCAAAGAAAGGCATAACAAAACCAGCTCTGTCTCATTTGAGATGCCATAGTGACTCTTCTCCATGCCTGAGCTACCACCATCAGCTCGCCCTTTCTCTCTGCCTGCCAAAATCTATCTGCACCACAGGTTGCAAAATAAGTCATGCTTATTCATATTGGAGTCTTTTTTAAAAAGAAGTGCAGAAGCATTTCTAAAAAAAAAAAAAAAAAAGGCATAAAAGTTTCCCTCCCCCCTCCCAGCTTTTTTCCCCCCAAATAGTACTTCTTAGAACCAGACACTAACAATGTGTGACATGTCCATTCATGGTCGTACATTATAAAGAACTATAAATGTCTCCCTTGATAATAAATAGTTCTTCAGAGAACTGTACTTTTACAGAAAACAAAAGCTCCCTGTTCTTAGGGCTGGCATAGACAACTTTGCTTTGCACTGAAACTCTGGTTAGCACATGCCATTTTTAGATAGAGCAGGATTTCCATGCCCAGCTAATCTGCTGGCAGAGCCCCCAGCATTTTCCTCTCAGTGCTTTTGTTAAGAGCTGGAAGCAAGTTCATGACTCTGCCCCAGAGGCCAGCTGGGCAATTGGCCGCCAGCCACTGCTCTAGCTTACAGACTAGGTTGAAAAGCCAATGGCTCAATGAACTTTGGGACTCTCTCAATGCCTGAAAGTACAGCTCACAGAACTGCCTTCCCATTTTATCCCAGGGAAAATGATCCCAAACAATAGAGGACCCTTTTCGGTCTCCAGTTTAGGAAGCTCAGTGAAAGTCCACACCCTGCCTTCAGGGACAGGGCATGGAAAACCAGAAGCAGAGCCAGAGGAAATGGAAGACTTCAGATTCAAACAGCTGTAAACTTAGGCTAGGGAGAAAGTACAATAGATTTTTTTTAAGCTTACTTTAGAAAAATGCAGTGCTCAAACAACATGGAAAACTGCTGAAGTCATTTTTTTTTCAAAAAGCAATCTTAAAACATATTAATTGAAAGGTCAAAGTAATAATTTTCATGAACCTATTAGATTTTTCTTTTCCTGGTTTCCTCTAAATAGTGTTCATAAATAAGACATCAACTTTTACTGTGTATCTGAAAATACGTTTTGAATCCAAACAATAGTTTTTGAGTTTATCAAATAATGTGTTGAATCCAAACAACAGATTGAAACATGCCTATAGAAAAAAAATGATCATTTCTTTTCAGGGATCCATTGGCTCCTGGCCCATTTATATATCTATTGCACAAAATTTTGTACCTATGGGTCCAGAGAGATTCATAGATTCCAGATTAGGAAGCTCTTGAATACAGAGAAGAAGGTATCTGAGTGCCAGTAAACAGTGAGCTACAGAAATTTATAGTAACTTTATTCATAGACATATGAAAAACTTTATTTTAGCCTTTGATGATTCAAATGAGGAGAAATAGCCATGAACTTCAGCTTCCTGTTTTTCCCAACTCAAAATGTATGACCAAAAGCAAAGCCTTTGCCACTGCAATTTAACATTAACTCAAGTAAATGAACTAGGTATCATTCCCTTCTTTTGTGCTAAAACATAGTCTTCGGGAATTTTTTGTAAACTAAATAGTTATGAATATCTTCCCAATTAAAAAGGAGAAGAGAGGGCAAAAAGAGAAGAGAGAAAGAAGAAGAAGGGGATGAAGGAAGGAAAGAGGGAAGAAGAGGAAAAGGAAGAGCAGAGGATAAAGAACAGGAAGGGAAGAAAGGAGAAAAAAAGAGGAAGCAGGAAGAAGAAGAAGGAGGAGGAGGAGGAGGAGGAGGAGGAGGTAGAGGAGGAGGAGGAGGAGGAGGAGGAAAAAGAAGAAGAAGAAGAAATGAGAGACTGTGGCAAGGAAGTTTTCCTGTTAAAACTCTTAGGGCTGTCATTCCATTACAGTGCTACAAAGACTGGCCAGAAGTAAACTCAGAGTCATGTTTATCTACAAGGACAATGTCACCACTGTCAAGGTCAAACTGAACCCTGAGATAATTGTCACAACTTTTCCAACAATTGATACCAAGTTTGAATCAAATTTAAGATAAATCAGTATTTTAGAAACCCAGAGAAAACTTGCTCTTGAGTGAGACCTGTGTCCTTTCCAGTTTTGGACATGCATTTATAGGCTTACAGACAAGTACTGTCCCATTACACCTCTTTCTGTGCTCAAATGAGATAAAATGAATTGTGAATATCTGTTTGCAGATTGCCCTTATGATCATGAAACCTGGTGAGAAAGCTGAAATACCAACGGGGGTCATAGTAGGGAGTATAATTGCTGGAATCCTTCTACTGGCAGCCCTGGTGGCAGTTTTGTGGAAGGTAAGAAAAATTTCCTATTTTAAAATACAAGGCTCCTGAAGATTTCTGCCTTGGACTATCTTACAAAAAAAAAAGTAAAATAAAATAAAAACATCCTTAAGTATCATTTAGTACCTCCTCTACCACAGAGAAAAGAAATGGAAATTTGTTTATTCTTGGCTTTGAAGACCAGTGAAAAGGTTGTCCTTTAAAAGGAAAGTTCTTATATCCTGGACCCTGAACATTTTGTTTACCTTCAAATATATAGATCCTGAGAAATTTAATTTTGTACAGGTCAATTAAACTCTCTGGATATAAATTTCCCCAGTAAATGGATGATAGGTAGCAGACAGCAGCAGCCCGCTCACCTCAAGTTTCTGGAAGGATCTCAGTGACCATGATAGCAGTGGATCAAAGCCATATGTAAGCCATGGAGGAGTATTGTTTGAGTTGGGCATCCTTCGTGGGTACAATTTGATGTTCTTATATCTGGCATGTATACTCCCTGAGTAATGATCAAGTCAGGGTAATTGTCATTCTGGTAGACATTAATAGTTTCATGTCATACCCCCTTACAGCTTGGATTCTTCAAGAGAAAATATGAGAAAATGATGAAAAACCCAGATGATGTTAATGAGACCAGGGAACTCAACAGCTGAACAGCCCCGCAGATACCACCGCAGAGACCACGGCCGGTCACAGCCCAGCCAGGGCTTACTATGACCACAATTGGGTTTATTTTTTTAAGTCCCACTTTTTTTTTTTATAATAACAGTCCAGGTAAATTAGCCTGGCATTATAAAAGAGACTGCCGGTCAGTTTGAAGAAATGGTGGGTGGGCATTACGGGTATCAAGGGTTAAAACAATTATTTTATACAGGGATGAAAAAGGAATCTTTAAACTGGCTGAGCCAGAGTTTACTTGATAGTCTGTATTGTGTCAGAACATGAAATGCTTCCAGGCCCGACAAAGCGAAGAAAATTATACTTTGCCGAGTTTAAAGAGATAAGGAATATTCCCTTCAAGATGATTTTTAAATTAGTAACAACAGAAGTGGAAGTACCTAGGGTGTAAGTCTATTATATATGTTATTTCCTACCAACGTATTTGATCACTGAGCATATACGAACACATCGTACTGTGGAGGAGGGTGTAATATGGCATCCCATACTGAGTACTTCCAGTGTTTAAAACTGTCATGAATATTCATGTTCAGCAGTGGAGGGAACAAAAACACAGGTTGTTTTTCAATTTATGCTGCTCACCTAAAGTTGCCAGAGGATATTTTAAGTGACAATTTTATTTATAAACTAGGTTAAACTTTCTGTTCATTTCTCCAGTCTCTGAATACCTCTTTGAGAGTCCTATCTTGCTCTAATTGTTAAATCATGCTTGAATTACAGAGGGGTGTTTAGAGGTCACCTTCTACAAAGGCAACTCCATTTCAGTTGGGAGTTGGGGAGTCCTTTAGAAGCCAAAGCACAAGAAAGGATTTTGTTAATCACCTATGAGATAACCAATTTATGGTCAAGTGCTGCCTGCTGAAGGCCTAACCTGTGTCAGAGGAAGTAAGAGGACATTTGCTTTCTTTTAGGATATAGAACAGTCCTTTTTTTTTAGGATTTGATTAGCTGGCTGGCAGGAATATAATGGGATTTTTTATTTTTTAAAAAATGCCGGTACTAAGGATTGAACTCAGGGGCTATGTGCTGTCCCTTAGCTTTTTCATTCAAGACTGGTGCTCTATCACTTGAGCCACACCTCACTTCCAGTTTTTTTTTTTTTGCTACTTAATTAGGGTTAAATGTCTCATGGACTTTCCTGCCCATGATCCTCAGATCTCAGCCTCTTGAGTAGCTAGGATTACAGGCATGAGACAACAGCCAGGTAGACTCAGTGAACTTTTGAAACAAGCAATTTCTTAGGCAGACTTCCAGCTCTCTTGCAGAACCCCTCTCCTGCTTCCTGGCACCTTCCTTGGTACCCCATAACCCCCATGTCAGAAGCCCCCTGGACCTGCTTCATCTCCAAGAGTCCTGTCACCCCTCATATAAATCTCCCATACCCCAACCACTACTTTGCCAGGTGGGAGGACAGAAGTCATCTGATTTAATTCACACAACTGTGTAAATTACTGTACCAACTCCCTAACTTTGGGACACTAGTTTCCTTTGTTGCTAAATGTATTTGTTGATTACATTTCTAAGTGTTGGGAGCTTATGCAGTGATAAACAAGGCCAAGTGTCTCAGGAATCTCTAAAAAAAAAAAATATGGAGGAGGAAGGTGGAAACCACTGAATTAGCAGGTGCATCCTCTGTGGTTCTTTCTAGAAGACTGAGGCAAACGTAGTCAAAGCTTGGACCACAGCCCAAGGCCATAGTGGGATGAAGGCCAGACATTTGCATCCGGACCAGCATCCAGTCATTATGACATACATGGCCCCTTATTGGAGGGATACAATTTTTTTTCTACTTCTTACACATTCTTCTGTCTGTCTCTGAACCCACACACTCTCTAAGGGACCTGGAGGAGAAAGGATCAAGCAAAGGTAGCCAGGATGACTTTATGTCAGATACCGCATGCCTAAAGCTTTGGACAAGTCTGGGCCCCTGTGAACATAAGTGTTCTCAGTATAGAATGGGAGGACTTGTGTTCAGCAGTGAAGATTATTTAGTTTTAGAATTCTATTGTCTGGATTTCATATAATGTAAACAGACGATCCTCTGAGAATGTATGTCTCAGAGGTTTCCAAGGAAAATGGGAATTTGCAAATGTGCCTACAGATAGCCCGGACTGCTCTGCTGACCTGAGCCCTGGAGGATGGCTATCTGGATCTGTTAATGACTTACCTAGTATTACAAAGCACAATGAATGGGGGCGGAGGGGGGGAGGGGAGGGAAGCCATCAGGGATTTATAGCAAAAACAGCATGGTATTCTTTAGTTGTCCATGCCAGAGCCTGATTCTTTTAACAGCTGTGTGGATTCACTGGGTTATTCCAACCAAAATTTTCATTTAAAAAAATGTGGAGACATTGGTCATTAGGTAGACAAAAAAAGTTAATAAACGATGTATCTATTGCACATATAGTTTTGCAATATACATACAAATGACTAAAGCACACCATTGCTTTAATTTTATTCTGCCTCCTCTTCCTTTGATAGCAAATAAATAAACAAAAGCCATCTCCTACGTATATTGAGGAGCATTCTGGCTAGCTTTGGCTGAAGATGGCCTGGAAGACACTGTTTCAAAAGCTTAGCCACTTGTCTAGGAATAACATGAGCTCAGGGCATTTCCGTCTTGACATTGCTGTCATTTGGGGTCTGGTGGTTTCCTTTTGGGTGGAGGAGGATATGACCCATGCCTGGAGGGATGTCTATAAGCAGCATCCTTGCTACCAGATAGCAGGTAGCATGCTTCCCCTGCTCTCAGCTCAGGCCAGCCATGGCTGCAGACCTTGCCTGCAAGTGTTTCTCTAGAGCTTTGAAGCAAAGGTGCCTATTTTTCATGCAAGAACTGATGCAAGGGGTGGGGGAAACAGCCTTTGAAAGCAAGTCCCAGCTCTCATTCCATCACACTTTTCCTGTAAAAGCAAGTCAGGGAAGGCCTTAAAAGATGTCATGTTAACGTTTCCATTTCATAAATGGCCTATAACCAACGTGTATAGAACATGGTAAAAATTTCGTGTTGCTTTATGCATGACTGTCACATAAGCCTTATAAAATAATAGCAAAGTAGCTTGATGAAAACACTGTATTGATTTAAAATTGTACATTGCTTATGCCAGCAGAAAATTGAGAAGTCTGAACTAGACAGAAATTTTTCTAGCTAGCAATGTTATTTTATGAAATAGTGAAAGTTGCATATCAACTGTGAAAACAAAAGCCTATTAGTCACCAAAGTGACTATCCTAAAATTATTATAAAAGGTTTAGTTTTATAGTATATTTATCCCGATATACAGATATAACTCAATCTATGAAATTCTCATTCTTTAAGACATCATTAATAAAAGGTAGGAGGAAACATTTAGTGGAGCTTCCTGGTTCATATTTAATATTTTCAACTTTTACACATAAAAATTGTGGGGCTGGGAAGGTGGCTCAGTGGTAGAGCGCTTGCCTTGCATGCCTGAGGCCCTTGGTTTGATTCCTCAGCACCACATAAGCAGAAAAAGCCAGAAGTGGTGCTGTGGCTCAAGTGGTAGAGCGCTAGCCTTGAGCTGAAGAGCTGAGGGACAGCGCCCAGGCCCAGAGTTCAGGCCCCATGACTGGACCCCCCCCCCAAAAAAAGAAAGAAAAATTGTGCATATAAATTTGTATTCCTTCCACATACATTTAGGCATATACATTTTAATTTGAAAGATTATGCATAGAAATAAAAGGTAAACATAGGGATAAAATTTGAAGCAATTAAAAATCATAGCTACTTCTTTGAATCTAAAGAACAATATATGTCTATTATGTACATATAGAAAGCCCTATAATGTACTTGATGTGTTTGTGCAGATGAAGTCAAAATGTAAATGTATATATCACACAACTATGTTGGAAGTGTATATTTTTAAAGAAGAAATTATCTATTTCCTTCACACAAGATGCATTAGGGCTTTGGTGTTAAATGTGTTTTGTCTTTTTTCTCTTCCATAAAAATAAAAAAAAAGAATGTATCCATTTGTATATCAAGTTGCACACTTCATTGGAGAAACAAAAATCCAACTGGACTTGTAATCAATATAAACCAGGAGCTTTAATTTGTATTGTAGTATGAGAAGAAAACCTAAAAGTTGCATTGTAAATTGCTCTTCTTCCCACATTAGGAATATTAAAATGGTTTTGAAAATATAGTTTCCTTGGCTTTTTATTTTTTACAAGTTATAAATTTCATTACAGATTTGCTTTGCTTCAGAACATACTCAAGATTTAAGAAGACTAACAATGTAACTAGCCGTAGGTATCTAGTATCCTTATGAAAACAAATCCACCACACTGCTGCAACCTACAAAGGTATAGTTATAAGCAGTTACAGAAACTTGAAGAGTAAGCAGGGAGGGGGTGTTACATATTTTGTCATAAAATTAAACATGCTGAAGTGAATACGATTAAAACCATGACATCACTGTACATCTATCACCATCATTGTACAGATGATGGAACGTGGGTGGCTGCATTAGGGGTCCACATCTCCCACGCCCCTCTTGGCACTCTTGCCACAACCTTCTTGCCCCCCCCCACAATAATATGTTTGTGTATATGTATGTGTTCAGTTGTGCATTTTTTTTATTCCATGCAAAACAAAAACGGGACCTACTCAAGCTGTTTTCACTATAGCCCTTGCTATACTGCCCTCTACTGGATAAGACAATTATAGCACCCAAATCATGACGGAGATATTTAACATACTAATTAATTAGTTCCTTAGTATTTAAGACAGAGGATAGAAGAAAGAAAGGGAGTGGTGGAGACAAATTGTGCCTATCTTCTCATTATTTTAACCAGATATCTCTTCACATTGGTAAAGTGCTACAGTAAATGTCATGTATATTTAACAATTCATAATATCAACAGCACTAGTATTCATTCCTACAACAAATATACATGAGCTTGATCTCATAAAGCTTATAAGCTAATGAGTATGACAAACTAGTAGATGCACAGCAAGTAACATTAAGTTGACAGTGGATAAAGGGGGAGTGAGATGGGAGAAGGATGCAGTCAAAAATTCAATGCATTCTCTCTCAGGCCTATAATCCTAGCTACTCAGAAGACTGAGATATGAGGATAAGTAGTTCAAAGCCAGCACAAGCAGGAATATCTGTGAGACTTTTATCCCCAATAAAGTACCAAAAAGCCAGAAGTAGACCTGTGGCTCAAGTGGTAGAGTTCTAGCTTTGAGCAAAAGAAAAGCTCAGGGACAGCACCCAGGCCAAGTACAAGCCCCAAGACTGGCACACACACACACACACACACACACACACACATCCTACAAAATTAAGTGGGGGAAGGGTGGTTTGGGAGGGAGGGATGGTTAAGAATATTGGAAAGGCTGATATTGCTCAAGACACATGATATTCATAAACTGCTTTGTGAAATGGCTATTCCTTTGTACAACTACTTAAAGATAATAAAAATATAAACATGAGGCAGAGTAAAGGGACAGTATTCCAGTTTTAAATAGAATACTCAGGGCTAAGAGTGTGGTTTAGTGGTAGAATGCTTGCCTACCATGCATGAGGTTCTGGGTTTGATTCCTTAGAGTACTCCCAGAATGCTCTGTGGCAATATCATTTAATCAGAGACTGAAACAATGACAGGAAGCAGACCATAGGAATCTGTAAAGGAAGGGCAAGATGGGGACATGCAGGAAAGGGTGTCAAGGGCAGTAACAGCCAGTCTACACCAGCCATAGCCCAGCAGACCTACTGCAAGATAGGAGTGAGGGCATGCTCAAATATTTGTTGAACCAATGTCCTTACACAAAAATCATTTCAGTAGATACAACAGGATTACAAGGTCTCTTGATACCACATCCAACTTCCCTCCATGTTGGCGGAGCCTTGAGGCTGGCCTACAACCCTAATCATCCTGATCTCAGTTGCCTATGTGGCTTAGAATGACAGGCATATGTCCCCAAACAGCCAACGCCTATTCTACTTTTATCCTTAGATGCACCCCACCTGTGACCTCCCAACTAGATCCTTTCCCCCTCCCTCCAGATCTTGTCCACCCCCTTCTCTGGGATATTTCCACACCCACTATGGCTAGACACCATACTCCTGTCCTCATTAAACTTAAAGACCTTAGCCATTACATACCAATACCCCATTTCCCTTCAACATAGGCACAGTTTAAAACCTTCCCATTCTTAAACAAGGATTTCTCAAACCTACTAACTCCCACTTTAACACCCCTCTGCCAGTAGTTAAACCTGATGGAACCTATCACCTAGTCCAGGACCTGCGCGTTAACACTGCAGTCCTTCTTATTCACCTGGTTGTGCCTAACTCATATACTCTCCTTTCACAGATACCTCCTGGTACCACCTGCTGGACCTTAAGGATGTGTTTTTTTACAATGCCCTTGCATCCTGACTGTCAGAACCTCTTTGCTTTTACCTGGGTGGACCCAGATACTTACAGGGCACAGCAGCTGACCTGGACAGTCCTCCTCAAGGGTTTTGAGACAGTCCCTATTTTTTGGACAGGCTTTAGCAAAGGACCTCCTCTCTCTTGAGGTATCTGCTAGTGTCATTCTTCAGTATGTTGGTAATCTCTTGCTTTGCAGCCCTTTGAGTTGCCAATATACAACTGACTTCACCTTCCTATTGGCCAAAGGATATAGATTCTCCCCTTCCAAGGCCCAGATAACAAAGCCAGAGATCTGTCCATAACTCCTACAGAGAGAAGCATTACTCTTGATAGAAAAGTCCAGTCTCTCTCTGTCCCACAAACCAAGGACATTCTGTCTTTCCTGGAACTTGCAAGCTTTCTTTGTATTTGGATACCTGGTTTTGCTAACTTGCTAAACCCTTTATCAGGCAACCAAGGGCTCTCTACTAGAGCTCTGGACCCCACAAAGCCCACTGACACCCCATTTAAGGTACTGAAACAAGCGCTTGTTCAGGCTCCACCTCTAGTTCTACCCAACCTTAAGAAATCCTTTATACTCTGTCACTGAGAAGTGGGGAATTGGCCTTGGGGTTCTTGGACAAATGTCAGGCCCCTCGTCTAGACCTGTGGCCTACCTCTCAAAACAACTACACCTAACGGTAAAAGGCTGGCCAGCCTGCTTTTGAGCTTTGACAGCAGCCGCCATCTTAGCACAAGAGAGCACAAAATTCACTTTTGGCCAACCCACTACCATTTGCTCCCCCCACAGACCTTTTATTCATGAAGCCCTGTCTTCCCTTCCCCTTCCCTGCCTACAGCTGCTTCATATTACTTTCATTGAAAACCCTGACTTCTCCCTGGAAAGCTGCTCCCCTCTCAATCCAGCCACTTTGATTCCATCCAATTCTAACCCTCTTTCCCACTCCTATACAGAGACCTTGGAGGGATTCACAACCCATTTTTACAGCTATCTCCGAAGCCCCTCTTCCTGACCCAGAAGATACCTGGTACATAGATGGCAGTTCCACACCTACCCCCTCAGCAGCCGAATTGTGGGTTATGCCATTGAAAGCAGCTCTCTGCCCCTCTCTCTCCCCCCCTGGCACTACTTCACAAAAGGCAGAACTTACAGCTTTCACTAGGGCCTTAACGCTAGCCAAGGGTCAGAGGATTAAGATTTATACATATCAAAATATGCCTATCCTATTCTCCATTCACAAGCAGCCATCTGGAAGGAGCACGGCTTCCTGTCCACCTAAGGGACTTCCATTACTAACGCCTCACTTATTCTGAAGCTTCTAGAAGCTGCTTCCCTTCCCCAACAGGTAGCCACTGTTCACTGCCAGGGACACCTCATGGTGCACTAAAATGCAGTCTTGTGGACATTTCTGCTGGGTTGTTCTACAAGCGTGATCCTCTAATCACTGTACTAATCACTTCACAACATAAACATTTATCAAAACATTACACTGTATATGATAAATACACGACAATTTTTATGTGTTACACGTACTTTAATAAAGCTGAAGTTATTTCAAAATATTTTGTCTGAGACTTACATACTCATATCTATGAAGACAGAAGGGGTTGACCAGCCAAAAATTGGTTAGTATAGGAATTGTTTAATATAAAAATATTTTATAAAATTTAACTATTTTTTGTATTTTTATTATTTTTTATTGTCAAGGTGATGTACAGAGGGGTTTCAGTAAGGTAATGAGTACATTTCTTGTCAATCTTGTTATCCCTTCCCTCAATTTTCTCCTACTTTCCCTCCCCTCCCAACCCTAACCCCCAAGCTGTACAGATCATTTCCAACATAGTGTCTTGTGACTGTTGCTGTTGCATTGGTTCCCGCCTTGTCCTTTGTCTCGCCATTCTGTTGTTCCCCTTCCATCCCCTAAATCAAATACACATATATACAATACCAGGGAACCAAAATCATATACAGGGGATATACCACAGGAGAAAGAACATACAAAAGAAACAAAAAATCATATTGTACATTAAAAACAACAACAAAGAAGGACCTCTTGTGTCCATGTCTTGTAATTCATTTCACTTAGTATCATCTTATCTGGTCTTATGTACACAGCTATTGAGCTATTAGCTCATCTGCAAAGATTATCCTAGATGTATACTAATTATTGCAAATGAAGGAAACCATGGGACCTATGTTTCTTTGGGTCTGGCTTACTTCACTTACAGGAAAGAATAGGAGAAACTCTAGGGCTCCTTGGCACAGGCCAAAATTTTCTTAATAAAGACCGAGAAACACAACAAATCAAAAGAAGTTGGACAAATG
The DNA here is from genome assembly GCF_024711535.1 of Dipodomys merriami. Taxonomy (NCBI): domain Eukaryota; kingdom Metazoa; phylum Chordata; class Mammalia; order Rodentia; family Heteromyidae; genus Dipodomys; species Dipodomys merriami. The sequence goes on from NW_027204493.1 coordinate 12,845,188, forward strand.
GGATTGAATGAAACTGCAAAGCTTCTGCATGGCAAAAGACATAGCTAGCAAGATCAATAAAAAGCCCACGGTTTGGGAGATCTTCACTAGCCATACAACGGACAAGGGCCTCATATCTAAAATATATTCAGAACTCAAAAAATTAAATCCCACCAAAAAAATCCTCAAAGAAACAACTGCCCCTTTAATAAGTGGGCTACAGACTTAGAGACTTCTCTGAATAACAAATAAGAATGGCCAATAGACACATGAAGAAATGCTCAACTTCTCTGGCCATTAAGGAAATATAACTCAAAACACATTGAGATTCCACCTCATCCCAGTTAGAATGGCTATAATCAAGAAATCTAACAACAGATGCTGGAGGGGATGTGGCCAAAAGCGAACCCTACTGCATTGTTGGTGGGAGTATAAACTTGTTCAATCACTTTGGAAAGCAGTATGGAGGTTCCACAAAATAGAGCTCCCCTATGACCCAGCAATCCCACTTCTGGGTATTTACCAAAATGACCACAAACAAGGCTACCAGCACAACTATGTTTATCGCATTATTCACCATAGCAACTAAGATATGGAACCAACCCAGATGCCCCTCAGTAGACGAATAGGTCAAGAAAATGTAGTACATACATATAATGGAATTCTATGCTTCCATCAGAAAGAATGACACCGCCCTATTTGTAAGGAAATGGAAAGGCTTGGAAAATTAACTATTTGTGGCTTCAATAATGATAATGTTGTATAAATATCCAAAGGAAAATTTTCTGAAAATGCTTTAATAAATAATATAATTTTATATTCATTTCCTTAACGTAATTTCTTTAAACAGCTGTGGGTCAAATTTTAAACATCAACTAATATTTTTACACAAAAACCATATATTACTAGTTTCACACCTGTATGCTAATTTGTATATTGATACCATATTAATACCTAATAAAAATATGAAAACTATTATGGCACAATTATGGGTCTAAAATACTAGAAGACTTTATAAATAAAATATTTTATCAATTATAACCAAATTTTAAGAAGCAAAAAAATACTATTTTTAAACTTTTTTTTGGTGTCAGTAGAGTAGGATTTGAACTCAAGGCGTCAAGTGGCACCACACCTGCACTTCTGGCTTTCTGCTGGTTAATCGGAGATACAAGTCTAATGGATTTCTCTGCCAGAGGATCCTCAGAACTCAGCATCCCGAGTAGCTAGGATTACAGGTGTGAGACACTGGTGCATGGCTTATTTTTAAGCTTCCTGAATTCAAGGGTTTATTTTCTAAACTATATAAGTTCTGAAAAAATATTTAATATACAATATCAAGTCTGATAACAAAGTTGATCTGGGGAAGGGGCACACTCTCTGAGACATAAGAACAGGAGAGACCACACCTCAGCCTGAGCTGAGACAATCCGAAGTCAGTCATGGAAAGACACACCTATAGACATCAGTCCTTGCATCTGACTTGTCCTATTGATTTCAGTATATGTAAATATACTCAAATACACTTCAGTTATCCTGTCCTCCTCATCACTCACATCAATTCATTTGCTTCCTTTTTCTCCAATTTGATGTCAGTGAGTTGACATCACCTCAGTGATGATGCATAAATGAATCATCTTCATTTGTAGAGAAGAAAAATCAAAATGTGAGCAGCAGTACGTTTGCCAAATTTAATATTGAGTGTTCTACAAATGTGACTACTTGTTGTTGGCCCAAAAACATTCTTTGTTTGTTTTCCAAGATGATGATGATTCTTCATACATTTCCTGAAAGACAGAACCATAACATATCAAAGTAGATTACTGTAATATGAGCAAATAAAATACATCTGAACAAATCTGACAAATGACTCTAGTCCCATCATTCCTGTTTAACAAACCAACCAATGTTTATGTAAGACATCAAGAGCAAAAAAGTAAACATTCATGTTTCCTCCACTTAATGACTCCAATTTCAATGATGAACATGTCATCCTAGGAGGTCTTACACATTGCATGACACAGAGGATAAACAACTAATTCCATTTGGGTCATCCACTCAAATGAGAGACTTTATGTTTAGGTTATGTAGAAGAAGACAGAAGAAGATAGAATCTTTAGTTTTAAACACATTTTCTTCCAAACATGCCTACTACTTTGACATGCTAAATACGCCTTTCTAAGATAAGACATTTCCATTACCTGTGAAAATAATTTCTTTTGTGAGGGGTGTGGCACGTGAGCACTCCACCACTGAGTTCCTGCTCAGCTGCATTCTAGTGTTCAGTGTTCCTTGACCTGTGCCCTTCCCTGTATCACATGATCTACACAGGCGAGGCAGAATGAGACTAAAGTATATATAGAACTATCCCCCCATGTTCATTGGATACCATGTCTGCAGGAAGAGGAATCTAAATCCAATGGTTGGAGTTTATTCACTCTAGTTTTCAAATTGAAGATTTCTTTCTTTTTTTTTATTTTTTGGTAATGCTGTCAATCTCCATATATCAGAGTTGCTTTTCTGAGTTCTCTTAAAATTTACTTCATTTCATTTCCTCAAAACAAACATCTGTAGAATTTGCAGTCCTAAAGGACACTAAAGTGTTGTTTCATTTGGTGATGTCATGGTTTCTTATTTGCTCTAACTGCTTATGGATATACATTTCTAAAACCTGAAATCCCCCAAGCCTCTACAGACAGAGACATAAATAGAAAGCCTCGCTTATCTGCCAAGCATAAAAATGAGACCGTGCCCCACTCCTGCCCTTGTCCTTCATCGTCAAGGGCCACTGCTTTCTGCCACCTGACTGCATCCTCTTCGTCCTGGTAAAGAAAGCTCGCCTTGCCATCTAGGCCTATAGCTCCTGTGCAATTCTCTTCCTGCCCCTCCCTCTTCTGAGCCTTTCTCATGTTCTAATGAGATTGTGGCTGTTCAGGTCATAGCAAGACAGTCATATTTGGGCTTTACTGAAATAAAAAATGAGTTTGTGATTTTATGACTCCTAAATTTTCCAGGCCTTGGTTTTAAAGTCCTACTTGCTCCTTTTTCCCAATGACTGATGCCGGAACCCCCTGGAAAGTGACAAGGCTTAACCATTGGATGCCCGGTCTTCTGCTCTGCTTCTCTGATCCACTAAGCTGTTCAGGGAATCCCTCAACCTTCTCAAAAGTCCACTGTTGGGACAATTCTGACTTAGATGTGAAAATAGAGTTGTCCAAGTACAGCAGCTAATGTACTCTACCGGGGGCAAGGGAGGGGTCTATCACCTAAGAATGGTCTATTGCACCGAGAATTCCCTCCTCTTGGTTGGTTTGACTTCTTTTACGGTCTCTTTACTGATAGAAACAAGCCAGAATCTCCTTTTTGTTTTGTTTTTTGACAGGGTCTTGCAGTATAGTCCAAGTTGAATGGAAATATGTGATCCTCCTCCCCAGCTAACCAAATTCTGTAATTACAGGTGTACACTACTGTACTCAGGATCTATTTATGCTTGTTTTGTTTGTTTGTTTGTTGATTGTGGGGCTTGAACTCAGGGCTTAGGCTCTGTCCCCAATCATTTTTTCTCAAGATTAGCATTCTACTGGCACCAGCCACATAAATTCATCTGTTCAGGAAGGGAAGTTTGTGAGCCTGAGAGTGTGTCCCTATTGATACCTGTCTAAAGGCCTGCACAGGTAACTTGGGTTTTAGGGTCACAGAGATCAGGTTCCTCAGCCAGCCAGAAAAATGTTTTTGCAAACCGAAGTGCTAAACAGGCTATGCTGCTGCTGTAGCCCAAGAGAAGGTCTGTGCCGTTGTTAAAAATTAAAGTCGTATATAATTTCCAGTTTGGAGTAAAATATTGTTCTTAAACATCTAATCCTGGTAACCTCTTTGTAAAATAGGCTAAGATTCTAGGTTTCTGACAAGGTGGGGTCAAAGACCCTGAGTCAGCTTGAAGAAGTTAGAGAAGAGGATCTTCACCCATCAACCTCCACTTAAGATCAAGGGTCCAGAGTCAGTTTTGGAAAAGCGAGGCAAAATAGATAAAAAGAAGAGGCATGAGAAAGTGTGCAAATGTGGAGACTGCACTTGTTGGAGATGGTTACAAGTCCAAGCCTTCTATGTATGCTTAGGAAAATATCTGGTTCGGGGCTGAGAAGATGGCTCATGAGGCCCTGGGTTCAATTCTTCAGCACCACATAAGCAGAAAAAGCCAGAAGTGGGACTGAAGCTCAAGTGGTAGAGCACTAGTCGACAGCTGAAGAGCTGAGGGACAGCGCCCGGGCCAGAGTTCAGGCCCCATGACCGGAAAAAAAACAAAAAAAAAAAGAAAAGAAAAGAAAATATCTGGTTAGTAAAAAGTTGTCACCCTGGTAAATTGTCCTGGGCCACTGTCTGAACTGTCTTAAAAACCAGCGGGGCCTCAGCCTGCCAAGCCTATATAAAGTATCCTTAACCAGCCTGTGTAGAAATTTGCAGCCCAGCAGGAGGTGTGACCATCCACTGGAGCCACTAGGAGACCCTGCTACTGCTGCTACTGCCCACACTTTTGGGTAAAGTTCAAAGACAGCCTGACAGTCATCCGGAGGGAAATCCACACCATCACCCTGACTACCTCCGCTGTTGTGAAAGTGGACTGGACTTCCGCCTGACGCCATCACCTGTGACGGGTTCCCACTGGAAGACCGCTTCAGACCTGCTGAAACTAAGATTTTTGTGGGACATTCCTTCTGTGATATCCAGTAACCCTCTCTACTCCCACAGTAGATATTGAGGGCCAGAACATCATCTCTGGCCAGCCTTAGACACTTCAAGGCACCAGGAACCGGAGAAATCCACTCTGTCTTCATGATAGTCATGGTTATGGCTGGCTCTGGCAATAACCTGTTTCTTTCTGTGTGTGAGCTTAGGAGCAGCAGTCCCACCAGGCTGGCCCCTGTCTCTTCTTTAGCCTGTGGGTGGACCCACAGTAAACTGTCTTGAAGCAATTCTAAGATAACCTGGTTCCACAAGCCAAAGGAAAAAAAAAAAGTGGACAGTTTTAAACTCAAGCCGCAAAGAAGCTCTAAGAAATGTAAAAGGTGTGTGTGTGGGGGGGTAATAACAAAGTTGTTAATGAGATAAGGAAGCAGGAAGAAAAAAGAATGTGTAAAGTTTTATAAGACAGAGCTTATAACACAGTATAAAGAAAAGACTTTGGAAAGAGAATTGAGGAAACAGAAAAAATGGTTTCTGTTAAGATTATAAAGGACTTGAAAAGGAAGAATTGTCTTAAATGTTTGCTCAAAGAAGGAAATTAAGACAAACCACAGAAGTTGCAGCAGTGCGAGTAGTGGAAGATGGTGTGGGTATGTGTTGAGTTTTAAGATAGAGCTTGTCTTTGTAAAAGACCTAGTGGCATCTATAATACTGCAGAGAGCCTGACACCAAAGCCACGTCTGATGCGATGCCTCTAACCCAGAAGCAGTTGAGACCTTGAACATTGTTCATCTACCCCACCTAACTTGGTCAGTCTTTTGCCTAAAGTTTCTATATTCATGGTGCTACATATGTAGGTTTGTTATACACCCCTGGCTAGAAAGGAAGATGACACATATCAAAGATCTGAAATGTACAGAAAAGGAGGGAGGAATGTAACATGTGAAATCAGAAACAGGACAAAATTATTGATTATTAAAAATGGGGCCAAATATTAAAGACAGAACCCCTCTGTAGAGAAAAACTCCGGGTCAAATGGCCAGTAGTCAGCCTCAGCCTTTTCCATCCTTGCTAAAAAGCCAAAGAACATCTCTCCCTCACTCAAGTTTACCAAGCTGGCAGCTTTGCAATTTACCATAAACTTTGCTGAAGGCGACTGACAATCTTGAGGCTTAACACCAGATGTACTGTTGCTGTATTAGGAACTTATAATAAAAACCATTTCTGTAAAATAGACTACCCCTACCCAAGGATATGTTTTGACTTTTGTAATCCAAGGATATTTTTTGACTTTTTAAATCAAGTATCTATAGTAGTAATAACATTAGCCATGCTGACCAGCTCAAGACTGTGTTTTGCTTCTGCTTCTGCAAATCAAAGCTATGTTTTGCTTCTGTAAATCTGCTCGCTTGCCTCGACACCCCCTCCCATGCAGCTCTCACTGCATCCCACTACTCAAATAGTGGGGAAGGGCTGGGAAGGTGGCTCAGTGGTAGAGTGCTTGCCTGGCATGCCTGAGGCCCTGGGCTCGATTTTAAGGCACCACATAAGCAGAAAAAGCCGGGAAGTGGCACTGTGGCTCAAGTGTAGAGTGCTTGCTTTGAGCTAAAGAGCTGAAGGACAGCACCCAGGCCCAGAGTTCAGACCCCACAAGAAAGAAAGAGAGAAAGAAAGAAAGAAAGAAAGAAAGAAAGAAAGAAAGAAAGAAAGAAAGAAAGAAAGAAAGAAAGAAAGAAAGAAAGAAAGAAAGAAAGAAAGAAAGAAAGAAAGAAAGAAAGAAAGAAAGAAAGAAAGAAAGAAAGGGAGGGAGGGAGGGAGGGAGGGAGGGAGGGAGGGGAGGGAGGGAGGGAGGGAGGGAGGGAGGGAGGGAGGGAGGGAGGGAGGGAGGGAAGGAAGGAAGGGAAGGAAGGAAGGGAAGGAAAGAAAAGAAGAAAGAAAGGAAGGAAGGAAGGAAGGAAGGAAGGAAGGAAGGAAGGAAGGAAGGAAGGAAGGAAGGAAGGAAGGAAGGAAGGAAGGAAGGAAGGAAAGAGGTATAGTCACTGCACAGCTAATAAAAAGACTCATTGTACTGTTTAACTGAGTCGGTGGCCTTATTTTCAGATTTGGGATTCTTCATCTACCATTTTGAGCCACAGCTCCACTTCCAGTTTTTGAGCAGTTAATTGGGGATAAGAGTCTCATGGGGTCTTTTCTGCCCAGGCTGACTTTGGACCATGATCCTAAGATCTCAGCCTTTCAGTAGCTAGGATTACAGGCATGAGTCACTGGCACCCAGCTTTATTTATCCTTCTAAATCCACTCGTTATGCATTTCTTAGACATAGCAATTTTCTCCCCTCTCTCACTTTCTTAAACAAAAGGAACACAAGGAAAAGGTTCTCTGCCTTGAGGAATTTCTATTTTAACCAGTCTAAGTAGCCAGACATTATTCTTGCTCTCCTAAACGAAGATCTTCCACTTGAATGGAATTCTAATTAAGATGTCATCCATGAGCTCCTAAGAGAACAGTAGGAATTCCAACTGCTAGTGCTTGTCAAGGTCCACTATATCTGTGAGATATATTTCTCATGCTTAACAAACCTGGAAGGAGATACTATTTTTTTTTTTTTTTGTCGGTCGTGGGGCTTGAACTCTGGGCCTGGGCGCTGTCCCTCAGCTCTTCAGCTCAAGGTGAGCGCTCTACCACTTGAGCTACAGCGCCACTTCCGGTTTTCTGGTGGTTTGTTGGAGATAGGAGTCTCACGGTCTCTCCTGCCCGGCTGGCTTTGAACTGTGATCCTCAGATCTCAGCCTCCTGAGTAGCTAGGATTACAGGCGTGAGCCACCAGAGCCCGGCAGGAGATACTATTATAAATGTTGCACATAAAGAAAACAAAACTATATAGTCAAGGAAGGCATATGAATACAAATTGTGTATGTACTCTGAGTCCCTGGGCTTTAGCTAACAATTCTGAGAAACAGCTTGTCCACATGGCAAAATGATGGATCTTCTTAACTTACCTTTTTCCATATAGGCACCTTTGCTTTTAAAGTATCGATGGCATAGCTCACAGCTTCAAGAGCCGCAGCCCTGTGGGCTGAGGATGCAGCAATAATCACACTTGCTTCTGACACTGGAACCAAGCTTTAACAAGATGAGGGAGAAAAAATTACCTGAGCTACATGTGAAATAATCTGCTATAAAATTAAAAACCAAATTCTAGTTATACAGTAGAACTACATGGTCATTCTCCTTTATTTCATTACCTAGTATAGTTAGAAAACAGTAAGATATCTCAGTTACATTCAACTAAGGTAAGACTGAGCTAATGTTGTGGTCAATCTGTTAATACCTGCCTACAGGTATTAATGGGGAACCTGCTGAATCTGCTGACTCAGCAAACAGCTGATTCAAACAAATAAGGCTCAAGACCAAGCAGGGCCCAGAGATGCTATGTTACCACATAAATACAACACAGAGTTTAAAGCAAGAGCAATAAATATTAAGCAACATGATTAAGAAAATTATTAACAAAATTATTGGTTATTAATAAAATCATTGTTAATGATAAAAGAATAAGCAATGTGACAGAGGTAGTCTTAATGGCTAGCTTCATTTCAAGCCTAGGCTTTTAGTGGTAGAAAAAGTCAAATAACTTAAATGATGCCATGTTTGCAACAAATTCTGAAATAAACAGTTTAGAGAACAAAAGAACTTCCTAAAAGTCCTCAAGAACTTTAGCACATATTTATCAAGGTATGTGCACCCAGAATATGGAAATCTCAACACATTTCCACTTCAATACACTAAAGGAGGCAGTAAGGATGCTCCAAAGTTATAACCCAACAAGAGGTCTTTAAGGCATAGGTACTCTTCTCCATGGAGAAGGAAGCTTCCGTTTTACAATAACTAATGTAAATGCCTGAGAAAGTACCCAGAAGCAGCATTAGCACTTAGAGGAAGACAACTACACTGAACTTCGGGATTCATAAAGCAATCTTACCCAAGTCTATGGAACACTGCTATGTGTTTAACTGGCCACTTCTGCCTAATATCACTACATATTTTTCTGATTTCATTCTCTGCCATTGGTAAATAGGCTTCATATTCCAAGCTAATGACTTTTTTTCCCTCAAAGTTATTTCTTGTCGTTCCTAAAACAAGAAAAAAAAGAAAATTAAAATTTTCCCTTACAATAGAAATAGCACATTAACAAATGTAAATGGACTATTTCTGAATTGTATACAACAACATATTATCATTTGTTTTGAACTTTTCTTCAAACAAAACTTGATTAGGAAAACAAAAGGCAATTACCTTAGAAGGCAGATACTACTTGTGCCTGATAATCTTAGGTATTCAGAAGGCTGGCATCAAAGAATCACAGTTCAAAGCAAGCCTAGGCAGATAAATCCATGAGATCCTGTCTCCAGTTAACCAGTAAAAAGGCAAAAATGCTCAAGTGGTAGAGCATCAGTCATAAGCAAAAAAGCCAAACAACAATGCCCTGGCTCTGAGTTCAAGTGTCAGTACTTGAACAACAACAACAACAAAAATCATAATGATGATGAAATTTTTTTTTAAAAAATGGTGAAGCAAGCCAGGTGCTGGTGGCTCATACCTGTAATCCTAGCTACTCAGGAGGCAGAGATCTGAGGATCACAGTTCAAAGCCAGCCCTTGAGACTCTTATCGCCAATAAACCACTCAGAAAACTAGAAGTGGCACCGTGGATCAAGTGGTAGAATGCTAGCCTTGAGCTGAATTGCTCAGGGACAGTGCTCAAACCCAGAGTTCAGGCACCATGACTGACCAAAAAAAAAAAAAAAAAAAGGCTAATCAAGGCCACTGAGAACAATTCTATGAAGAAAGGAGTACTTTTCTTGCTAATAGTTAACATTTAATACTTAGAAGGAAAGTAGAGTCATAATATTCAATGTGCATATGTGAAAATGGACCCAGATAACTTGAAGGAATGAATGGGGTCAGGATCAATGGCGGAGAATGATGGAAGAATGACATTGACCAAGATGAATTATACTCATAACTGACATGTTGAATTGAAACTCCTTTGTACAACTACTTAAAGATGGTAAATAAATAAATAATAGAGAGTTACATCAAGTGAGTCATCATAGTACAGAGAGTTTGGCCAGAGAGGAAAAATTCAGGCAGTCTATTTAAGGAGATAGATTGGAGCACTCGCTGGTGACCATGGTGGCAGTGGCTGTTGGCTGCCTCTGCCGCCATATCAACAGACAGAGCCTGGACAAAGGGGCCAGAGACAGAGTGAGAATGGCTTCTACTCATGGCCAGCATGAACTGGTAAGAAGCAGAAATCTTCATCCTACTGACTACAGATGATGCAGATGGCCAACGGCCCAAAAATGAAGAGAAAGGCATGAGTGTCCTACAAGACATTCCCATTCCTTCTCACAGAACAGCATTTGGAGAGTAGCCCCTCCCCCACCACCCAAGAAGAACACCATCTTTGATATTGGCAAAGACTGGCCAGAACAAATCGCAGATAACTCACGCCTTAAAAGCAGATACTGGTGAGCTATTTTCAATAGGGCAAAGGAACCTGACCAGTGCGTCTCAGCTCCACCCAGAGGAAAATTGCTCTTCCAAGATGGAGGAAGTCCTGCCCAGGGCAGGGGTGATTTTCTTCAGGAAAACAGAGCCAGAGGCGGACCTGTCCCTCTGCAGCACTGGCAGCTCTCCTGGCTTCAGGAAGTTAAAAAAAATACTCAAAACTGGATTTGCATAAACCCTGAGAGTGGCTCCAGGCTGTGCCCCAGGCTAGGCAGAAAGAGTATCTCAGGCTCTAACCCCTCAGGGAAAAGCTACTGATTGCACACAGGCCATGACCCCACCCACATTCAAGCTCCCTCAAAGCAACTCCAACTGAGAGGAAACAGCCATCTCCTGTGTGACCCACAAAGCAGACTGCCCTTCCACTGAACTAGCCTGGGATGAGGGTCACAAAGACCCTACACCAGTAAGGCAGAACTTCTTTCTGCCTGCTCAAACTGATTTGAGAAACCAACTAAGCCACAGGAAAACCAAACACCACAAGCAAATCAGAGGCTCTATCAAGATACTGGATATGGACACAGGGGAGACACAAGATTCTCCAAATAAATCAAATAATTCTTTTTTCTATTTAATTTTTAAAACACATTTTTCTACTTTATTATTTTATTTTATGTTTTCTATTCTTTTTTCCCATTTCCCTTTTGGTATTTTTTTCTTATTTCACTCTACTTAACTGCTGGTCTGTTCATCCCCAGATACGTAGCCATCTTAGATTAGTAGGCCTTATCCTTAATTGTGCACATACTTAATTCAGACATTGATTGCTTAATTCACAATTTTTCAACCTTAGTTCTTTTATTTGTAGTATTTTTTCTTCATACTTATATAATTTTTATGTTTTTCACTTTTTATTTTTATTTCTTCCCCTTTTTTCTCTCTTTTTCCACTGTCTGAATTTAGGTCTTAGGTCTTTCCTCTCTTCCTTTCCCTCCCTACATTCCTCTAATCTTATTTTCTCTTCACAATTCTCCTTATACCTCTTAATTTCTGGTCCCTGCTACTTCTGATTTTCTTAGTCCATTGGTTCCTAGATGTTTGTTGTTGAGCTGCATTGTATCTGTACTCATTTTGACTGTGTAAAATAAATAAATAAATCTGTGCAACTACAAGGCTCTGGGTTGATGCTTGCCATAAAATAGTGTTCTAGTGTGGAACTGGTTTTGCTTTCATACCCAAATGGGCAGAACATGCCTTAGAAACACAAAAAAAAATGGCAAGTCAAGGAATCTTAACTCCCACTCATGATAAAAAGGCAGCAGAGGAGTTAATGAATAATCCAGAGGAGAGGGAGTTCTCAAAATGCTCTACAAACACTACTGGTAAACATGCTGAATGCAAAGGGCTTTGTGTGAGAGTGTGATAGGGCAATGTGTGAGCCTGATGAGGCTAACCAAAGATTAACAGAGGAATTCATGGAATCCACAAACAGAAAGATGGACGAATTCAGGGAATCCACAAATGGAAAGCTGAATGAATTACAACAGAAAGAAAGGGAGACCAGTGAAACTATAACCACTCAACTAAGGAATTAGAGAGTGAACAGTGAAAACCAAATCAAGGAGGTAATGAAGTCCAAACAAGATCTAAAACAAAGCTTCAACAAATAAATTGAAGCCATCAAATATGACCAATTTGAAGGAAAGGAAATTAAATAAAGTTGAAAGTTTTGACAGTAGGTTAGATCGTGCAGAAGATTGAATCTCTAGGATTGAAGATAGCCTAGACATTATAAAGAGCTGACAGTATTCAAAACAAATCCAAGAAATATAATAGATCAATTCAACAGATAGAAGATCAGAAGGTTTACTTTAAGGCTAATGGGTGTAGAGGAGGGCCTAGAGATAGAAGCTAAAGGTCTAGGAAATTTATTTAACAGAACTCTAGCAGAGAAGTTCCCAAACATACAAAAAGATAGTCCCATTCAGATACAAGAAGAGTTTAGAATCCCAAATAGAGCAGACCAGAACAGGACTTCCTACCATCACATTGTAATCCACACAGGATCAATAGAGACAAGAAAAGAATCCTTAAAGCTGACAGGGAGAAAAGATCACTCACCTATAAAAGAAAACCAATCAGAATAACTACAGATTTCTCAACAGAGACCATGAAAGCAAGAAGAGACTGGAATGATGTATGCCACACCCAAAAGACAATTAACAAAGAATATCATACCCAGCTAAACTTTCCTTCATAACAGAGAGACAAATAAAAACCTCCCACAGCAAAGAAAAATTGAAACAATATATCTCCACCAAAACAGCATTCCAAAAGATACTTAAAGATTTCCTACACATACATTATGTAATCACTTAATCACAATAAAAAATTTGCAAAAAAAAAGGTTTCCTACACATAAAAAACAAACAAGAGCACAATAAAGGCAGAGAAACAGAGAATTAGATAATTATAGTAAGACTCCAGTAGCCCCAAAGAAGGTGGATAACATGGCAGGAACTACCAAACACCTCTCAATCCTAACTCTCAATATTAGTGAAATTAGTTGGATCAAAAAGCAAGATCCTTCTATCTTCTGCCTTCAAGACACACATCTTGCCTCGCAAAACAAACATTTTCTGAAAAGTGAAAGGCTAGAACAAAATGTACTAAGCAAATGATCCCCATATCAGGCAAGAGTTATAATTCTAATATCAGATAAAACAGACATCGAATTAAAATTAGGGAGAAGAAACAAAGAAGGACATTACATACTAATAAAGGGATCTCTCCTACAGGAGGTTATAACAATTCTAAGTATCTATTCATCAAATACTAGGCACCCAAATTGACCCAAGAAACACTACTTTCCCTAAAACTACACAGAGATCCAAAGACATTGATTGTTGGGGACTTTAACACACCACTCTCCCCACTGGATAGATCAACCCAGAAAAAACTCAACAGAAAAAAAAATCTCAGGTCTAAACAACTGCATACACCAACTAGACTTAAGAAATATTTACATAATATTTCACCCAGCAGCATCAGAATATACATTATTCTTAGCAACACATGGAACATACCCCAAAATAATCCAAATTTTAGGTCACAAAGCAAATCTGTCCAAATTCAAAAACATTAAAATTTTTCCCTGCATTCCCTCAGACCACAGGGGAATAAAATTAGAACTCAACACCAAAAGCCAGCAAAGAAAATCCTGTAACACATGGAGAATGAACAACACACTGTTGAACCAACAGTGGGTCATAAGAAAGATTAGAAAGGAAATTCAAATGTTCATGATATTTAGAAAAAGTGAACATACAAATTACCAACTCCTCTGGGAAAAAGCAAAGGCAGTCCTCAGGAAAATTTAAAGCTCTGAGTTCCTACATCAACAAATTGGAGCGATCTAAAACCAACAATTTAATGATGTGCCTGAGGCTGTTTCAAAAAGAACAACAAGCCAAACCCCAATCTAGTAGATGGAAACAAATAATTAAAACTAAATTAGACTTAAATGAATTCAAATCCAAAAATACATAGAAATAATCAACAAAACAAAGAGTTGGTTCTTCAAAAAAAATTAACAAACTTGACAGACCCTTAGAAAATCTTATGAAAAAAGAAAAGGGCTGGGAAGGTGGCTCAGTGGTAGAGCGCTTGCCTTGCATGCATGAGTCCCTGAGTTTGATTCCTCAGCACAACATAAGCAAAAAGAAAAAATCCGGAAGTAGCGCTGTGGCTCAAGTGGTAGAGCGCTAACCTTGAGCTGAAGAGCTGAGGGACAGTGCCCAGGCCCAGAGTTCAGGCCCCATGATTGATTAAAAAAAAGAAAAGAAAAGAAAAGAATACACCCAAGTAAACAAAATCAGAGATGAGAGTGAAAACATCACCACAGAAACAACCAAAATTCAGAACATTATAAGGGCATACTTCTCAAACTTTTATGCTAACAAATTTGAGAATCTGTAAGAAATTAAGAAATGGAAGAATTTCTAGCAAGTGTTGATATGCCCAAACTAAATCAAGAAGACATAAACCAACTAAACAGACCCATATCAAGCATCAAAACAGAAACAGCAATAAGAGACTTCCTATCCAAGAAAAGCCCAAGACCAGATGGAGTTACAGCTGAATTCTACAAGGCCTTCAAAGCAGAACTCACACCAATACTCCTCCAAATCTTCAATGAAATTTAAAGTGAAAGTTCACTACCGAACTCTTTCTATGAAGCCAGCTTAACCCTCATCCCAAAACTAGACAGGGACTCCTCAAAGAAATAGAACTATAGACCCATTTCTCTGATGAACATCGATGCAAAACACAACAAAATTCTGGCCAATCCAACAATTTACAAAAAATCATAAACTACAATCAAACAGGATTTATCTCAGGAATGCAAAGCTGGTTCAATATACAAGAGTCCATTAATGTAATTCATCACATCAAGAGCAAGGATAAGAACCACATGATTATCCCAATAAATGCAGAAAAAGCATTTGACAGGATTCAACACCCCTTTATGATGAAAGCTCTGGAGAAACTAGAAATCCATGGAGCATTCCTCAATATAATCAAGGCTGTGTATGGCAAACCTACAGCCAGTATTATACTTAATGGGGAAAAGCTAAAGCCATTTCCTCTAAATTCAGGAATGAGACAAGGATGTTTGCTCTCTCTACTCCTCTTCAATTTAGTATTGGAATGCCTCACTAGAGAAATAAGGCAAGATACAAACATAAAGGGGATCCAAGTAGGAAAGAAGTAAAACTCTCCTTCTTTGCAGATGACATGATCTTGTATTTAAAGAACCCCATAGACTCCACTCCTAAGTTACTCAAGCTGATCTGAAACTTTAGCAAAGGAACAGGGTATAAAATTAACCCTCAAAAATCAATGGCTTTTCTCCATAGTAATCAAAACAGCTTGGTACTGGCACAAGAACAGACCTCAGGAATGAACCTACAGACTTATAGCCATATAATCTTCAATAAGGGAGCAAAAAAAATAGAATGGAAGAAAGACAGCCTCTTCAGTAAATGATGCTGGCAAAATTGGTTAACTACTCGTAGAAAACTAAAGCTAGATCCTTATATATCACCCTGCACCAGAATCAACTCCAAATGGATCAAAGACCTCAGAGTCAAAGCAGACACTCTGCAATTATTACAGGACGGAATAGGAGAAACCCTAGGTCTCCTTGGCACAGGCCCAAATTTTCTTAATTGAGACCCAGAAACACCACAAATCAAAGAAAGGTTGGACAAATGGAACTGCATGAAATTGCAGAGCTTCTGCATGCCAAAGGACATAGCTAGCAAGATCAATAGAAAATCCACGGTTTGGGAGATCTTCACTAGCTATACAAAAGACAAGGGTCTCATATCTAAAATATACCTGGAACTCAAAAAAATTAAATCCCTCAACAACAAATCTTCAAAGAAACAACTGCCCAATAAAATAGGTGGGCTAAAGACTTAAAGAGAAACTTCTCTGAAGGGGAAAGAAGAATGGCCAATAGACACATGAAGAAATGCTCAACCTCTCTAGCCATAAAAGAAATGCAAATCAAAACAACATTGAGATACCACCTCAAATCAGTTAGAATGGCTATAATCAAGAACTCTAATAACAACAGATGCTGGAGGGGATGTGGACAGAAGGGAACCTTACTGCATTGTTGGTGGGAGTGTAAACTTGTTCAACCACTTTGGAAAGTAGTATGGAGGTTCCTCAAAAGACTCCACATAGAGCTCCCCTATGACCCAGCAATCCCACTTTTGGGCATTTACCCAAATGTTCACAAACAAGACCACACTAAAGCTACCATCACAACTATGTTTATTGCAGCATTATTTACCATAGCTAAGATATGGAACCAACCCAGATGCCCCTCAGTAGATGAATGGATCGAGAAAATGTGGTATATATACACAATGGAATTCTATGCCTCCATCAGAAAGAATGACATTGCTCCATTTGTTAGGAAATGGAAAGACTTGGAAAAAATTATACTAAGTGAAATAAGCCAGGCCCAACATAGGTTCCATGGTTTCCCTTATTTGCAATAACTAGTCAAGCAGCAAAGTTAATCAGATAAGTTGATGTTAGGGAAATGAACCCTAAGATATGTATTCAAATGTTTTTTTTCTTTCATGCGATTGTTTTTAACACATTTATAAGATGATTTCTTTGTTGCTTTGTATGTCCCTCCCCCACGGTATAACCTCTGCTTTCACTGTATTTGATGATGGTATAATTTGTGGAGGGGAAGGGAAAAAACAACTTGTTTAAATAGGGATACAAGTGGACCCATTGCAACAATGAGATGTACAAGTCATTATGTTGAAAACAAACTTTACAACTTTGGTGGGGGGCAGGATGGGAGAAGGATTGGGTGGGGGAATGCAAGGAGGATAGGAAGGGATGGGAAGGGGAAACAAAGGAGGAGGCTATAATGCTTGATAAGAAATGTACTCATTATCTTGCCCGAATTTGTAACCCCTCTGTACAGTATTTTCACAATAAAAAAAAAATCAAATGCTTTTCTGTATGCCAATAAGAAGAGCATGGCTAAAAGCAGGAAAGCAACTACCTTTGTAAAAAGAAAATGCCTAAGAATTACCTTAACCAAAGAAGTGAAGATTGACTATGATGAAAACTTAAAAAAACCTGAAAAAGGAAATTAAAGCAGAATTAAGGAAGTGGAAAAAACCTCCCAGGCTCCTGGATTGGGAGGATTAACATCATGAAAATGGCAATACTGCCAAAGGCTATCTACAAATTCAATGCAATACCCATCAATATCTCAAGCTCATTCTTCAATGAAATAGAAGAAGCAATGCAAAAATGTATATGGAACAATAAAAGACCCAGAATAGCAAAAACAATCCTTAGCAGAAAGAACAGTCCTAGAGGAATACCAATACCAAACTTCAAACTCTACTACAAAGCCATAATAATCATAACAGCTTGGTACTAGCACAAGAACAGACCTGAGTACCAATGGAATAGAATTGAAGACCCAGAAATGAACCCACAGACCTATACCCACCTAATCTTTGATAAGGGAGCCAAAAAAATAGGATAGAAGAAAGACAGCCTCTTCAGTAATTGGTGCTGGCAAAATGGTTAAACACCTGTAAAAAAACTAAAGTTAGATCCTTATATATCATCCTGCACCAGAATCAACTCCAACTGGATCAAAGACCTCAGGGTCAAAGCAGACACCCTGAAAACATTATAAGAAAGAATAGGAGAAACCCTAGTTCTCCTTGGCACAGGCTGAAATTTTCTTTATAGAGACCCAGAAACACCACAAATCAAAGAAAGGTTGGACAAATGGAATTGCATGAAATTGCAGAGCTTCTGCATGGCAAAGGACATAGCTAGCAAGATCAATAGAAAGCCCATAGATTGGGAGAAGATCTTCACTAGCCATACAACAGACAAGGGTCTCATATCTAAAATATACCTGGAACTCAAAAAATTAAATCCCGTGGCTGGGAAGATGGCTCAGTGGTAGAGCAAGACTTGCCTTGCATGCTTGAGGCCCTGGGTTCGATTCTCAGTACCACATAAGCAAAAAGAGAAAAGCCGGAAGTGGCACTATGGCTCAAGTGGTAGAGCACTAGCCTTGAGCTGAAGAGCTGAGGGACAGTGCCCAGGCCCAGAGTTCAGGCCCCATGACCGGACCCAAAAATAAATAAATAAATAAATAATTAAATCCCCCAACAACAAATCCTCAAGGAAACAACAGCCCAATTAATAAGTGGACTAAAGGCTTAAAGAGAGACTTCTCTGAAGAGGAAATAAGAATGGACAATAGACACATGAAGAAATGCTCAACCTCTCTAACCATAAAAGAAATACAAATCAAAACACCATTGAGATTCCACCTCCCCCCAGTTAGAATGACTATAATCAAGAGATCTAATAACAACCGATGCTGGAGGGGATGTGGTCAAAAGAGAACCTTACTGCATTGTTGGTGGGAGTGTAAACTTGTTCAACCACTCTGGAAAGGAGTATGGGGTTCCTCAAAAGATTCCACATAGAGCTCCCCTATGACCCAGTAATCCCACTTCTGGGCATTTATCCAAACGATCACAAATTTTTATTAAAGCTATCAGCACAACTATGTTTATCACAGCATTATTCACCATAGACAAGACATGGTACTAACCCAGATGTCCCTCAATAGATGAAGGGATGAAGAAAATGTGGGTTATATATACAATGGAATTCTATGCTCCCATCAGAAAGAATGGCACTGCCCCATTTGTACGGAAATGGAAAGACTGGGGGAAAAAAATCATATTAAGTGAAGTAAGCAGAACCAAAGAAACTTAGGTCTTATGGTTTATTTGAAATAATTAGTTTACTTCTAGTAAACTAGGATAATCTTAGCAGATGAGCAGAATAGCTCAATAGCTATGAACATATGACCATGTAAGATGATGCTAAGGGAAATGAACTCCAAAACATGGACACAAAAAGCTTATCTTTGTCATTGTTGTTTTTAATGTAATTTTTTTCTTTTGTATGTTTTTCCCCCTATAGTATATCCTCTGTTGTTACTGTGTTTGATTTTGGTACCCTGGTATTGTATATACGTTTATCTGAACTAGGGAAGGGAAGGGGAACAACAAAATGATGAGACAAAGGACAAAGGGGAAACCAATGCAACAGCAATATACACAAGACAATATGTTAGAAATACTCTGTAAACCTTGGGGGAGATTGGGGGGAGGGAAAGCAAGAGAAAATTGAGGGAAGGGGTAACAACTTTAACAAGAAATATACTCATTACCTTACTTATAAAACTGAAATCTCTCTTTATATCACATTAACAATAAATAAATAAAAATAATAATAAAAATGTTCATGTTCTTGGCATTATCATCAAGAATATTTTCCCTCAATATTCATAAGTCAAACTACAGTAAAGGCACCTGTTCATTGCTGCATTAGTCACCATACCCAAATTATGGAAACAGATGTCCTACAACAGGCAAATGAATTAAGGATATATATATATATATATATATATATATATATATATATATATATATATATAATATAGAGAGATCACATCTATCTATATCTATATGTAAATTTATAAATTTATAAATATATATATATATATATTATATTGTGCATACACACAGAGACCACAATAGAATTTCATTAACCTATCAGAAGGAATAATATGGGCTGGGAATGTAACTTACTGATAGAGTGCTTACCTAGCATGCATGAAGCCCTGGGTTCCATTCCTCGGCATCACATAAACAGAAAAAGCCAGAAGTGGCTCAAGTGGTTAGCCTTGAGTAAAAGGAGCTCAGGGACTATGCCCAGGTGTGCCAGTACTGGAGCATGCTTTCACTTGTTTTTTCACTCAGGGCTAACCTGCTGTCACTTGAGCAATGCTTCTACTTCGGGCTTTTTACTGCTTAATTGGAGTAAGAGTAGCATGGATTTATCTACCCAGGGTGGAAGATCTCAGCTTCCTGAGTAGCTAGGATTGCAAGTGAGAGTCACCAGTGCCCTGCAGTAATTGCTACTCTTGTGCAGGCAGTAGCTGAGAGGAAATTAGAACTCACCTACAAAAAGAGATATCGCACCACAAAGGGGAGAGATCACAAGGCGTGAGACTTCTTCTACTGCAAGTTTCTCAGCAGTGAACTTTATTATATCTTTAGGTTTCTCTTCAACTTCATCCACTTCTTTCCTAGAAATAGGGTATTAATAAACCTTAAGAGAAATTCTACAGGCAAATGTTCAATATAGAAGCTGTTTCCATTTACATTATTCTATGCTAAACGTGTTAGGAGGGAGGATTTGATCTGAAGGATAAAATAAGCAAGTGTACAGTTTTAGCAAACTGGTATAGCCATAAATATCTCTGATGAATCAGGCATTATAGATATATATGAAGGCAACATGATCAAAGTCAGTTACCAAACTGTAATCTATCTCCTGTGTCGATTTTAGCACTGCCATTCCTATGTCTTAGCACAGTGTAGCAGGTATCATCACTTTCAACTACATGTACTTCACTTCTCACCACCATGTAACCATGCTCCATACCTAGAACACCTTTTCCTTTATCCAAAAAATAAGAAAGGGAGAGCAGAAGTGATGGAGAGTCCATAGGAACCAATATCCCTTCACAACATGCCACAAGCTAGTTAAGTTACAGACGCAATAAGGGATCTGTGTATCTATTCCCCAGGTATTGTGTCATCTTTTACTTTGCATTTCTCATCCAATTCATCAAACAGGGGAACAAGAGCAGAGGCTCCTGTTTTTCTTTTTTATATATATTTTTAATTGTAGAAATACTGTACAGAGGGATTATAGTTACATGAGTAAGGTAATGAGCACATTTCCTATCAAGCATTGTTACTTCCTCCTTTGCTTTGACTCCAGTTTTTCAAAGTACTGATTGAATTTGAATGGAAGAAACAGACCGGTAACGAAGAATCACAAGCAGGGGTAGCTGATGTCAATCAGCAAGAGTCTGTGACAGGACATGATGCATGAGGGGAGACCAAAGGTCTCTCTCCAGAGATAATATTTAAAGCTGAGACTTGAAAGACAAAGTAACATGGAGAAATGGGAATAGCGTCACAAGTAGACAAATGTGGCAAATGTGAAGACTCCAGGGAAAGAAAGAGTGTGATGTGCTCAGAACCTAGCAAGAGATGCAGCCCAGTCAAGCAGAGATGCAGCGGGGAGGGAGGCCTTTGCAGGCCCGAAGTTTTATTATCATAAATCCTGGGAGGTTTCATCTGAATTGAAAAATGAATGACAAAAGCTCAGAGAAACTGTTAAGGATTCATTCAATGTGCTGAAATTACAAACAAGAGTTCTTAATAAACTCAAATGTTTGTTTCCTTATATACTTCCGTCTACTTGAAAGACTATACCTTCCAGGATTTTTGACCTCCTTCATGCCATCTGTAATTCTTCTACGACATTTTATTGCACTAAGACACAGATAACCCAAATGGACTCTCAGTGCTTCAAACCACAGAGTTCCATTATTTCTGACTGTACAAGACTACTAAACCTAGCTGGCAGCTTCTAAAATGACTTAACACAAACCTCATCAAACACACTTAAATAATGCTACTGGGTAATCTTTCTAACCTTTCCAAAGAATTGTTGTATTAAAGAATTCTCCTGCCTCCGGGTGGTAGCCCTGAGCAAGGCCCTCTAAATGTGGAGTCCCAGCAATCCTGCTGAACGGGTCTGTTCTTCATTTGATGGGGCACTGCTCTGCGAGTAAGTGGGGTGAGAAAAATGAACAGATTCCTTGGCTCATTCCTGTCTTTAATGGAGCCACAGTTTTGCCACTGAGTATGATATGTGTTATCGGTTTTAGGAAAAAAATTCCTACCAGACATTTCATTACCTACATAAGACTTTTTGTTCAGATGGCACTAAAGTTAAGAGAAATATGCTCTCTCCAAACCGTACTGAACAATATTCTTAAGCATGATCCTACTCTATCCAATATGGTCTGGGTTGCTTAGAAAAAGAAGAAAAATGGAATGACTCACAAAGCCACAGTAACAGTCATTCCTTTACAACTCAGTTTTATTTTCAGATCTGGCTTTCTAGTTGTGTAATTCTCTACATTGTCAAAAAAAGCTAATATTTAGTAGTAGTAATAAAAAAAATAGCACCGGCACCAGTAGTTCATGCCTGTAATCCTAGCTACTCAGGAGCTGAGATCTGAGGATTGCAGTTCAAAGCCAGCCCAGGTAGGAAAGGCCATGAGACTCTTATCTCCAATAAACCACTCAGAAAACCAGAAGTGATATGTGGCTCAAGTGGTAGAGCGCTAGCCTTGAGCTGAAGAGCTGAGGGACAGCACCCAGACCCAGAGTTCAAGCCCCATGACCGACCAAAAAAAAAAAAAGGAGGCAAAATCCAATAATATCAATTTAAATGTCAGCTCTACCACTCCCTTTTCTTGTTTATTTACTTTTGTTTGGTTGTTGTTGTTTGTTTTCTTGAGATGTTAAGACTGAACTGAGGGCTTCCCACATGCTAAGCTAGTGCTTTACTATGTAAGCTATGTCACAGTCCAGTTTGTGTTTTTGTATGTGAGGTAGAGTCTCCCTAACTTTGCACAGGCTGAACCTGAATATTTGATCCTTCTACCTCTACCTTAAAAGTAGCTGGAATTACATTATAAACCTCTACAAAAGCAAGTTTTGGGTTTGATTTATTACTTCATGCAGCTTTAGTTTTCCTAATAGGAAAATGTAGATATTAACACTCCAAAGTCCAGGTCTGTGTAATAAGCCATGTTGGAGTATAATAAAGATATCAAGGTGATATTAAACTGCTTACAGTAGAGTTGAAGCAGAGGTAAGAGGTTGGTGTCTATCACTGTCTCTACATCAAGCAAGAGCTACTATGTCAGAAGGAGAGAAACAGTACAGACAGACTTACAAAGAATTTATAGGAAGGCAAACTACATACAAGTTATCATCTGCATGCTCCTCCTCCTTCAGTCTGGTTAAGAAGAAAAACCAATCTCAATACCTAGATTGTTCAACAGTGCTACCCTCCACTAATGGGGGGGATGATGGCGATCTCGTCTCCTGGTTGAAGCAGGAGGAGCTGATCTCCGAGCTCGACATATTCTTGACGAACAGCAAATATCACCTGATTTCTAACATCAGCCAATCTGAAGAGTAAAAGGTTTGATTAGCGGTTTCAGTGTGTAACAGATATCTAAAAATGTTTAGTATTAATAAAAGATGTTATGAAGTATCACCCGTCAACACTCTGTGTGGGCAAAGGTCACAAGTACGCATTGCAAAGAATATATTAACTGCTCATTACTCTTTACTAAGTGTTGTATGTTTTAGAAAACAGACATGAAAATTAGACTAAAGGCAACATTCAAATTAGGCCAAAAGAAAATAATTATTTTCTAACCAGTACATGGCATTTTCATGGGTCTTCTAAGTACAATAAGTATATTAGAAGCAACAAATAGACATGTCCCCCCCCCCACTCCCAAGTTTTTACTGCCTGGCAGGACACTTTAAAAACAATTTGTCAAGAATAGGAGTTTCCTTTGGAGCACATTTTGTGGAGTCTTTCTGGACAACACTAAAATTCCAGATTAAACAACTACAAACTTAACTGACACTTAATATTTCTGGAAAACTCTCTTACATTTTGTTGTAAACAGAGTTGGGGACAAGAATGACTGCAGTAAAATAATAGATTTTCAAGAACCAGAGAGAAAAAAATTAAAATCGAACTCAAGTTCAGTACCATTTAGGGTTTTGTATCTCATTTTTGTTTTAATCCTAAAGACTTCTATCCTTAGGGTTCTAAAAAGAGAAGAAAATGCAACCTATATTTTCAATATCTTACAAATTATGAAAGTCATTGTAGTGACATAACCATGTTTATCTGGGTGTCATCTCAGTTGACAGTCTTTTTAGTAAGTGATTTGTAATGTTCTCTATGAATTTGGCACATAAAAACTAGAGTTTATGATTTGAGGAGTGGTACCAGAAAATTATAGCTAACAACCCTTTTTAACATTAAGCATGGAAATCAAAATTAATCTTTTTAAAAGTTTTAGCAAGGATTTGAGTTAAATTAGGAAGAAATAGAGCAAACATGGCTTTTTCTCATGCAGGAAATGAGAGTTAAAGATGCTCAAGTTAACCTCAGCTTTACTTTGATCGTTTACACATTTTTTAATATTAAAGTGTTCAAAGTGTTCATCATATGCAAAGTACCAATCCTCACTTACCCAGGATGATGAGCTTCTATCTCTTTCCACAGCTGAGATGCTTTGATTTCTTGAGGCACAGAAAGAGTCTCTGAACGAATGCCAGTTATTTCAGCACTTTTTGCAAAATATAATACTTCCACCTGAAAAGAGGAAAATGCCTTTTATAATAGTAATAAGAATAATAATAATGCACAGTTCTTTTCTGACTGCCCACACCAAGTTTTCTCATTTTCCAATATTTTAATTAAAGACAAAGTTGGTGACAGAAAAAAATTAAGTTGCTTACAAAAGAAACTCCAATCTATATTCCAGTTTAACACACATGCCAGATTCATTCCGCATGTGTTTGGGGGTTTGGGTTTTTGGTTTTTTCGTTTTACAAATTAAAATCTCGTCTGTCTCCGTAGGAAACATGGTCAATCTGTCTTGCATTGATACACTATCATAGCATCTTGCGCACATCTGCACGCAGTGAGCAACTGTCGGGGTCTGAATGAATTGCACAGATACATGGCCACAGTAGCCAGTGGCTTGTTTTCAGAGTTGCCGGATGACCTTTGCCTGGGGTGAAGTGACGCAACATACAACAGCTGACACGGGCAACAGCACCGGCTTGGAAATACAGGGTAGACCGGTACATCCAAGGTAAACCCGGGCAGTCGGCCTGCGCACTGCACCCAGCAGGTGCACGGGTCCGCGGCCACCAGGTACGATGGATCCCTCGGAATAAGCACAGGCCCGCGCCCCACCCAGGCGGCGGCGGCTCAGAGGTGGCGGATATTTCTTCGCAGGAACGCTTAATAACATCTTTCATTAAAGCGAATAAACCGAGAGTCCTTCGGCCTTCAGAAACAAGGCGCTGCCGGACGCGGGGGCCGGGACCCCCGGAGTTGCCCCGCCCCGGACCCCAAGTGTAGCACCGGGCAGGTTGGCTCCGCGTCCCAGGAGGACGCAGATCACCTGCAGAGTCCCCGCTGGAGCACAGCCGCACGGCCAGGCCCGGCCAGGCTGGGAGGGCGGGCGGAGGGTCGGGAGATCTGCGGAGCTGGGCGGGATCTGCAGAGAGAGGGGCGCCCGGGCCGGCTCGCCGCCCCCGAGACCCTTACCTGGCACCGCGGCACCATCCCGCCGAGAGCAGCAGGCAGGAATTGCAACTGCCCCCGAGCCCGAGGCTCCAGAGCGCAGGCGCAGCTGGATGACGCCCCTCCCACCCTGTCGGGTGCGCCCAGGGGGCGCATGCGCAGTGCTAGCTCCGCCCCCTCCCTTCCCCGATAGGTGCCCCGCTCTTCATGCGCCCGCTGTGCCTGCGCCTGGGAAAGCTTGTTGTGCTTTCTGGCTAGGTAGCCGAGTGAAATGAGCAGCAGTAGTTGCGAAAGTAGGAAACAGAGAGCTGGATGTGCATCTTGTCATTTTCTAAAGAACCATTATGCAATCGTTATGTAGACGGAAGAGGAAAGGCTGGTCTCAAATTCTCATTTCTTAGCAATCTAATCTGTGCACCTGGAGAAATGCAGGGAGAGAAAGAAGAGACTGAATTATGCAGTGAACGCCAAAGCCTAAATCTCGTTTAAGGAGCAGAATTTGAGGTCCTAGCAAGCTGATAATGCTGACTTTTTAGAAGTATTAAGGCGATTTGGTGAAGGGGAACTGGTGAAGCAGAAATCTTCAGCGAAAGAGAAGACCCATCCTCCTTAGGAAATAACGCAGTAAAATCCGAGGCACTTTCAGGTGAAGGAAGGGGCTAGGCCCAGAGTCCCGGATGGACAGCACAGGTGGATGCCGAGGTTCTCAATAAGAGAGCCAAAGCCGAATCCACATCTGGTACACCTGTCAGCCTTTAGGGAGTAAACATAACTAATGCTTGAATAAGAAATGAGAACGCATGCCTCTCCTCAGGAGTAGCAAAAGCTCCAGAGGCAGAGCAGAGTAGAGCAAGAAGTGGACATGATCAATCGAATCCTAGGACTGGAAGAGTACATGCTTAACATTATGAAGTGTTGTGTGTGCCCCCTTAAAATTCATAGGTTCACAGCCTGCCCCACAAGCTGATGGCCTCTCAAGGTAGGCATATGAGAAGAAATTCGGTCATGAGGGTAGAGACCTCATGCAAAGGATTAGCGACTTTACAAACTGGAATCCAGAGAGCCAGCACACTGTCTCTGCTAGACAGACAGACAGACAGACAGACAGACAGACAGACAGACAGACAGACAGACAGACAGACAGACAGACAGACAGACAGACAGACAGATAGATAGATAGATAGATAGATAGATAGATAGATAGATAGATAGATAGATAGATCAAAAGGTCCCTTAACAGAATTCAAAAATAATGAGATCTCATCTTAGACTTCCAGCCTCCAGAACTATGAGAAATAATTTTTTGTTGTTTATAAGCCAACCACTTTATAATACAGTCAACCACTTTATAATACATTGAGTTTCACATGTGTGGACTCAACTGATTGATTTTAAAATTTGCATCTGTAAATGGGCAAGGATTGTTCTTAACAATATAGTGTAACAATATTGTTGCCTAAGCAATACAGTATAACAACTCTTTACATAAGATTTATACTGTATTAGGTTACTGTATTAGTCATGATTTACAGTATGCAGGAGAATGTAAGCTATAGGGAAATACTGTCATTTAATATAGGAGACCTGGGCCTCTGCAGATTTGGGTATCCATGTGAATTTCAGAACCAATCTTCCATGGATACCAAGGGATGATGGTACCCTGGTAGAGCATCCCAAGCTGAAATAAACCCAGACAAATACCTTTAATAAAATGCAACAAGAAAAACAAGCCAGTCTAAAGAATCTCCAGCACCATTTTCTCCTGACCTTATTCTCTCAGGCTACAAAATATTTTCTTTATCATACTTCAATGGTCAGAAAACTTTTCTATAACAATTTAAACTTGCCAAGTTGTTATGATTTCTATCTTAGCTGTCCAGTTCTGCAACTGCACATAAGGCAGCCAGTGACAAGGAGTAAAGGAATGAGCCTGGCTGTGGTTTGATATAGCTACAAAAATACTCAGCAAGCTATTTGTCCATCTTTGCTAATCCTTAAACTATAAAGTAAGAGAAGAAGGCAAGAAAATAGTGAGAAGTTGGTCACTTTATAGTTCACATTAAACTATCTTGGACAAATTTTTCCATTTAAGTAAAATGAGAAACAAACAGGAAAACATTAACAGAAAATAAAATATAGACTAGCATAAGACAGAAAAAAATATGTCAGCCCAAAATAAATGAAAAAATATGAAAAATAAGTAGATGTAAGTGATCAATGGAAAAAATATGCTGCAGGAGAAAGCAAACCCTCTCCCCAAAGAAAAATCCTCGCATGTGCTGTGTACTGAGTTTACCATAGTTCCTCTTTATTCATAATCTGTGTCCAAAGTTTCAGTTACCTGTGCTCAAGGGCAGTTCAAAAATATCAAATAGAAACTTCCAGAATAAAACCTTCATAATTTGTAAAATTTTCAATATTCTCACTTTTGATGAACTCCTGTGCAGCCTCTTTCATCTTACCAAGGATGTCAATTATCCCTGCAACCATATACCCACCCTATGAATACCACTTACCCATTTGTCTCTTGGTAGCCTTCCTAGTGGTCAGCCTGAGCATTCAAATTTCCTTACAGTATATTGTTGCTACTGTTGTTATCTTTATATTGTACCTAATTAAAACATTTTATCATAGGTCTGTATGTAGCTATAGGAAAACAATCTAGCATATGTATGATTTGGTGCTAGCTGCAGTTCTGGGCAGTGGTGGTCTTGGAATATATCCCCTATGAATAAAAGGAGATTATTGGATAAGGACACAGATTTGTATAAGAAGACGTCAAGTAACAAAACAGAAATGAAAGATTTTTAAGGAATTGTGGAGAACTAACATGAAGTCATTACAGAAGCAAGCAATAAATAGTGTGCCAAACATAAGCAGCAGACACACAAATATTACTATTTTGGTTTTCTCCAATCTTTCTCATTTTTCTGAAACTAAAATGGAAAGATTGGCCTATGTCTATTCATTCAAATCATCATATGACCAAGTTGTCCTTGATTGTAATCCTAGAGACTTGGGAGGCTGGGAAGAAGATCATATTTCAAAGGCAGCCTAGACAAACAAAGCCAAATAAAATCACAGTTCACAAGCCCTCCCTCTCAACCAATAGTTGGGTGCAGGACCGTACGCCTGTCATTTCAGTATTATGAGAGAATGAGTTTGGGTGGATCACTGTATCAGACCACCTCAGACAAAAACGTCCATGAGACCAGACCTCAGTGGAAGAAGATGACACACATATAGCTGTCATCATAGCTATAGCACAAAGCCTAAAATAGGTTAATATCTAGATGGTTGACAGCTGGTGAAAGAAATAAAACACTTTTTCAAAAATTATAAATGCCAAAAGGAACAGGAAGTGTGGTTCCACAATAGAGTGTCTACTTTGCTAAGTTCAAGTCCCAGTAGCACCAAGGAAAGGAAGAGAAAAAGGAAGGAAGGAAGGAAGGAAGGAAGGAAGGAAGGAAGGAAGGAAGGAAGGAAGGAAGGAAGGAAGGAAGGAAGGAAGGAAAAGAAAGAAGAAAGGAAAAATGAGAAAGGAAGGTAAGTGAAAGGAAGGAAAGAGGGAAGGAAAGACAGAAGGAAGGAGAAAAGAAAGGAAAGAAAGGAAGAAGGGAAGGGAAGGGAAGGAAAGAAAGAAGGAAGGAAGGAAGATAAGAAGGAAAGAAAGGGGAGTGGAGCAGCAAAAAGAAAACTTAAGACAAATGGGATACTACATGGGTTTCAAAATGCAAGAATTTATACTTCAGGTTCTAAGGACAGTGTATTATGACAAAATCTGGAATTATCATAAGGAATACATTTAATGGTTTTAAAGATATCTTGAAGATAAAAATCTATCTGGGAATCCGGGAAAAGATAATTATTACTGTATCAGGCCACTTTAAATTGTCCCTTTGCTTACTGGTGTGATATTCAGAATTTTTCTAAGTATTTTCTTTAAAGTTTTGGATAGTTTCTATTTCTAACTTTTCAAGTTCTTCATCTTTTCTTCTGTGACATCTAGTTTGTGGTCAATAGTATCCTTGTATTATTTCAAACATTTCAGTTTTCATTCCTAAAAATTTTAGTTTTGTTTTGTCTTTGTCGGTCGTGGGGCTTGATCCTTGGGCTTGGGGTGCTGTCCCTGTGCAATTCAGCTCAAGGCTAGCGCTCTACTGCTTGAGCTACAGCACCACTTCCAGTTTTCTAGTGGTTTATTGGAGATAAGAGACTCACAGACACTCCTGCCCGGGCTGGCTTTGAACTGTGGTCCTCAGATTTCAGCCTCCTGAGTAGCTAGGATGACAGGTGTGAGCCACTGACACCCAGCAAGTTTTTGGTTTTGTTCTTGTCTCTCAATTCTGTCAACTGAATCATTTTCAAAACAGGTAAATTGGATAATTTCTCTTTATTATACAAAATACTTTTCCTGTATTTTTTTTATTTGTAAGCCTGATTCATCCATGAATTGACTAGATCCCAGATACTGTAAATTTCACTTAACTGGATGAGAGGCATCCTTTTTATTTCTATAAACATTATGCAGTATTGTTCTGGAGCAGGGTAAATTACCTGAAAATGTACTAACAATTTGGGATTTTTTTTTGTTTGAGTAGTGTTAAGTAAAACCATTCCAGTGTTTAGCTTAAGGTTGATTTTTCTCTACTATGAATGCTGAATTCTTCTGAATATGCTGCATACTGTGCTATTAGCTGTGAAGATTCCCACTTCTCTGGGAGAATCATGATCTTGAGCCCATGAGCTCCATGGCTTCTTTCCTCCATTCCCTGCAGTGTTTCTCTCTGTGACCTTGAACAATATCCTCCCACACACGTGCTGATCAGTCCTTAACATTCCCTCTCAGCAGGTTTTAAGAGCTCTTGCTCTTTCTAGGTCCATTACACATAGCTTCTCTAGACTTTCATCTCTCAGCTCAAGAGGACCACCGGCTTTCCCTCCTGAGTGGCACTCTGCAAATTCTCTTTAGAAGGTGAGCTGTCTATTGCTTCCTGCCTATTGGGAGTTAGTCTTCTTCACTGTCTAATGTCCAGTGTCCTGAGAACTATGCCTCATGTTAGCTTTTTACACTGGGGAGGTTAATCTGGTCCATGTGACTCTTAGCCAGAATGAAAAGCTTTCCCACAGCATTTTGGATTGAAAGCCAAAGATACACGTTTCCGCTTGTTTCTTAGGGCATAAAGTCTGGCTGATGGAGATTGTGTGCATACACAGTGGTTGATAGCTTTGAATTTAGAAGTTTTCTAGATATAGAATTTAACTTCTGCTCGGTCAAGTGCCAATGGCTCATGTCTGTAATCCTAGTCACTCAGGAGGCTGAGATCTGAGGATCCTGGTTTAAAGCCAGCCAGGGCAGGGAAGTCCAGGAAATTTTTGTCACTATTTAGCTACCAAAAATCTACAAATGGAAGTGTAGCTGTCCTTGAAGAAGGAAAACAACAACAACAATTCAAGGCAACACCCTGAATTCAAGCATGCGCGTGCGCACACACACACACACACACACACACACACACACACACACACACACACACACACACACACACACACACACCTCTTGTTTTTAGCTCTACATTCTCATTCCCACATACCAGATTTCTGAAGCCTAACTAAAACATCTGTAGTGCAATTCTCCTCCTGAAAGGCTAGAGACTGTGCCATCATGTACTACTTCTCATTTCTGGATGTACATCAGTCTTGTCTACTGCCACCCCCCATCCCGATACACATGCTTATTGTGGATGTATCCTTTTAAATTCATTCCCTTTTGTTCAAATTAGCATGTGATCAATCTGTTTACAGACCATGTGTGTGTGTGTGTGTGTGTGTTTAACAACACTTTATGTGTTTAAGGCTAGTCAATTCTCTTAGCAGTTTATATATTTGTTTTTACCCAAGAAGCTAAAGAATTTATACCAAGAAAATTCATCTAATGCTTACTAAACCCAAACCCAAACTTCTTCATAATTCACTTAGTTTTAGAAGTTTATTTTATAAGCTTTTGTCCCCATACATTTTTTATTAGAAATTTATTATTATAGATATTGCTCCTATGACCATTGGAATGCATTTGATGTCATCCCTCTATAAAGAGAATTAAATTATATTCTGTGAAACATGAAAAATGCAATTAAATTCATTTAACTCATTTCATCAAATTATCAAAAATCAATTAATTAAAATAAATTGCTATTGTAGAATGATCTGAGTGCATGTTATTTTTTCACTTGCCACAAGGTGGCACCAGTTTCATTAATAATCACAGATATTTTATTTAAATTGTGTGTCCTTTCAATACTAACTTGGTCTTCAGAACTGAAATTCTAATATGAATTATGATCACCCTATCTATAAACCTGACTAACCCCATACCCAACTTTCTAATATGTTGTAGAAAACTGGATCTAGGCACTTTCCTGGGCTTATTCATCTAGAAGCCAAGCAAAGGTTCAAATCAGAAGCCTCTGTGCCCTACAGCCCACCCCACATTGTCACTCATTCCAGGACACTTTTATGCTTTCATTGAACATGTATACCTCTACCACCTACCATGTCCATTTCACTGTCTGAGTCAAAACCCCATCCCTTACATATACCTGACAACTTTCTGCTAGGAATAATCTATATTTATTCCTTGACTGTTTACAATGGTTTAAACACAATGATGAAAGGATTTCACATCTCCATTGTGATCCATTGCCCTTCAAATGTCACACTCAAGACTCCAAGGATTTGCTTGAAAGAATAATTCCAGAAGGCATAGGTCAATGCCATGAAGACTAGATGCAAACCTTCTCAGTCATTTCGGGACTAAAGAGGAGCAGCTGAAGCAAGTAGCTAATGTGTGATCAGAACAAACTGAGGAACTTTAGAATCTTTATAAAGGAAAGAACCAGAAACATTCTTCTTGACTGAACTTAAATGCATTTTGTCATGTGCCTGATGAGCAGTTGATTATTCTTCTGATTAGACTTTAAATGCTGAAGAACTCTGTAGTCAAAGGATTACTATCAGGTGTGTGTGTGTGTGTGTGTGTGTGTGTGTGTGTGTGTGTGTGTGTGTGTGTGTGTCTGTGTGTGTGTCTGTGTGTGTGTCTGTGTCTGTGTCTGTGTGTGTGTGTGTGTGTGCCCACACACCAGTACTTAGGCTTGAACTCAGGGTTTTGTGCTCTCCCGTGGCTTTTTTATTTATGGCCAGCTCTCTGTCACTTGAGCCATGCCTTCAGTTCCAGCTTTCAGTTTTCAACAAGTCTGGCTGTTCTTCATACACTAAGGAAGGAACAGAGGCTGACATTCCTGGAAAGTTCCCACTTGATCAGCCAGCTTCAGATTTGGGTTGAAACCTATTTCTAGGGAAGAGGACTTTCAGCAGACCAGATGGTAGAGGAGAGAAAATAAAGATCAACAAAGTTTTAAGTTCGTAGAAAGTCTTTTATTTGCATTTTACTACACTTACTTGATTCAGCTTTTTGAGATGGAATATTTAAATGTACCTAAATAAGCTCTGATCAAAATTCTTAAAGCCATTGAATCAGATGTTAAGAACATTTAAGAAGACTTATAGTGTAAGCAGGTGCAGATCATCACTCTTCAGCTTTCTAGGATATTTTGCTGGATTTTGTATGTAAAAACACTATGTAATTACTATGAAGCCATTGACAGTGTCTGAGAAAAGGTATCTGATAAGTAGGCCACAGAATGGTTGTGTAAGAATTTCTTTCATGATATATAAAATAATCACTCACTAGAGGGCACCAGTTCATATCTTATTCTCAAAACACTCATTTTGAAATAATGAATTATTACATATTTAATTTATGTAGTTACACAAATATGTCCATCCCTTACATAGTATTCTTAAGAATATTACTTTCATTTTATTGTCTCCTCCAAGAATAATATTTTACATTGTAGAGGTGTATTTTCTAGTTAATATAAAAATACGTTCAGCTGGCTACTAGTAGCTCGTGATTTTAATCCTAGCTACCTAGGCACAAGTCTGAGACATAGAGGATCTAGGTTCAAGGCTAGCCTGGAAAGAAAAGTTTGATAGATTTCATCTCCAGAACCACCAGAAACAGAACTCAACAGGTAGACCGTTAGCCTAATACTCAAGAATCAGAAGTTCAAACCTCAGTACCATCAAAACACTTTTTTCAACCTTAACTTTGGTATTCTTTCCTTTATAAGCATTAAGAGGGCATTTAAAATATAGCAATTGCTGCCATTAATATATTTACAATATACTAAAATGTGAAATGTGGGCAAGTGTTGTGTTGTTTACACAACATTAACAAAAATATGTTTTCTTCCTCTTGTGCAAATGAACCTAAAGGTTAGAAAGCCTCGCCACTGTCTTCAAGTGTCACTAAATTCATAGATGTCTTCAATTTGGTAGGGGTCCTGTGTTGCTCAATGGAAATTATCTATGACCTCAATCCACCTGAACATCCTAGTCACTCATATATAACACATATGTACAAACACTTATATATGTATGTGTGTGTGTGTGTGTGTGTGTGCATGGGCATATATGCACACATATATCCTCACCAAGGACTATGCCAATTCATGAATTTAGTTAAGTACCTACATTAGCTTTCTTCCTTTAACAGAACAAAGATTTGAATCCAGGCAGGCCAGTCTTACTCCCAGTCCCTAAATACTTAACATCCATTCTTCATACCCCAACACCACCCATCCAACTATGTTATGTTGCCTCAATTATATTGCCTAGTCCACCTAGACTGAGGTTAGGTTATGATGTAGTTGGATTTGGAGAAATCCCTGGTCATCTTTGATGGGTATCATATGAAGTAGAAGCAATGGTGAAAAGCAGTTTCCAAATTTCAGCTAGCCATGGAGTGGCATCAGCTATCTCCCTGAGCACTGTGATATGCTCAGACACAGACACACAATCCAAGTAACATTCCAGGGTACTTAATTAGCTCAATTGTGAAAGCCTGGTTGTCATGATGTGAAACTTGAGCGCCTCCACAAAAATGCTGTGGCTCTTCTACCATTTTTTTTTTCTTCTCCAGAGAAAACAGGGTGAAGTTGAGGGGCTGGAGAGACAGGAATCAATATGGCGTGGAGCCAGATCTCCTCACTGAAACTTTGAAGGGAAGGGACACGGTCCACTTTCTCTCTGGCAGAGCCAATTTTTGGCTACCACTCCCTGTCACTCAAAACTAGAGGTACTCCAGCTAATTCATCCAGCTCAAACAGAGCAAGGCTTTGTCAGACTTGGCACACTAAGGCTCAGAACAGAGAACAACACTTGTGCAATCGTGAAGTCCCTGAATTCTGGAGACAGCAGCCAACAAACCAGCAGACACCTCCCTTGTGGCTTACAGAGTCAGCAGAACCGAAGCTATCACTTGCGAATCCCCCCTCCCGCCGTGCTTCCTCCGCTTCCCCCCCCCCCCCCCTGCCCAGTTCCAGTCTTAATGAACAAAGTACTGGAAAAGAGGAAAGGGCAAGACCTAGTGGATTTCTTATCCTTGAGGAAACGCTAGGGGTTTAGGGGTAAAAGATGATCTGCGCCACTCCTCCAGCCCTACCCCCATCAGCAAAGCAAGTGACAGGATTGTCTCAAGAGAAGAGCTCTGCGGCTGGAATGCTGCAGATTCGAACTCTCACTGGAAGGTGGCTGCCCTGGTTGGATGTCTGCTCAGGCCATCATACAAACTGCATTGTTCTTGGTCCTGTCTGAGCCAGAAGAGAGGACCTTAACACTGACAGCAGGAAGGAATCCAGCCATGCTCAGCCAATCAGCATATGTGGCAAAGAAAAGAAAGTTGTCTGGAGCCAGGTGCCCATGGCTCTCGCCTGTAATCCTAGCTACTCAGGAGGCTGCGATCTGAGGATTGCAGTTCAAAGCCAGCCTGGGCAGGAAAGTCCGGAAGACTATCTCCAATTAACCAGCAAGAAACTGGAAGTGGTGCTGTGGCTCAAAAGGTAGTACTGAGCTGAAGAGCTGAGGGACAATGCCCAGGCCCTGAGTTCAAGCCCCACGACGGACAAAAAAAAAAAAGTTGTCTGTAGACCAAGTGTGTATTTGGAAATTAGCCAGGTTGTAATGGTTCTTCCTTGCAAACACTGGGGACTGCCTGAGCCTCTGGGGACCTCAGAGGATCTGTCCCGGGGATCCCACCATAGAGAGATGGTAGAAGATGGTAGAGATGGTAGATGGGATGGTAGAAGAATGAGAGCTAGATCTTCTGGCCATGCAGGGGAAGGATCCTCTAGGGCCCTGAGAGCCACACAGAGACCCATGAGGAAGATCACAAAGGAGGAAATCGATTTGAATCTAATTAGATTGATGCTTTAAGCGTAATGAGTGTTAGTGGCTATGTGACTGGGAATTTACGAGATCCACCCCAGGTGGTTGAAGGCAGTGACTAGATGAAATAAAAACCTTCTCCATTTATACCGAATTGAGCTGAACCTGCTCACTAACTCTAATGGGACATTGGAGAACTCTCCCCTCTTTGTACAAACATCTGAACATAACCCAACAGGAAATAAACCCTGTAACCTTTGGTCAGAAGTGGTCATGGCAACTATAACACCAGCACCTCAATCCATAGCTGCTTGCTGTGCTGTCCATCTTCCCCATAAAATCCCACTTTTGATTCAAGAGTAAGGTTGGGGAAAAGCTTGGCTAGGAGGGGGAGATTGTCTTGAACTAGATACCTCGCCAAAATTAATTTAGATCCTTATTTTTAGAAGATAGGAGAAATTGATCCCTCTCATGTGAAATGTATGTTTCTTATTTTTATTTCAAGGTCTGATTCTAAACACGCTCTTATTAGGCTGACTAATTCTTTGGGGGCATTGAATAGTCCTGGAATCATTCTAGAAAAGATTGTGACCCAGGAGCCAATAAGAATCAGAACCATAGGTATTTCAACGAAATACCTAGAAGGACCAAATACACTGGGAATTGGTGGAGGTGGAAGGGCTGGATTGGGAAGAGTGAGGTCCACGGATACAGCCGCTAGCTCCTCTTCCCCAGCTCTTTGCCAAGAGACCCTTCATACCTGGTTTGACCACGTTATCCATAGTTTCAAGAACAATGAAAAATTCCATGTTTTGTATAAATATCATTTTTAACCGCTGGCAACTACTCAAAAACAATTTTTTAAGCACTGTAGGGGCCAAACTAAACACAGCTGTGAACTGATATCGCTGGTGCGTTGCCAGCAACCTCTGGCATAGGTAATGGGAGAAGGTGGACAAGCTGAAATAAAGAATGGAGGCTTTAGGGTATCATCACCACCCACCACAGACAGCATAGATGTCACAAGAAGGCCTGTTTCCGATACTACTAAATAACTAGGCAAAGGAATTCTGTCCCAGCCACGTCAGAAACTGCTTTTGTAATAGAAGATCCAACATGCTGCGGCTATAACCAAAAGGTTAAAGGTTGAGAAAATTGATCAAGGGTTGGAAGAGAATTTTTCAACTTTAGAAGTATCAGAGGTACCTCAGATAAGGAAAGTCCATAGAGAAATAGTTTAGAGGCTAAAGGCCATACTTCTTCCTTTCCTTAGAGAGTGGCTTGGAGGGGGCAGGGGAATGCAGATTTATGCACAGACGTGAGTTCAACACATGTTGTAAAATTCTGATAAAATGCTGCACCCCAAAGCTGGCCATGAGATGAGCCTCACAATGACCATGTGATGCATGGGCATATACATTCTGAGACGAGCACTCAGGCCTGGATTACTCAATTGCCTGCTAACTCTTCTCTTTGTTTATGAACTTGACCTCCACAGTTTGTTCTCAACACAGAACCAAAATGATCCTCTTAAAACTTACATCTGATCCTATCGCTTCTCTGATTTAAAAAAAAAAATTCCAGGGCTTTCCATCTCACTTGAAGAAAATGCCAAAGCCATTAAAATGGATGACAAGGTCCCTGATCCAGTCCAGCTCTGTTATACCTAGTGTCATTTGTTCCAAACCTGAACAAGTTGCTCTTTCTGCTTAGCCAACTACTGAAACAGTCACAATTTCCTAAATATATCAAACATACACAAGACTGTTGCTCTTCCTGATCAGCTCTTTATGTGGACCTCTGTGGACCACATTCCACACTTACTTTCAGTCTTTCTCAATGTATATTATCAGAAAAGCTTCCATTGACAATTCAGTGTACCAGTGATGTAACTGTGCTTACTTTTCTTGTATCTTGTATCACTACTTGATACATTCTTTTTTTTGTTTATTTGTAACCCTTCCTCTTTACTAGAATGCAAACTCTGTTAGGGTTTTGTCCATAGATCCATCTCTGGAGTCCCAAAGAGTGACTGGCACAAAATAGGTAGTTGATTAGTATTTGTTGAATGAATGAATGAATGAATGAATGAGCCATGGGTGGCTCGTGCCTGTAATCCTAGCTACAAAAGGGACTGAGATGAAAGGATCCTAGTTCAAAGCCAGCCCAGGCAGAAAAGTCCATCAGACTTTTATCTAAAAGGTGGTAAAGTTCTGGCCTTGAGCAAAAAAGCCAAGTGAGAGCACAAGGCTCTGAGTTCAAGCCCTAGTACTGGCACTAAAGAAAATAGAAAAGGAGAAGGAAAAGAAGAAAGAGAAGAATTAAAGAAGAAGGAAGAAGGAAGGAGGAGGAAGAAGGAAGGAAGAAGGAGGAAGGTGGTGGAGGAATAGGAACAGGAGGAGGAGGAAGAAGAAAGAGGAGCAGGAGGAGAAAAGAAAAGAAAAGGAGAAAAAAGAAAAAAAGAGAAGAGACAACAATGACCAAACAAAGGAAACTTTTAATAAAATCCGAGAAAATTAACAGCCACAAAACTAGGGAACTACAAAGACAATTTGAAAAGGGATTTGGGACCATGGGCTATTTCCAAAATTTAAGAACATGTGATTATCCTTGACTATTCTTCTGTTCTGGTGAGTAATGATGGTGACACGAAGTTAAAAGGATGGGTGGTTGCTTTCTGGAAAGAAGGAAGGCCGACTCCTTGAAACTGTTGAAAGATCAGAAAGGACTAGATAGGATTCCAGGCTTGTTTGAAAAACTTGGCTCTGAACTTGGCTAGTAAAAGACCCATATGTGGGTTTACAACTGAAAGGACATTGTGTCTAAGAACTGTTACTGAGATCATGCCAACATCTCTAATCAGGACCTATGACTTTTCTGGATTTCTTAACTTTTTTTAAGCTTGTGATTTAGATATAATTCTTCAGAATGCTGGCTGTCATCAAGATCTAATAGTGACAGTAGTCT
This sequence comes from Dipodomys merriami, assembly GCF_024711535.1. Classification (NCBI taxonomy): domain Eukaryota; kingdom Metazoa; phylum Chordata; class Mammalia; order Rodentia; family Heteromyidae; genus Dipodomys; species Dipodomys merriami. The sequence goes on from NW_027204493.1 coordinate 12,883,482, forward strand.
TCAGGGATTTCTGGTGGGCTTTTTTGAGATTTTTTTTCCTGCTGTGATACATATTTATAAAACATGATGAGAAGATAGAAACAAATATTGGAGACATTATCCCCTAAGGTTATTTTTCTCCCCCCTCTCTTTTTCCTCTATCTCTCTCTTTCTCTCTTCATGGATATATTTGTCAGCATGCATCAATAATATATTTGTTTCTTCTTGTGTAATCCTCAGTCATCCTTTCCCACTAGAAGTGGATGAAAGAAACTAAGCAAAGGATGAACAACTTAATTAATTACTCCCAAATATTAAGCATTTAATGTGACACTAAGCAAGCAGCCTCTACTAAGAATGACCCAAGGACCAAAATGACTCCCATGTTGACATAAAAAAAAATCTGTATTTGTGACAGGCAAAGCCTTACCATATTAAGACTTAAATTTGTTTAATGTTTTAAATTTTAACTTTATTTAGTTTCAAACGTTTTTCAAGTTCCAATGTAAAAAAAAAGCTTTGTTTTTAGAATAATTTCTTTTAATTCAAGTTTAATAAACTCAAGATGGGGAAATGACTCAAAAACAATGAAATTTGTTTTTCTAAGAGAGTGTATTAGGTTATAATACAAAGAAAACATGTGAATAAAACCACAGAAAATACAGTTTTAATTACAATATTTTATGGGGCCCAATTTTCCTTGTAGTGAACATATAGAATTCTGTGTCTGATTCTCACTAAGTTTACAAAAATAATGCACAAAGCTCAGCACATACGGCAGTCAAAATGTGATTGGGGACCAAAAGCTTACTCCTTTTTCCTTCTCTTTCTTTTCCTGTGTGTGTGGTGTGTGTGTGAGAGAGAGACAGAGAGTGGCAGAGAGAGGCAGAGGGAAAGAGAGAGAGAGAGAGAGAGAGAGAGAGAGAGTTTGCTAGAATCAGAGCTTGAACTCAGGGCCTGGGCACTGACCCTTAGCTTTTTCAATGAAGCTGGTGCTCCATCACTTGAACCATACCTCTCCTTCTGACTCTGGTAGTTAAATGCAAAGAGTCTCATGGACTTTCCTGCCTGGACTGGCTTCAAACCTGGAACATTGGATCTCAGACTCCTGTATAGCTAGGATCTACAGGCATGCGTCACTGGTGCCTGGCTTTTCTTCATTCTTTATCACTGACTAGGTCCTCATTTAGATTGTCCTGTAACTCAATGGAATTCAGACTGACCTTTTTTTTTTTTGTCGGTCATGGGGCTTGAACTATGGGCTTGGGTACTCTCCTTGAGCTCTTCAGCTTAAGGCGAGCGCTCAACCACTCGAGCCACAGCACCACTTCCGAGACTGACCTCTTTATAATAAATTGTAAAATTATTGTAATAATAATTCAATTTATTGTATAGATAAGTGTCCTCTTGATTTCACCATTTCTCAGTTCTGTTGCTTCTGATCTGTTTTATATTCTGGATACTTATAAGATATCTCTTTTATCAATCCATCTATCTATCCAAGAAAAAAATGGTTGGATACTTAACTTCAATCTTGCTCCTAGGAGAAGTGTTGACATACTATATTTTAGCAAGGATTATAATTTATTGAATGAGATCACACGTTCATGGATCTAATTGTGTTCTGGGATTTGTTGTGTAAGGCCAAGTTCTATAGGAATTCAAAGAAGGGAGCTATCACCTCTGGATATCTGGAAAGTTTTCAGGAAGTAGTTGGGAGGCTGCCTTTGAAGATAAAATAGCAAGATTAAAGGCAAAGAAGAGTGGTAGTTACTGATTAAAAAATATTTTAGAAAAAGGAATTTAGGTAGGAAATAGTATGAGCTAATAGCATGAGATATGCCACTTAAAGCAGAAAAGGATCAGCAAGAACTATAGGAATGGAAGCCTGTGAAGATCACTGTGAAACATAGATTCAACTTGCCAAGTAGTGTGTATATGGAATGGCAGCTTCAAAATTTCTCATGGTCCTGGAGCTTTCTGTTTCCACTGTTACCTTTCTCATGTTCATAAGATAGATGGAGAAGATCCAGACATTATACCTACTTTCAAGACAATAGGTATGGAGAAAGAATAGAGAAAACTACCTGTTTTCATTTAGATCAGAAAAGCAAATGCTTACTCAGAATTCCCTAGTACTCTTAGCTATTATTATCCAGAAATGAATCAATGGCAACTTGAAGCTGATGGAGAAGTAGAGAAAAAAAAACCCTATCTTCCAGACTCTACGAGAGTATCAAAGGAAAAAGTTTGAAATAGAGATACAGGTGGACCCATTGCAACAATGAGATGTACAAGTTGTTATGTTGAAAAACGAACTTTACAACTTTGGTGGGGGGGGGAGGTGGAGGCGGGTTGGGGGAGGTGGGGGGAGTATGGGAAGAGATGGGAAGGGGAAACAAAGAGGAGGCAACAATGCTTGATAAGAAATGCACTCATTACCTTGCCCAGGTATTTGTAACTCCTCTGTATGGTATTTTCACAATAAAAAAAAATTTGAGTGTTTGTTACCTAACTGGCTAACTCACCTAAGCTAGGGTGCATGGTATGAATTTGAGTGTTTGTTCCTAACTGGCTAACTTACCTAATCTAGGGTGCATGGTATGAATTTGTTGCTAACAGTCGTTACAGACTTTCAGGAGATAAGTGGCACAATGTAAGGCCTGACTATCCTTGCTCTGGTGGTGTTGTACAGAACTGGCCGGAGAGTTGAGACATAGATGGAGAAGGAAAAATGTCCTAGATGAGTTGAATTTGAGGTCTTCGTGGAAATACATTATCCATTGTCCATGGGTGGGTCCAACTGCTACCTGAGCCTAGGCTAATTTGCCAATCCACATCATTGTGAGCTAAATAATGGTCTTTTCTTTCAGCCACTAAAATATAGGATTGTTTGTCACAAGGCAATGTTAAAGAATAGAGCTTTTCAGTCTATCTCCTTGATAATATCTTGGCCCTCTGAAGTTTATCACCAGCCCAACAGGAAGAAATAACATGGATTTGCCTAAAATGCTCCCTCTATCTAAGTTCTTGGACAGCCCTTTCAATATCTCCTCATCTTTTCTCATCTCAACTACCTATCTGTTTAACAGAGTAGCCTGTCTCCTATCCCCAACATCCACATTCCTTTTTTCCTGATCTACGTGTCACTTATTCTTTTACACTTTCTTATATACCATGTAATATGCTTCACTATTATGTTTGTTATTATTATTGTACGTTCTCTATGTAAGGTAGGGGTCTCTGGAGAAGCAAAACCAATAACATAACTTTGTGTGTGTGTACTGTACTGATACAGAAATATATATATATATATATATATATATATATATACATATATAGACAGACAGACAGACAGACAGACAGACAGATAGATAGATAGATAGATAGATAGATAGATAGATAGATAGATAGATAGATAGATAGATAGATAGATAGATAGATAGATAGATAGATAGATAGATAGATAGATAGATAGGCTTACAGTACTATTAGGACTGGCAAGTTGAAATTCTGCAGGGCAAGCTAGAGACACAGGGAAGAGATGATGTTGCTGCTCAGGTCTGAAGGCGATCTGGAGACAAGTCTTTTTTGCTTCAGGGACCTGAGTTTTCTTATCTCTGAGAAACACATGCTGTTGGGTGGGAGATATCAAGGAGGGGGGGAAAGCAGGATAAGAGAGGAGGGATGGAAAAAATACAGCCATTCTGTTTTCAACATATTCCATGTGCACAAGTGAAAATGGTAACTGGAAGGGAAGAGTGGCGTTGGGAGAGATAGGAGAGAACAACGGAAAGGGGTGACATTGAACAAGATGCATTGTTGAACATTAATTCTATAAAACTACCAGAGGATACTTTGAAAAGAAGATTTGTAATTGATTGGATGGGCCTACATTCATAAGGTGGGCAATCTACTTTACTCTAAGTTTACTGACTTAATTGCTGATTCTACCTAAGGAAAACCTTCCCAGCAATACCTGCACTGCTATTTGCCTGGCTATCTGGGTTATAAAAAAAAATCTTTCTTTAGTCCACTAATGTATCTCAAGGGCTTTAAACAATGGCTATCAGAGGGTTAGGCCATAGGAATAATTGAGCCTTGGGAAATAAATGTAAGATCCAGCAGAAACATTGTAAGCAAGAGTGACTGGTGGCTTCTTTTTTTTTTTTGGTTGATCCAGAAAGCTCCCCCAAAGGATGTGTGTTTTACACATAGATTTGCAAGGAGACTTGGCTGTCATTTGTCACAAGAAGGAGTGAAGAAACTCCAGGAAATAAGAGTGATGTGTCTATTGGCTCCCACTGGGGAGAAAGCAAATCAAGTGTGCCCTCAAAGATAACCACATCTTGTGTGAACAAGAGGGACATTTTCAATTAGCCCTGAAAAACTAAACATTTCCTCATTACCTATTGAAGTAAAGCATCATTTGCCTGTCTATAATAGTAAAAAAAGAAAAAAAAGAAAGAAAAGAAAAAACACTATGGTTTCTTGAACATCTGAACTCTTACCAAGTGAAATAAAACATTCATACAAAGCAGATGTACACAATACAACCTTCATCATGGTTCTCTTTTTTTTGTTGTTGTTGTTGGTCATGGGGCTTGAACTCTGGGCCTGGGTGCTATCCCTCAGCTCTTCAGCTCAAGGCGAGCGCTCTACCACTTGAGCTACAGCACCACTTCCGATTTTCTGGTGGTTTATTGGAGATAGGAGTCTCACGGTCTTTCCTGCCGGGGATGGCTTTGAACCGCAATCCTCAGATCTCAGCCTCCTGAGTAGCTAGGATTACAGGCGTGAGCCACCAGCGCCCGGCTAACCATGGTTCTCTTGTACCCATAGATCACTACAAATAGAAGATGTTCTTAGACCAAACCAATATTTAAAAAGTCAAGTACAACTTGGTGACTGCAGGTACCAACTGCAACTGGCCAGTTTTCTGCAGAGACGGCAGAGTCTCTGGCACAGATCTGCTTCCAGATTCACTCAACTATACAATCCTCCAAGCATCTAATCCTGACGAGAACCTGGGACTCTCCCAGCGCCTACTTCCTGCAGAAAACTAGAAACTATAGACCAACTGGAAACGATGTTACAGAAATAACATATTACATTATAGAAATAACCCAAGGTGGGTCAAGTAATTGATACCACAATCTCTGTCCAGTTTATTTCTCCAACTATGCGTCTAACCTTCCTTTCTCTATTTATTGTGGTCTGATACTGCTTGCGCTGTAATTATCCACCAGCGTCCTAATTCTAATATAAATGAATGCCACTTTTCTGTTCTTTGAGTCAAGGTCAAAATGGACTGCTTGTGTGTGCGTCAATGCAAATCCAACCAAACAATCTTTCAGAACAGACTGGTTTCGAGTCTCTCTGGAACTACATTTTGAAAAGTAGTCATTGTATGCCTTTGAGAGACTATAAGGGGCTTAACTTTCTCAGGACATAAACTATCAGAACTACATATAACCTTTGAGGACAAAAATCTCCAAAACAAACACCCAGGCTATCCAGACTAGAAGCCATATCACAAAATGTTTGTCGTTTACTTTCTATAGCAGCACATAATATTGGAGCAGATTATACAATACAGTAGAACTATTTTTACATGCTATGGTCTTCCATCATTGATCTATTCATGGAAAATTTTTATTTAAGCTATCTGTAGTTTATCTTTAAGAATCTGAATATTAGTACAAGAGCACACACTTACGCATGAATTCCAAACTTGAGTCTTTACACTTTTAATGGAAGGGGAAATAAACTTAGGACACATTGGATTCTATTTTTAATATCAATTTCTTTAACTACATGAGTATGTTTAAAATGTATTTTACAGAGTTGATTAGCCTCATCCATCAATGAGGAACAACTATTTTATTGCTAATTGAGTGTCAAAAGAGTGTTCTAAGGCAACTGAATATCTGAGTGGCGGTCTGGAAATTATTTTCTGTAACCCAATAAAGATGTCAGTATATATCAGCAGTGTGTACAAAGCATCAGCTATCCATTACTAGAAGGATAATTCAAGTTTGCTTGAGAATTGTGAGAAACCCACAAAATACACTCTCTGATCCTCTGGCCAGTCTGAGCTATTAAGATAAATTCCTGTCTGACTTCTGTAATTCATCTTCATTTCTGGAGCATATTGCATCACTGATCATGCCTCAGTAGCATCAGGAAAATGAAGCCCATAAGAGAAATCATGTTTAAATCGCTTATCCGAAAAATAGCAAGTTTGGGGTTGGTTTTTTTTTTTGGCCTATTTTTGTTTGCTTGATACAGCAATCAACCTTGATTATTGTCTCACTGGAAACATAGTCTATATATGGAAAAATACCACCACTAATCTTTCAGAAATAATTTACTGACCCACAAACTCTTAGAATATAATTTATAGGTAGAGAGCCTCCACCCAACAGCCTTGTGAAAATTCACAACCATGGCTGCAGAAGCTGCCTCGTCCTCCCTGAAGGGAACAGTGTCATGAAGGGAGAAGAAGAGATAGAGAAATACTCAGCTAACTTCTATTCAAGTCTCTTGAAATCCTTTCTGGAACTAGATGACATACATTATTTTTAAATTCTCCATCTTTTAACTATGTAATTTATAAAAATATAATAACCTCATATTTAACCATTTAAGTATGTATAGAGCAAACTAAAATACCAATCACATACCATGATAATTGTGTGAGCAATGCCAAAAAGATGCAATGTCTTTCTCCCAGGGTTGGTATTTGTTTTCTACATCATTTGGTTACCATCTACATCTTGGTAGAGTACACAGTGATAGTTTACATAAAAAACAATTGATTTTAAGGAGATGTACTTTTTTGGGTGTGTATGCTGGTCCTGGGGCTTGAATTCTGGGCCTGGGTGCTGTTCCTGAGCTAGTACTGTACCTCTTGAGCCACAGTCCCAATTCTGGCTTTTTTTGTGTGATTAATTGGAGGTAAGAGTCTCACAGACTTTCCTATCCAGGCTGGCTTCAAACTGCAGTCCTCAGATCTCAGCCTCCTGAGTAGCAAGGATTATAGGCAGGAGCCACTGGCACCTGGCAACAGCATGCGTTTTTAAAACTCTGTTTTTTAAGCAGTTGGACAAAGGAGTTTCAATTCAACATATCAATTTGTGTGTACAATGCGAAAGAAGAAGTTTTTTTTTTCAACGTAGTCAATAGTAAATCTACTCAAAAAAGGGAAATCTCTTTGCATGATGCAAAACCTGATGCTGAGATTTTGGTTCAGCAATTGAGAAGTTGGTTCACTAGACAGGGCAGAACAGGGAGGCCAATCTCAAGGCCAAACCCAAGGTAAAGCTAAGCTTTCCTTCCACTGCATGCCTGGGTTGTGATAAGAACAGGTATGTGACAGGGATTCAGTATAGAAACCTATTTATCTAATTTATTTTCACAAAATTCTCCAAACAATACCAAGTGAGAAACATTCTGGATAGAACAAAAGCATGCCTTTCCATGTCATTCCATCGTCACAAATCCTCCCTCAACAAGTGAGTGAATGAGTGACTCTTGACCAGGAGACTCACACGCCAGACGTACCATCCCAAACACTGAGTCACCTGGAGCCATGAGCTCCCTCTGTGTGTACCACATTGTTCCACAGTTCATTGTCTTCCTCTTTTCTCTTGCTTTCCCCTCTACCCAGAGCGTTTTAATTAGTGCATTACTGAGATCTACACACTTTTTTCACTTTAGTCACTTGGGATTAGAAAGTCATCTCACCTTGGGAGAATTCTCAGTTTTGCTTTTTGAGTCCATAATGGATCCAGAATAGAAAGCGAATTAATCACTGGACCTGGAATGTCACGAGCCCCTATGGTCTTCTACTCTCTTTGGGTCTTTGCTTTCTTCTTCTGGACAGGAAGAAACTTAAGCAGCCCAATGGCCCCATAGCTTTACCCAATCCTAACAGACTATTGCAGGCATCCTCTTTCACACTTCTCAAATCATGGTTCTGCTCTTCTTGAAGAAAAGGAAACATTAAAAGAGAAACATGAAATAAAGCTCTGTTGTGTTTAACTCCCTAGCCCTCTGGGCTGAGGAGGCAGAGCAAGCTCCAGCCTCCATATTATGGAGCTGTGGGGAGATGGAGCTCAAACGCTTGTCCTTCACCTAGCAAGTGCCGTCATACATTGGCACAGACACCCAAAATTCACTTCATGTGGGATGCATCCATCTTCCATTTGTCCCTAAGCTGGCCTTCCATGACACTGGAATGTCATCCTGGTGGTGGGATGTGTAAAATTTTATAACTACAAAGGCTCATTACAAGGCCCTTTGTTTTCCTATCAGCTGGAAGAGAGAATCCGAGTAATTTAGGAAGGCGAAGTTTGTTTAGTTGAGAAAAGAAGAGAAAATGGTCAGAGATGAAATTGTTTAATTCTTTCTCGCCGAGTAACTGCAGAATTACAGATGTCTCTTGAATGCAATAAATTAATTTCAGTCATGCTTGTTTATTTGTGCACATGTTGCCAAAAGTAAAGGACTAATCCAAAAATTAATGATTTGGGAATCCATTGGGTGTTCGTCTGGATCTAGTCCAATGAATTTTTGCAGGAACACCCAGACGAACTCTCCTACAGTGCACTATATAGCCAGCTGAATGATTGATTGACCAGCTAATGCATATCAAGGCACAGTTAAACTCACAGTCTCAAGTGAAGGCAAAGTTCAGCTACTTAACTTCAGTCATCTTTAAATGTCATTAATTCTACTGGGCTCTACTTACGTGGAACCAGAAACTAGAAAACTTGGGTTATTCAGTGGAAATAACAACTGGTTATGATCCACAGACAAAAATAATGGAAGTATTCAAGGGAAGAAACTTTTTGTTAAAAAGAATCAGATGTTGTGTTATTGGCCTTTCAAAAAGTATAACAAACTGTTTCATAATTTGCCAAATACTATCCATCTACGTAAACTAATAAAAGCACCACTGATTAGTTTAGGAGGGAATCTGATTATTGGGGCAAGAGTTGAAAATAATATGTGCTTGTCTAAATGATAGATTTTCTTTTCATCACAGCATTGTCGACATGCTTTATCTGCCCTAATATATAGGAAGGGACAACCACTAATTGAACTCAGCATGCCACAAGGCAATCAATAGGTCATAGCTAAAACATGCAGTCCCTAAAACTATTCTTATTACAGAACTGGAAAAATCATAGTACTCTTTGCTTGCTTCTGCCAGATCTTCTTAGGATAGTAGTTACTTTAGGTAGTAAAGTTTTTTTTTTACAACACCAGCAATCAGCACCATAGTATGCCCTTTTCCTACTTGTTCAGGATAGACAAAACCGTAGTAAAAGTTGACCTGCAAATTGCCCTGTGAGGATCAAGATTCTATATAAATATAAGCAAGAATTTTGTTCCTATTCATTCTTCCACCAAATACCTATGATTGAGAAAAATTCAGAAAAAAAGTTCATGTTTTCACTCCAAATGATTAAAGGAAATGTTGATGATTTTTTTTTGAAGGTCAGAATTAGTTTATTTTTTGACTTTTATTTATTGTGAAAATACTGCAGAGAGGGGTACAATTACATGGGCAAGATAATGAGTACATTTCTTATCAAGCATTGTAGCCTCCTCCTTTGTTTCCCCTTCCCATCCCTTCCCATCCTCCCCCCGCCCCCCCCCACCTAATCCTTTCCACCTCCACACCTCACCTCAGCACTAAAGTTGTAAAGTTCATTTTCGACATAAGGACTTGTGCATCTCATTGTTGCAATGGGTCCACCTGTATCCCTATTGAAATGATTTGTTTTTCCCCTTCCCCTGCACAAATTATACCAACATCAAATACAGTGAAAGCAGGGGTTATACTGTGGGGGAGGGACATACAAAGCAACAAAGAAATAATCTTATAAATGTGTTAGAAACAATCGCATGAAAGAAAAAAACATTTGAATACATATCTTAGGGTTCATTTTCCTAATATCACCTTATCTGACCTTTTCTGCTTGACTCAGACATATACTAGATATTGCAAATAAGGGAAACCATGGGACCTATGTTTCCTTTGGTGTTGATGATTTTTTATGTCATTATTATTGCGATAAAATTTTGCAGTTTAGAATTGAGCCCAGTGATGCTTTGTCAAGTCCATGGCTTACTTTTCTTAGAAAGATGTTCTATATAAGAGTTCTTAATTGTCCATCTAGTAAGACGCTGTATATGTTTTAACTGTATAAAATAAGTTTTAGATTTGAGTAATTATTTTTACTCTGGTTTCTTTTTCCTTTCTTTCTTTTCATGCCACTTTCTAGGCACATTTTCTTAACTTTTCTTTTGCCTACAGCTGTCATTCTACCACTTGAGCCAGACCTCTGCTTCTAGCTTTTTGCTGGTTAATTGGAAATAAGAGTCTCATGGAGCCTGAGCTAGCTTTGAACCAGAATCATCAGATCTCAGCCTCCTAAGTAGGCAGGATTACAGGTGGGAGCCACCAGCACCTAGCTAATGCTTTGATTAATTTGCAATGGGTGAGTTAATAGTGGAAACCTCAGGAAGGACTATGTTTAACTCTGGGGCCAAAACAGTGTTCAATACAAAAACCACTTGGGATTAGCAGTTCTTTGTGGGAAAGTTGTGAATTTTCACAGACTTGAATTTGGAAGATAGTGGCAGCTGGGAGGTCCCTGATAACATCTGTCTTTGGCACAGTGTCAGCACACCTCCACTACAGGGCGCTTTGTAAGGTAAGGAAGGTAAATGCATTCTTGGTGATTGTGAATGTAATTGGGAGTGAGGCTGTCCAGTTGGTTGCAGATCTTAGAGTCTGCTTCAGGAGTACTGTCATCTTTCTGGGGGTAAAAGATGGAGTTATTCATGAAGTACATTCCTTTTAGAATGTAACATCTCTTCCAAGTAACAACTGTGTTTCCTTACTATAGGGACTAAACAACCAATTGGCTTTCCTGTTGTGCTTTGGCTGCCAGAATGCTCACACTCATCCTTCCAGAGAACGTTGACATGCATGTAGATATTCAACCTCTGCTGACTTGCTGAGTCTTACCGATTTTCAGATTGGTTGCGCTACAGCCACTAATGCATTAGCTGGTAATCCCACTGTATAGTATTGCCTTCATACACCTACCCCCAACTACAGCAACGATGACCTAGGAACCACAAGCATCAGTGACTTCGGAATCACAAACTCCAATGACCTGGGGCAAACACAAACTGGATCAGCATCTGCTCATCTATCTCCTCCTCATAGTTTCCCTCTCTTTCTTCCCACTAGGATGAATCATGCTAAAAACTCACTTGCCAGTGTCCTGAACATTCTGGCCCTTGTTTTTCTACTACAGTCACTGTGAAAAACATTTATATAGTTTTTAGGCCAATCCAACCATGTGCTTTATGAACTCTTGTCCCTGTAAACCAAGCATCACAAGGGGGAAAAAAAAGCACATAAATCACAATGACCTGTGCCAATTTGTGGACATCAGCCACGGTCTGGCTCTGTGTTGCTAGATGAGCTCTGAGTGCATGGCTGGCTGGCTTTCCATCTCTCCACAGCAGCAATTTCAAGCCTTTACTACTTTTCCATGTACCATCTTATCTTCTTTCCCCAAACTAGTATGAAGCTTTAATATTCAATTTGTGCTCAGTATAGTCCTTCCTTCCTTTAATTCTCAATAGTTCAACTCCCTTGTGCTTTGGTTCAAATAAAATGGTTAGTTATTAATGTCTTCTTTGTTGAGAAATAACAATGAATATTTTTACTACCCATCCATATAGGCTTTTATATTTTGTTCTTTAGGAAGTTCTCTGTTTTGGCCCTTTTCTTGATTTATCGGCTGCAGTTTAGAATTGTTCTTCCTTAGCTTGTTCCGCACAGTTGTACTCTAGGCTTCGTCGTCTTTTCCTTGCCTACTGTCAGGAGATTAACACAGTGACTCTTTATCCATGCCCACTAATTCTTTCCAACTAGGCTATCCTTCTTTCCTCAATTTCAGACCCATACATCCTAATATCAACTAGGGATTCAGAATTGTTCTTCCTTGCTTCCAACAGTTAGTGTAGCCTTGAGAACCAATGCTTTGAAGTCCATGCATAGCCTTGATGTTTGCTGACAGAGCTACATCATCCATGACCTCCGTGAGGAAGGTAATGACAGAATATCTAATATCTCCTGCTAATATCTCCTGTCAAGTCATTTTGCTAGGGACACCTGACAGTTCAATGTCTCCCCTGTGACAGACACTCTATGGCTAGCATCAAGATGAGATGCAAAGGTTTTTGCCCGCTTATCTCTAATACACAGATTTCCCACTGTCAGGGTCAGGAAGATGAAACCAAACCCTTTGTCACTGGGAGTAAGTCTAACTCCGTAGTTTGTATTTTAACTTCAGGCCAGGGCTACTCCTCAAAGCTCTGTTCATTATAAAGATTTCCTTTTACAATACAAATACAAAAGTAGTCAATGACACAGAGGTCTGTGCTACTAGCTCTTGGCACTTGCACTTCCTCTCTGGATCCTACTTATGCTGCCTTTGGAGGCACAACTACTATATTGAACTAAGATTGCAGAAGCATTGCAGTATTAAAATTATTTGGAGTTGGGCCCACTCGACCTTCCTTTGATAGGTGTGACAATACTCATGAGTACCTGTGATATGATGACATCATATCCCGGGATCAGATTCTCTGCCTCTACCAGCACACCTAAAGCATTTTTCTGAAAGTCATGAATAACTACATTTTAATTTACATAAATTAATAGTACAAGGGTGTCTCACCATAACTCCATAGATAACCACAGTGTACATTGAGCAATTACATGCATACACATATGTAAATTGTATATGTGCACAAATATGTATATACATACATATAAACATACATACACACACAAGCATATCTATTCACATTTCCTACATATACTCCACAGTTGTTGGAGACCTCAGTTGATTGCACTTGGCTATTGTTAACAGAACTGCAATAAACATGGGTATTAAGATATCTCTCGTTTATTAATCCATTCTCCTTCAGCTATACATATGTTAGATTCATACATTAAAATCTAGTTTTAGTTTTTTGAGGCACTTCCATGCTGATTTCCACAGTGGTTATACCAGTTTATGTTCCCAACTACATTCTCGCCAGCATTTGTTGTTGTTCTGGCTGCTTGCCATTCTGACTTTAGTGCCATGGAACCCTAGTATAGTTTTGAGGTGCATTTCCTTAGTGGCTAAGAAAATGGAACATTTCTTCACATATGTATTGGTCATTTGAACTTTTCTCTGAGAACTGTCTGCTCAATTCATTTACCCATTTGTGAGTCAGATTACTTGTTCTTTTGCTGTTTAATGAAAGACATATAGTTTTACACTGCAGGTGGTGTAGCTTCTGTTTAGATTCCAAGAGATCTGAGTTATTATGCAGAACATAATGAAACTTGCTTTAAGCTCTGCATGTGTTTTTTCCTACCAGCTACACTTCTTTTTAAATACTCAGGCAGGCCTTCTCCCACTTGAGCCATGCACTTAGCCTTTTATTTTGCTTCTGTTATTTTAAAAACAGGATCTTACATTTGCCTGTGTCAACCTCAGACCATGATCTTTCTATCTACTCCTCCTGCATAGCTGGGATTACAGACTCAACTCATTTATTGAGATGGGATCTGGTTGGCTCTTTGCCTGGGCTGGCCTTGAACTACTTTCTTCCTAACCTTTACCTCCTGAGTTGCTGGGATTCATCCTGTAAATTGAATGCAGTTTGGAATCTTTTTTTTGTTGTTTCCCCCCTACAATCCCTTCCCTCCCACCTCCACAACTACTCCCCCCCCCAAGTTGTAAAGTTTGTTTTCAACATAGTGTTTTGTATATCTCATTGTTACAATGGGTCAACCTGTATCCTTATTTAACATTTTGTTTTGTCCCTTCCCCTCCCCAAATTAGAGAAGTGTATATACAAGATGCAGGTCACCGACATCAAAAACAGTGAAAACAGGGGTTATACCATGGGGGAGGGACATACAAAGAAACAAAAAAAAAATCATATGGTACATTATAAATACGTTAGGAACAATGGCAAGAAAGAAAAAAAGATATTTGTGTCCCTGTCTTGGGGTTCGTTTTGCTTAACATCAACTTATATGGTCATATGTACATAGCTTTTGGCCTTTTCTGCTAGTCCCACACGTGTACTAGTTTTTGCAAATAAGGGAAACCATAGGACCTGTGTTTCTTTGGGCCTGGCTTACTTCACTTAATATAATTTTTTCCAAGTCTTTCCATTTCCTAACAAATGGGGCAATGTCATTCTTTCTGATGGAGGCATAACATTCCATTGTGTGTGTGTGTGTGTGTGTGTGTGTGTGTGTGTGTGTGTGTGTGTGTGTGTGTGTGTGTGTGTGTGTGTGTGTGTGTGTATGTGTGTGTATCACATTTTCTTGACCAATTCATCTACTGAGGGGCATCTGGGTTGCTTCCATATCTTAGATATGGTAAATAATGCTGAGATAAACATAGTTGTGCTGGTAGCCTTAGTATGGCGTTGTTTGTGATAGTTTGGGTAAATGCCCAAAAGTGGAATTGCTGGGTCATAGGGGAGCTCTATGTGAAGTCTTTTAAGGAACCTCCATACTACTTTCCAAAGTGGTTGAACAAGTTTACACTCCCACCAACAATGCAGTAAGGTTCCCTTCTGGCCACATCCCCTCCAGCATCTGTTGTTATTACAGTTCTTGATTATAGCCATTCTAACTGGGGGGAGGTAGAATCTTAATGTTGTTTCGAGTTGCATTTCTTTTATGGCCAGAGAAGTTGGCTTTTCTTCATGTGTCTATTGGCCATTCTGATTTCTTCTTCAGAGAAGTCACTTTTTAAGTCTTTATCCCACTTATTTATTGAGCAGTTGTTTCTTTGAGAATTTGTTGTTGGGGGATTTAATTTTTTGAGTTTCAAGTGTATTTTACATATGAGACCCTAGTCCATTGTAGTGAAGATCTTTTCCTTTTCCATGGGCTTTCTATTGATCTTGCTAGCTATGTCCTTTGCCATTCAGAAGCTCTGCAGCTTCATGCGATTCTATTTGTCCAAACTTTCTTTGATTTGTTGTGTTTCTGAGTCTCTATTAGGAAAATTTGGGCCTGTGCCAAGGAGACCTAGGGTTTCTCCTATTTCTTCTTATAATGTTTTCAGGGTGTCTGCTTTGACTTCAAGGCCTTTGTTCTATTTGGAGTTGATTCTGGTGCAGGGTGATATATAAGGATCTAGCTTTAGTTTTCTACAAGTGATTAATTTTGCCAGCACCATTTACTGAAGAGGCTGTCTTTCTTCCATTCTATTTTTTAAGCTCCCTTATCAAAAATTAGGTGGCTATAGGTCTGTGGGTTCATTTCTGGGTTTTCAATTCTATTCCATTGGTCGTCAGGTCTGTTCTTGTGCCAGTATCAAGCTGTTTTGATTACTATGTCTTTGTAGTAGAGTTTGAAATTTGGTATTGATATTCTTCCAACACTGTTCTTTCTGTTAAGGATTGTTTTTGCTATTCGGGGTCTTTTATTGTTCCATAGGAATTTTTAGATTGCTTCTTTTATTTCCTTGAAGAATGAGGTTGGAATTTTGGTAGGTATCACATTGAATTTGTCGATAACCTTGGAAAGTATTGCCATTTTCACAATGTTGATCCTTCCAATCCAGGAGCATTGGAGATTTTTCCACTTCCTAAGTTCTGCTTTGATTTCCTTTTTCAGGTTTTTAAAGTTTTCTTGGTAGAGGTGCTTCACTTCTTTAGTTAAGTTAATCCCTAGGTATTTTATATATTTTTTTGTGGGGCTATTACAAAATGAGTTGCTTTCCTGATTTCAGCCATGCTCTTCTCATTGTTGGCATACAGAAAAGCCATTGATTTTTAAGGGTTAATTTTATACCCTGATAGTTGGCCAAATCAGCTCTAGTAATTTGGGAGCGGAGTGCATGGGATTATTTAAATACAAGATCATGTCATCTGCAAAGAGGGAGAGTTTTACTACATCTTTCCCTATTTAGATCCCCTTTATGTTTGCATCTTGTCTTATTGCTGTAGCTAGGCATTCTAATACTAAATTGAAGAGAAGTGGAGAGAGTGAACATCCTTGTCTGGTTCCTGACTTTAGAGGAAATGGCTTTAGTTTTTAACCATTAAGTATAATGCTGACTGTAGGTTTGTCAGCCTTACATTTGTGTCAGTTCACTTGGAAAGTATAGAGAGATTGATTAAAAGAAGTTTTATTTCTTCTTGCCTTGACAGACCACAATCAAAGTGTTATTCACGGTAAGAAAATGGAGCAAGGGAACAACATCGTAGAGTACACTTGTATTTATTCTCTCATGAATGGCATGTTTATTCAGAACTGTGACATGAGGATTGCATGGTGCTTCATGGAAAAATCTATTCAACATTAGCAGAGATCTGAAGAAAAGCAGACTATGTGCTTCATTTACAAGAAAAGTCAAGCTTCAAGCATCAGCCAGGAAGATGAAGACTTCCGTATAACTTAGGAAGTATCAGCGTCCAAGCATCTCAGAGTTTGTTTGCCCTACAGCTCTCTCAAGGACTGTGGTCTCCCGGCCCATGAATCCAATAAGGGTATGTAAAGTGAGGCTGATAATATATCAATCTCAATTTATTGACATGGAATAAATCCATGTCAATAAACCTAACATTGTCATAGCCTGGAAACAACCTCAAAACACCCTAGTAATATTTGAATGTAACTCCCCTTCAAGAAGCTGAGGCCTAGCATGCAGCTGAATTAAGTCCAGCTGGAGGATTTGAGAAAGGGATAAAAGATGATGGGTGAGAATCACCAGCATAAAGCATCCCTATCCTCTTTGTAGGGATGATAGAAATAGTAAATAAATTGCGATAGATGATAGCAAGGCTAAGTCCACCAACCTACAGAAGTAGGGTGAGGTGGTCATTTGCCTTCTTTTAATTTCATAGAGTAATTCTAAAACTTTTCTGAGGCAGCAATCTCAGATCTATACTTGGGCATAAAAGCTAAATTATGTAGTATTGTTGGGCCATTGCTTTCTACAAGACTCTCAGACAGATAGTACTTGTCTTAGTATGTTTTCTGCTGCTATGACAGACTGAGTAGGTTGGAAACAATAGAAATTTATTTGGCTGACAGTGGTGGAGTCTGGAAAGTCCAAGGTAAGGGACATGTCTGGTGAGGGCCTTCATAAGACATCACCGAATGGCAGAAAGGGAAGCAAGCATGTGTGAGATCAAGAGGAGGCAAAGAAAGGCCAAGCTTACAAGAAATTTATTTGGCTGACAGTGGTGGAGTCTGGAAAGTCCAAGGTAAGGGACATGTCTGGTGAGGGCCTTCATAAGACATCACCGAATGGCAGAAAGGGAAGCAAGCATGTGTGAGATCAAGAGGAGGCAAAGAAAGGCCAAGCTTACAACAAATCTACTCTCAAAGTCACCATCCCATTGCTATGATGACTGCATCAATCCATATATGACAGCTCAGCCCAAGATCTAATTCCATCTCCCAGGTCCCATCTTTTAATATCATTATAATGACAATTCAACTCAAGATGAGTTTAGGAGGAGACATTCACACCATACCAATGTTGGTGGTCAGCTTATACAGCTGTTGGTCATTGATGGTATAGCTGAAAGACATCCTTATTCCCAGGTTATCAATGCCAAGCACAAAACCAAGATGTTTACAAATGCCTCTGCCTTCTATGAACCTAGTGCTTGCTTTATCCTAAAATAAGTGCATACTCAAGAGAAACAGTAGGAGGTTCTTCAGATAATCAAGATTTCTCTGAGATTGTCAGTATCGATGAACAGGGAACTGATTAGATTGGTTATAGTTGCATTAAAATTGTTCATTATTTCCCTCTAGTTCTGTAAAATACCATTTATAATCATATAGAATTCTTTAATTTCACTGATATTCAAAATGAGAGTTAGGAAAGATTTCTCCAAGTAAACATATTTTTTTCCACCTACATAAAAGTGTCTGATACATATTTAATGGAGGAAAAAAAAGTCTTTTCAGCAAGTGGTTCAAAAGAAATCTAGATAGCCACATGCAAAAGAATGAAATTGGACCTATAGCACTATATAAAAATTTAACTTAGATGGGTCAGATATCCAAAGATGTAAAACCTGTAAATATTCTTGAAGAAAACAGGAAAAATAAGTCATGTCATTGGATCTAACACTGACTTATTGTCTGTGACACCAAAGGCACAAGCAATAAAAGAAAAATATACAAATTATACTTCAAAAGAATTAAAACATTTTGTACATCAAAAGACAATAAATACAGACCATAAATGTCAACTTAGCAGAATGAGAGAAAACATGTATAAACCATCCAGACTATATAGTGAATCCTAAAACTCAACAGCTACAACAGAACTTGATTTTAAACTAGACAAAGGACTTAAATAATATTACTCCAAAGGAAGAATAGAAATAACCAATACAGACATGAAAAGATGCTTGGCACCATCAGTTGTGGAGAAAAATGCAAAGCTGAACAACATGGAGAGTCCACTTATCACAGTTAGAATGGGTACCATTAAGTACACAAAAAAACAGGAAATGCTGAGGATCAGTTGGGGAAATGGAGTTCTTGTTCACCACTAGTGGACATGTAAACTAGTACAACTGCTATAGAAATTGGTACAGAAGTTCCTCAAACACTAAATCAGAACTACCATATGATCCTACTCTGCCACTTCTGGGTATTTGCCTAAAGGAATTGAAGTACTACAGTAGAGACATCTGAATACCCATGATGATTATGGTACCATTCACAAAGCCTAATTGTAGAGTCAGCCAGTACCCACAACAAATGTATAAAGAAAATGTGGCTTACATAGACAATGGATTAGTAGCCAGCAATAAAGAAGAATAAAAGCAGGTCATTTGCAGGAAATGTATGCAACTGGAGATCACATTAAGTTAAATAATCCAGACTCACAAAAACAAACACTGAAGGTTTTCTCTCACATGTGGAATATAGTTGGTTGGCAAGAGAAAGTCAATGAGGGACAAGACAGAAGTAAGTCACAAGAGTATAATATGTGTGTATGGGGAGAGGCGAATGATTCAAGTAAGTATGGAAATGGCCTAAGAAAGCCCCATTATTTCATATAATTGTATAATTAACATAGTAACTATATTTCTCAACACATATCAGAGAAATAAATGTGTATGGAAACAAGAGTTTTTTATTATACTGTTTGTGGTTCTTTTTTTCTTTCTCTTTGGTTTATTCCATTTTGTCGCTGTTTTTAATTTCTGTACCCTTTGTCTTGTACTTAAGTTTATCTGCTTCAGAGAGGAGAAGAAGCACACAAATGGTGGGACAGAGGGTGAACCAATTCAGCAGTGATACTCACTAGATACTTTGTTGGATATGAGCTATACAACTTGAGGGGGAGGAGAGCAGGGAGGGAAAAACTGAGAGAGAATGAGGGTGGGGTGATGCTGTTCAAAAAGCAATGTACTGGGGCTGGGAAGGTGGCTCAGTGGTAGAGCACTTGACTTGCATGCATGAGGCCCTGGGTTCGATTCCTCAGAACCACATAAGCAAAAAGAAAAAAACTGGAAGTGGCATTGTGGTTCAAGTGGTAGAGCGCTAGCCTTGAGCTGAAGAGCTGAAGGACAGTGCCCAGGCCCAGAGTTCAGGCCCCACGACCGGAACTCCCCCCCAAAATAAAAGCAATGTACTCATTGCCTGACTTATGTAACTGTAACCAATCTGTACATCACATTTACAATAAAATTTTTTCTAAATTCTGTCTCGTATATATACACATACAAACACACAAACACGCACATAATTTGCAACAACAAAAACCCTAAATTATCATGTTATGCTTATTAAGATTACTGCTATTAAAAACAAAAACAATTGTTGGCAAAAATATGGAGAAACAAGAGCCTTTATGTACTATTGGTGATACAAGGTAAAATGATGCAGCTATGTGAAAAATAGTATTACAATCCTTCAAAAATTAAAAGAAGATTTCCTAAATGTTCTTAGTTCTCTTCTGGTTATCCAATCAAAAGAACTGAAATCACCTTTCCAAGACATACTTCCTACATCCCCTGGTAGCAGTTATTTTCTGCAGAAGAGCCATGATTACAAGATCAAGTCCCAACTCCCAGCTGTACTGGACAGTTTAGGGTGCCACAGCAAAACACCATTGATTGAGGGACTTAAGAAGCAACAGAAATGCATCTTCTCACTGTTCTGGAGGCTGAAAATCCAAGAGAGTGTGGTTGGCTTGTGATATAAGCCTTCTTGACTTGTAGGTGGCCATTTTCTCACTTGTCACTTGGCAGAGAAAGAGAAAGCCCATTTCTTTGGTGTATTTTCTTAAAAGAACACCTACCCTAGTGTGCCAGTACATTTATATGACTTTATTTAGCTTTAATTATTTCTATAAAGATCATGGGGGAATTGAATGCTTGGACAGGTGACTTTTGGGAAACACAGGTCAGGCCTTCTGTTGTCAGCATTCCCAACTTGCAGGCTAGGAAACACCAGGTTGCTCACAGGTGTCTGGGCATTGTGTTTCCTCATGTCTGTGCCTGTGTCTGAAATAACTGAACACTCCTTTAGAGAAGGGGCAATCCCATCCTTGGGTTGAACCAGGGCTCTTTCCTTTCTTGACTCAACCTTCATAGTAAAAGGACTTTCTGTGTCTCATCTATAATTAAACTTACATCACTGGAGCACAATGACACTTAATAAACTCCCAATTTCCACGTAGTAGGATCTTGAGTGAATAGAATTGTAGAAGCTGATCAGTTCCCCAAGGAAGTAGGGGAAGAGTGAGGGGGATCTAGTTATCATTCACTAATAGTATAGAAATGGAATGTTCACCCAGAATGACAAAGGGAAACTTTCAAATCTCTGAAAAATAGGAGGAGAGATATTGAAAGAATATATGGCCAGCTCATTTCTGGACTATAAGAAATTCATTAATAATACATATGAAATAGCAGCTGGCTTTTGAAAAGATTCGTAAGTAGTATTCAAAAGAAACTTCTATCAGAGCGGGGCTGAGGAATATCCAGATTATGGAAGTTTAAGACATTAATTGGACAGAAAATGAGGGCACTTGCCATGAATTGAGAGCTCAAATATTCAATAGATACCGAAAAACAACCCTATGTATTCATTCTCTAAATGAAGCTAGCTTTATCTGTCAGATTACAAAAATATTTTTCACTTAGGCCACATAAGTCATACAGAAAAAGTTTAAAAAGAAGGTGAAAACTTCAAAATTTTACAACCCTAATGTAAATGTAAATACTGTATGATTTGGTGAATTCACCTTTCTATGAAATATGTATTTTTATGAAAATCAGAGATGATTTCTCTTTTTTTTTAGTTAGTAGATCTGATAGTCCATGCAGTGATTGCAGAATATTTGGATAAATTTTAAAACATGTGTTGCAGATGACTTAAAGGATAGAGATATTTCACTGGTAATAGAATGACTATAATTTTCCCTGGGAAACTGGGTTTTCAAATGACATGGCTTTGACGAAGAAAAATGCATAGTGTTTTTGAGTTTAGTACTTCTGTGAATTAACAACTTGGCAACACTTTTGAGCTTTAGTAGGATATTTACCCCCGCCCCCGCCATGTTTTCTCACACTGTATTGCCTCCATGTTGTGCTCACTGAACTCAAACCCTAAGCAAAACACCAAGGTCAGGGGTGTCATGGTCATCTGTCCCCTCACAAGGATGCAGGAGACAAAGTACTTTGCCATGATGTTGGTACAGGATGTCTGGATGTGCTGTCAGGTGGGCCTTCTTGTTTCTCTGTTCTCCTAGGTGAGTGGAGGAGGACACTAGAGCCAGTTTTATACTGGGAACTATTGAAGGAGAAGTCCAGTGGCTGGGTGTTAAAGAGAAGTTAGGTCCCCTAAAATGAGCCTCTTAGCTAATCTTTCCAGGTCTAAGATTCTGTGTTGCTAAAGCAGGGCCTCTGCAGAAGTTTTCATTTTATCCTCAGTCATGCCTAGAACAAGCTTAAGGGTGAGTTTTACAATTCAAGGCAAGGAACATGGCTTTACTATACTGAAAATAACGGTATTGACAACTCCTCCCTCTACTTGCTCTTTTATTGTTTGACTTTAGAATCCTGTGTTCTGTGTATTTGTACAATGTACAAAGGAAGCCCGAATCCTCTAAACTAAGGATTCAAAAAAATGAGCAAGATATTAGCAAACAAACTTTGCTGGAAGATCTCAAATTATATTGTTTGTTCTGAAACAAAAATTAAAGAAGAAAAGAAA
The DNA here is from genome assembly GCF_024711535.1 of Dipodomys merriami. NCBI lineage: Eukaryota > Metazoa > Chordata > Mammalia > Rodentia > Heteromyidae > Dipodomys > Dipodomys merriami. Next base: position 12,905,779 of record NW_027204493.1, read on the forward strand.
AAAGTTATGACACTATTTACTGAGACATCTCATTAGACATAATTTTTACCCATTTGATACTTCACATATGAGGTTCCACAAATCAGTCCTTTCAACTGGATTCAGTAGCTGTATGGAGCCACATTCTGGAGTAGAAAGGAATCTCCAGGACGGGTGCTGGTGGCTGACGCCTGTAATCCTAGCTACTCAGAAAGCTGAGATCTAAAGATCACATTTCAAAGCTGAGGGACAGAGCCCAGGCCCAGAGTTCAAGCCTCACAACCACCAAAAAACACCAAAAAAAAAAAAAAAAAGGAATCTCCAGATATCCTGTTTACTATTCTTCTCTCTTTCCCAGCTAGCTTCACATTTCAGCAGTGATGTATATGCTTGGACATAATACGTGCATTATTCACATATATAAATTCATACACATCAGGCAAGGAATGCCATTTTCTGTCAATGACAGAGCACAGATATGATGGTGATTACATAAAATAATGTTACCTGCTATACTTGTAACCATGTTAACTTCCATAAGTACACTCTAGGATGGTCCACAATGACTAAATTGCCTAATGATATATATCTTAGACTATATCACTGAGACTATATTAAATGACACACAACCATATGTACACACAGATATACAGATACACACATACACACATACATTTACCACAACCTGCATATTGAAATGTAATGGACTGCCTGTGGATATTTTACTTGTCTCCCAAGAAGTGCCCACAGCCACTTATTCTGAACATCTGGGATAATGGAACTCTAAACATAATAAAGAGTGTACATAATGCCAGGCACACTTAATCCCTCTTTTGAATGAATTACCAAAATTAGTGTGAAGGGAAGAATTTGGTAGACCTAAAAAAGCCGACCTTTAATATCACAGCTAATACACTGCCACACAAAAATCTTCCTTGAAGTAGATTTATTTTTATGGAATCCCTGTCACAGAGGCCAAAGCAAGCCAGATATGACATCTAAACACAGTGATAAATGGTCTTCCTTGGACAAGAGAAGGTGTCCAGTGAGGTCTCTAGGGTATTGGAGTAGAACCAGGTTAATTTAATATCTTTGTTCATCATCTAGTAGAGGGTGGCAATAAACAGTATCCCCGCTAGTATGATAAATGTGTTAAGTTGGCAGCTGTTTAAAAATTGCAATGATAGACGATCTAATGCACGATGGAAAAGAAAGGCTAGAAATATGGCAGAAAACCACAACATGAGATTCAACTTGGAAATACAAATGCTGATACAATTGGGAATTATAGTATGAAACAGGGAAAGTATCCAAAATCTGGCCTAAAGGGAGAAAAGAGAAAGAATAAGTAACAAAAACCATAGTACTGTTCATCCACACACAATATTCTACAAGAGGAAAAACTCTACCAATCTGCAAATAGTCTGCAAGCCCATGTGAAGGGTCCAACAGCTGGTAACCATGTGAACCATGCTAATAATCCCACAAAGCAAGCTGTTGGTCATCCCAGAAAAGCCCGCAGAATTGCATTCGCCACATGCAGTAGATAGCCTCAGGTGACTGGAGGCCAGTCACATTAAAAAGGTTTTTGGACTCCAGAAAGATGGAGGGGGTGGTGGGTGACAGGAATGCTAATAGTTTGCCCATGACAGTCAACTTACATGCACTTGAGAGACACATTAAAATAAATCACCTAATCCCTCAAATAGTAGGTAAAAATAAAACGTTAGCGATGGCACAACTGCTTAACCATGACCAATAGTCAGAACCCAGTCCAGTTAGTATTTTTCTTCTGCCAATGATTCAAACAGGATTTCTTCCAAGGAGTAGGGCTCCTGAGCTGAAATGATGAGGTGGCCTCAAGAAAATTCTAAGCTGGATTCTCTTGCCAAAAGAGTGGGAGTTTTGTTTTGTTTGTTTGAATTACTTTTCCAGGCAGCTTTAAAGTTATTTTGAAGGAAGAGGAATTGTTTGTTTTTCCTATTATTTCTCATCATCTTTTGAAGTTGATCAGATCTGGGTAAAAAAATCCTAGGTGCTACTTCTTTTGAACATACCACTGAAGCTAATCTAATTTCTTTAGCTGCAAAGAGTGATACAATACTAGTTCCACAGGCTGATACAAACACTTAAGTGAATGGCAGCACTTTACAAATACCTGCAGGTACGCAGGTATTGAAAGCACCAATAGTTCATAGAAAGCAGTCAAATTCAATCAGAACAAGTATAGCATGACGATTAAGGGACAGCTTATTCAAATCTCAGCTCTTCCCACACCACTGAGTGAGTATGTTACATAATCACTGTGTGCGTCTGTTTTCAAGTTTTCATTCCATGCAAGGAATAACATTATCTGTCTTTTCATATGAAGACTGAAAGTACTTAGATCTTTGCTTTGCAAATAACTGCTCAAAAATGTTAGCTACTGTTAGTATATAAGATTGTTAATTCCAATTGATTAGTATCTTGGATTATATCTCGTGTGCCTCCGCTGATAATTCTGAATTCCATTGCCACTGTTAAACTGTGAGGATGTCTGAAATGCAGTGACTTGTAGGGATTGAAGGCACAATTGCTACGTTCACACACATACCTGAGTATGTGTGTGAGTATGGCTCTGAATCTGGCTGTGTCTTTGTGCAAATGTGAATCAGTCTCTTCAAACCTCACTTCCCTTCTCTGTGAAAGGATTATCTATCTGCCTCTGGGATTGTTTTTTAAGATTGACACCATGTACCCAGACCTATGATGCCAGAACAAGAGTTAGTGTTGGGTATTGTCAGCTCTCACAGATCCCCACAAGACCAAAGCCTAGGAAAAAGCTGGAGAAATCACTCTTCTCTTCTTCCTGTATTGTGGGTCAGTTTCTCCTGGCTAGCTCCTAAAACTGGGACTAGTTCCAGGGACAAGCTGCAGCTGAGGACACAGAGAACAGAAGAGAACAGAAATCAAGGACAGTTGGGAGACATAGCTGTGGGCAAACTCAGCTCCTTGTGGATGGAAGTTGGCTGGACCTGGCGTCATTGGGCAATGATCATGGGAAAGAAGAGACAAACAAGAAGGATTGCATAGTCTTAAAGGTACAGAATGAGCCTGTGAAACAAAAGCAAGAACAAGGTGACTTCTGTGACTGAGAATGTATGAAGTGGGGAACAAAAGTGTCGGCCTCTGAAGAAGTCTCAGCTACTCAATATGTTGCTTTATTTATGTCATCATGTACTTTTAATAATATACTCCTTTCCTTAACTACTTGTGTTTTACCCCATTCATAAAGCAATAATTTGTCATAAATGAATTGTTCACAAGAACCATTCTTCTTATCATCCAAACTAAGCGAGTTTTATTATATACTGCTCAAATTAGAAAGTCTAGATGAGGCCACAGAATAGAATCTTTTTCACATTAAATACTTCTCCCCCACAGAACACTTTGTTTTCTCAGTCCACTGAAGAGGAGAGGAACAGAAATAAATTTTGTCAAAAGCTAACAAAATAGCTCCCTTAAAAGGGGTTAGAACACTAGAAAGAAGACAGAGGTTCTGGAAAGAACAGATGTGTAACTAGTGTTATTAATGATGGATGTCAAAGTTAGAGATAATGGAATAAAATTAAGCAAATTGAAATTAACCCTAGCCCTGCAAATAAATATCCAAAATATCAAGTTTATGAAGGTATTTTTAGATCACTTTTCTCTTGATCTATAAAGTACCCCCAGGAGATTAAAATCAGTGACTTCCTATTTGTAAAGGACTCTCTGAGAGTTGGGTGGGCAATTTTGGAAGCATTGCAACCCCAAGATCATTCAAGAACTATTAATGTAGGAATGAAATTGCTAATTGGTACTTGGAGGAGCTTGTAAGAATTAATAAAGAAAGGAGTTGACTCCAAAGGAGCATTTGGAGAACTGGCCAAGAATTGGACAAACAGAAAATGGACTAGATCCTTTTGTGATCTGGAGGTCAAAAGTAGGACTGAGGTTTACATTCAACTACCTCTGAGCTTACCCTGTTAGTTTCAATCCTGGAGGCTTAGAAAAAGGTGTTATCTGGACTAGCATCTAGATTCTACTCTAGTCTTTAAAAGCTGCCTTAGAGACAACTTTATTACTGAGATCCTGCAGAGAAATTGCAGCCTGTGAGTAATTTGTCCTTATGTATCTTATTTATGTACAACTTTTACAACTTCTTTCAGCTGTTGAAGTAATCTTGTTAGACCAAAGAAACTTCATTCTGGCCCAAAGATGCCATCCATGGTACCATTTTTGTATAACAGTTATTCTCCAGAGGGACATACTGCTTTCTTATTATAGCAATAATGTGTCCAGTCACTCAAGGATCTACTGATATAGTCTCCTTTCACTCTTACATCTAATTCAATGGGGTTCATCTTGGCACATGCTGACCAAGACATGTTAGCATTTCTCTTTGACTAGGCATGGATTCTGTCTTTTGGCTTATTTTATTTGTATCCTTAGTGTACATGTATACTACACTGAAATTAGCTACCCAGGGCACCATGTAATAACTGTTTAATGAGTGACTAAATGATATTTATCATTTCTGACACTGCAATGAATAGAAAAACTACAAAGCCTTCATTAAGTATGACTTCAGTCCCTTAATCAGGACAGACACACACACACATATGTATAATATTTTACCATAATCTGCTTTATGTACACTGACTTTTGAAATAGGGCCCTTGCACTTACTAGGCAAGTGTTCTACCATTTAAGCCAGGCTGCCAGCCCCTTTTTCTTTGGTTTATTTTTCAGTGAGGGCTTTGCACTTTTGTCTGGGTTAGCTTCAAGCCTATTTTCATCACATGAATAGGTGGGATGACAGGCATGAACCACTGCACCCGGATTCCTCTTGGAGATGAGTTCTCACTACTCTTGCTCAACTAAGTCTTGAACCATTATCCTCCTGTTGTTATCTTCCATGTACCTGGGATTTCAGACATGTGATCACACCTGGTTTTCTGGCAATAGTTTTTATTAAACCAACTTGATCACCCTTTATACTAAATAGTTGTACAATGCATTATGAGGTAATTATTCCCTTCAAGAAGCTAAAGGTAGGGATAATCAGGTGATAAATTCAGGCTATCTGGGGGACCTTTTTCACAATTTCCAGGGTATTACTAATCTTAGATCTTTTTAATAACTCAAGTTAAAAAAGAAGGAGCTCTGAGTATAATAATAGTCTTACCCATTAATTTCTCATTACTTTCACCTAGAGAAATATGGAAGTGGCATTTTGTACCTAAGAAGACTCTGAAGCATCATTTTCATTGATTTAGAACACACTTTAAGTTTTCCTGAATGATGGATTTCCCAAGCAAAGAAAGACATTGACATGTGAACTCTTCTCCAAACACTCATCACAGCCCAAAATGTTACTTATTTTATTCTCTCAATCAAGGAACATATGGAAATGCCTGGAGCATGCCAGTATTGCAGAAAACACATAACACACACATGCTCATGAGAGCTTTGGAAATAAGTTACATTTTTCCTTTTTAAAAGACATTTTATTGTTGACTTGAATGATGACACTGACAATATAATAATGAGTGCAGAAAGAACCCTGTGGAACTTTCACTTTTCTCTTGAGCAATCTTGACCCTTGGTAAATAAAACTCAGGCTGAACTTTAGCAACCTGAAGACTAGTAACCCTAAGTGTTATTTAGTGGGTTCCCCCCCATGGCCTCATTTCCTCATATGATGCAACTCATTACATGGGAAGGTTGGCTTTAGCAGGCTGGCAGGTGTTTCTTTGAAATAGTTATTATTATTTGATGTGGCTTCAGTTATTCATGGGCAATTTCACTAGTTAATGACAATCACCTCAGATCAGACTTTGAATAAGGCTATTTTGCAACATTTACAGAAACATTTTTAGCTAAAGATTCCTTTTCTTCCCCCTCACAGTGCAAACTAGACCAATCCGGACATCAATACACCACACGGAATAATTTGCCAGAATGATAGAACTTTCCAAGAGAGATGAGTCTGTATCTCAAAGCTGGTGTCATTCAGACACTTCTCCATTGGGGGGCAGTGTAAGTTCAGAACAACTAGCTCCCTAACAATTCTGGACACGAATATTAGTAGTTTCCTTTATAAATTCTACTAACCAGCTTTTACATAGAGACAATTCAGCAGTTCTATAACTAATTGATAAAAGCATAACAAGAATTAAAACTACCTTCCAGATGCTTAAGTGCTCTCAGTGATGATTGCAGGATCCATATATATGTAGATACATAGACATTGTGCACTGAGTATCATTTCTATCTAGTTCAGTCCCAAGAAAATATTAGCCATTCAAGCTCTTTTAAAAATAATGTCAATACAAGATCTAATGAACAAATTATGAGGTCTGGGAATGTGGCTCAGGGTGCTTGCATGAAGCCCTGGGTTCGATTCTCCAGTACCACATAAACAGAAAAAGCCGGAAGTGGCACTGTAGCTCAAGCAGTACAGTGCTAGCCTTGAGCAAAAGAAGCTCAGGGACAATGCCCAGGCCCTGAGTTCAAGCCCCAGCACTGGCAAAAAAAAAAGAACAAATTATGAATCCAGAAAAATAAATGGTAACACTAGTCATACAACTAAAGTGAAAAGAGCCAGTTATAAAATTCATAGGTCTTGCTTCTTGTTAATCTCTGTTTTGACTGTTTATTTTCATTGAAAATGCTTTTCAAACTAGTTTATTGAGTTATGGTGCATTTTGGAAAATGTTTTTGGCTATAGACAAATACCATCTGTATTAAAGTAAACTTGGAATTATTTGTAAGAAAAAAAAATTATTAGTACAAACCCCAAACAGAACAAAATCCCAAAATAAGCCCTTGGAGACAACTAAAGAGAATATACAGGTTTTGCTGAAACATTTACAGCAACTGGCTATTTTAACTAATAATTGTCACTGAAAATCAGCTGCTCCACAGTAGCATTTTTTAAATAAGTTTTTTATTGTGAAAATATTGTACAGAGAGGTTACAGTTACATGAGCAAGGTAATGAGTACATTTCTTACCAAGCATTGTTGCCACCTCCTTTATTTTTCCCCTACCACAGTAGCATTTTTGAGGTAAACTGTGTCACTAAATATTGCTTACATGACTGTAAGAGTCAAAAATTACAGTTCATTTTAAGGAGTCATTTGGGAATAAATATGCATATTATTTTAATATAATACATTTAAAAATTCATATATGCATAGACATTTTAGGTGTCATATGATAGACTATGTAGCATTTTGTCTTTCTGTTATTTAATTATATATAGGCAAATAGATTTTGTCAGATGGGCTTTGTGTTTTGTTTTGTTTTCTTTTGAAGACGGGTCTCACCACTAGGCCCAAGCTGGCCTTGAACTCACAATCTTCCTTTCTCAGCCTCTTAAATTAGAGGAATACAGGACCACACCTGGATTTTGAGACCCCTGTTTTTAAAATCTCTTCCAATTTTTCCCAGTTAAGGGCAAATTAAACCACAAGTAGAAATGAAGCCACAGAAAATTAGATTAGCAGCATATTTAGCCTTATTCTATTTTTCAGTTATAGAATTATAATCAGACTGAATGCAATATGAAGAAAATTAAATTTTAGGTTTCCCTGGTCATTACTCAAGACAAGAAAGCAGCGATTCTGTATAGCAAAGTGTGACATGGCGAACCAATTAAACAAGAATATAACTTACATTGCTTACAAAGCATAAAGTATGTATTATTTTATGTGATTCTTTCTAACAAATAGCTATGTTCTTTGGAAGAGAGTTAAGATTTTTAAAAATATGATTTTTGATCAATTAATAGCTTGAAAAAGCTTTGTCATGGACATGGAATAAAAATTCTAAGCATAGAATTCCATTGTGTATATATATCACATTTTCTTGATCCATTCATCTACTGAGGGGTATCTGGGTTGCTTCCATATCTTAGCTATGGTAAATAATGCTAAGATAAACATAGTTGTGCTGGTAGCCTTAGTATGGCCTTGTTTGTGATAGTTTGAGTAAATGCCCAAAAGTGGGATTGCTGGGTCAGAGGGGAGCTCTATGTGGAGTCTTTTAAGTAACCTCCATACTACTTTCCAAAGTGGTTGAACAAGTTTACACTCCCACCAACAATGCAGTAGGGTTCCCTTCTGGCCACATCCCCTCCAACATCTGTTGGTATTAGATTTCTTGATTATAGCCATTCTAACTGGGGTGAGGTGGAATCTCAATGTTGTTTTGATTTGCATTTCTTTTATGGCTAGGGACGTTGAGCATTTCTTCATGTATACATTGGCCATTCTTATTTCCTCTTCAGAGAAGTTTCCCTTTAGCTAAGATATGGAATCAATCCAGATGCCCCTCAGTAGATGGATGGATCAAGAAAATGTGGATATATACTCAATGGAATTCTCTGCCTCCATCAGAAAGAATGACATCGCCCTATTTGTTAGGAAATAGAAAGACTTGAAGAAAATTATATTAAGTGAAGTAAGCCAGGCCCAAAGAAACATAGGTCTCATGATTTCCCTTATTTGCAATAACTAGTATATGTCTGGGACAAGCAGAAAAGGTCAGATAAGATATGTTAAGCGAAGGGCTGGGAAGGTGGCTCAGTGGTAGAGCGCTTGCCTTGCATGCGTGAGGCCTTGGGTTCAATTCCTCAGCACCACATAAGCAAAAAGCCGGAAGTGGTGCTGTGGCTCAACTGGTAGAGCACTAGCCTTGAGCTGAAGAGTTGAGGGACAGCACCCAGGCCCGGAGTTCAGGCCCCACGACCGGACCCCCAAAAAAATATGATAAGTGAAATGAACCCCAAGATAGGGACACAAGTGTTTTTTGCTTCCTTGCTATTGTTTCTAATGTATAAGGTACTATGTGATATTTTTGTTGCTTAGTATGTCCCTTCCTCATGGTATAACCCCTGTTTTCACTGTATTCAATGTTGGCATAATTTGGGGAGGGGAAGGGGAAAAACAAAATGTTTAAATAGGGACAAAGATTGACCCATTGCAACAATGAGATGTACAAGATGCTATGTCGAAAAACAAACTTTACAAGTTAGCCCTGCGGGAGAGGAGTGGGGGATTGTGGAGGTGGGAGAGACAGGATAGTAGGGGGAAAACAAAGGAGGAGGCAGCAATGGTGGATAAGAATTGTACTCATTACCTTCCTCATGTAGCTGTAACCCCTCTGTACAGTATTTTCACAATAAAAAACTTATTTTAAAAATTTTCGAAGCAAATTAAGCAAAGTCTCCTGTTCCCAGAAACCTGTGATGAATAGTTTGCTGGACTTGAACACGTTAGCATGTTCTCTGTTTCATGTGTGGTAATTACTTGTTGGAGGTGGGAAGGGGTGAATCAAGCAGAAATCATGTTGACTGTGTCCAGCAGGCCTCCCCACTCAGCGCCCAGCGTGGAGATGATGAACCTGGGGTGTGGTTGAACGAAGGTGGAAGGGTTTCAGTGTTTCACATTCCCTATTTCTGACTTGAAGCATAAACGCCCTGGGCGCTGGGTGCTGCTGCTTGGGTAAATAACAGAAAGCTAAAGCTATAAACCTTCAGCCTATAAAATGTCTATTCCACACGTGATGTCAAATATTTTTCAGTTGACTGAGAAAAGCTAAGATGAAGGATCTCCATGTGCATTATTCAAGGAGAACTTCAGAACATTCTGAGGATGATTTTTCTTGGATAGTAACACTGAGTAATGCTTTTAAGACACTGTGAGTGTCTTAAGTTGATTCAGGACTTAACAAGACACCTCAGGAATTTGTCATTCTTAGAGCAAGCTGTGAAGAGAGCCAGTTTCTATAAGAAATGTTAGCTTTCCCTTGGTACTAACACTGGAGTTGTGACCTGCCAGAGCTTAGTCTGTATTTTTTATCACTTTTTCTAAATACCTGTTTCAAATGATCATAGTCTGGTTTTTAACTAGAAGCCTGAAGATGATGAGTCTGATTGTAAATTCTCACCATGAAACAAGATAGAAGTAGCTGTATTTATTTATTTAATCCTGGCAATCCAAAATTCAGAACATAAGAGTGTCTCATACATTTCCTTGCTCTTCACATGGTCCAGTTCAAACCTGAGCAATACAGACACTGTCTATTCAGAAAGGCCTGTCTGACATCCCTGTTTGATTGGCATACTCCTCCAAGCTTATGTTGAAATTCTATGTCTAAATATGACTTTAGTTGGAGATAGGGATCGTAGGAACATGATTAAGGTTAGATGAAAACATAATGCCATTGTCTAAGAGATTGGTATCATTTTTAAGAAGCAAAAGTCATCAAAATGAATCCCAGGAAATAGAAAAAAGGAGGTTTTTTTTATTGTACTGTTTCTGGTTCTTTTTTCCTCCCCCTCCCCACCTTTGGTTTATTCCCTTTCATTGCTGTATTTCATTTCTGCACCCTTTGTCTTATGTATGAGTTTATCTGATTGAAGGGGAAGCACAGAAACAGTGAGACAAAGGGTGAACCAATGCAGCAGGGATATTCACTGACACTATGCTGGACATGAACTATACAGCTTGTGGTGGGGGAGGCAAAGGGGAGGGAAAAACTGGGGAAGAACGAGGGAGAGGGTGTCACTATTCAAAAGGAAACATACTCATTACCAGACTTACGTTGTAACCCTTCTGTACATCACCTGTATAATAAAATTCAAAAAAGAAAATAAAGAAAAAAGAAAAAAGTGGCCTTGCCCTAATTTCTTCCCCTCCCCTTTCCTCCCTTCCCTCTCCTCTCTTCTGTTTCTTCTCTTCTCCTTTCCTTTCCTCTACTTCCCACTCCTCTTTTTCCCTCTTCACTTCTTTTCCCCACACAAGCACAAATGAAAGGCTATGCAAGAACATGGCAAGAAGGCAGCCAGAAAACAACCCTGGTAGCATCTTGATCTTGGGCTGGTAACCACCAAATTCTTGAGAAAATATATGCTGTTTCAGTAGAGAAAAAAATACCCACAAGAGGCTGTTTGACTTCTCTCCATTTGTCCACATCATTGTGTTGATTTTTTTAAATCACATTTGTCAAAATCAATAATTTTTTAAATTTATTTACTCGTGTTTATATTCTATCTGCGCCAAGAACAAGAGTTCCAACTGGATCATTCTAGATGTTTTGTATGCTTTTAGTGGTGAAGAGAGAAGCAAAGACATCCGCAGACCATAGCAGGAAGAGGGGAAGAAATAAAATGGCCATCAGAGAGAAACTTACAAGGATTGGGATCTGTAGGGTATATGAACCAATAGGAGTTGCTAATGGCTGTGTGTTTGAAGGGAAGGCAAAGAAAAGGAGAGAATCAAGTCAAAATGTCAAAGTTTGGGAAATGAGCTGGAAAATAATGGGGTCACTTTTTTAGGAAGTGAAATAACAAGGGTCAACTTCTATGCCAGAATAATGATGCTTCTTATTCTAGCCTAGTGCTTTGCAAAGTTGAACTACACCTATAAATTTATCCAGGAAGCCTGTTAGAATTCAGATTCTGAATTAATGTCTAGACTTTGATGTTCAATCAATCTCCAAATTTGTTCTTTGCTCATATCATACTCATTGGTTACTGTAGAAATATCTTCATCTTAAGACAGAGCCCTTTGATTTTGTTCTTTTTTTCAGAATTGCATTCTGACTATATTAATTTCACTTACTACTAATAGGCAAAGATTTCCCTCTAAGTTAAATTAAAGATTTAAGAAGCTCAGAGAAACCTGCAAATACATACAAAGGAAAACACAAACAGGCACATCTTTATTAAACTGCTGTAAACTCAAAATAAAAGCAGCTGGCCCCTTAAAGCAGTTAGAGTAAAAGTTAGACTACGTACAGGGAAATAAGATAAGGGTGTCAGCAGATACCCTTTGCCAGCACCTAAGCAAACCAGGAGACAAGAGATAAAGTACTAAAGGGGAAAAGAAAGCCTCTTAAGTCAGAGAAGACACAAGCAAATAAATATCAACATCAGGATTGAAAGAGAAATTACTATTATAGATATAATGAACATAGAAAAATAAGAAACTATTTGCCATTTCTGTGTTTCTACTACTTCATATACATAAACTGAAATACATAAATCCTCAATCTTCAAAAATCTGAGTAGTTTGGTACATATTGAGCAAATTAAATTTGTATTTCAAAAACATTTTAAAATTAATTTTATGTATTTATTTTTTGTTTGTGTTATACCAAGGAGTTGAACCTAGGGCCCCGTGCATGCTAGAAACACACTTTACCATTAAGCCACATTTCCAGTCCTTCAAAAACTTTTTGATTGACAAATTTTACAAACATTTTAAGAAGAAATAATACTAATTATATACAAAATATTCTGGACATGGAAGAGGAAGTCCTTCCCAATACATTTTACTAGTCCAATATTACTCTGATAACAAAACTTCAGACAACCATTCCTTGTGTACATAGAAACAAAAATTCAACAAAATATTAACAAATCAAAACCTTTCACATATTATGATTTATATGAGGTTTATCTCAGTTAAGTTTAATTTAAATCTCAAAAATAAATTAATCTGATTCATTATATCTATGTTTTCAGGAAAAACTATATAGTCATCTCCCTAGATGTGGAAAATATTTGACTACACTGAAGATTCTTAAGTGATAATGTCTCTGCAATATAAGAAAACTTTCTCAACCTGCTAAATCATACTGGTAAAGTGCTTGTAGGTAAAAATCCCACTCAACTGTAGAGAATGGATGTTTTTCCCTTAAGAAAAGCAACAAAGTAAGCTTATCCACCAAGCAATGCAGATTGGAAAGAAAGAAAATTAAAAGGCCATGTAAAAATTACATAATTATCTGTCTAGAAAGCCATAAATAATTTATGAAAGGGTATGCAAAGTAAAATTTGTGAGAATTTCTGCTTGCAGGGCACAATGTGTACTAATTCAACAGAAGACACACACACATCTATAGAGTTTATACATGAAGAAACTTGATAGATGTATTCCACAATTTGATCATTATCTGAAATATTTTCATAGCATAGAAATGAAAAGTTTCTAAATTCTCAAAAACTAGATAACTCCAATTAATATTTAAAAAATAATTATACTATAAGTATTAATAGGATTGCAGACTATTTGAGCATCCAGGGAGTTCAGAATCACAGTTATGTCTTATTTTACAAAGAAACTCAGAAGTAATTTACCATAAATTATCCTCCTATTTAATGGCAAAGATATATCTATCTTGGCATTTGAAGGGGCCTATATTTTATCCTTCTCATATCCATGCAAATTTAGAAACAAATTAGCAATAAACAGGTATCAAGCAGATAAAAGGTTACAGGTAAAAGGTTACTTTTATTAGTGATGAGAATATTTGGAAAACTTTTTAAAAGTCTTATCTGTGAGACCAAATGATAATATTATGCTTCATTTCTCAGTTAGTAACCTGTGTAAGCAAGTTACTAACTTTTCCCTGTAGGTACAGGTCCATATTACCTCATGGAGAAAGATCACAAAAAATGTTCTCAAACAGTAGGCTGACTCCAGGTAGAAGGAGGTTCTGTGTTGCAATATTTTTCTAATTTGTCAATCAGATTGCCACCTTATTTTTGGCAGTGGGACCTCAGCTTCCTCCTCTTCTCCCACAAACCACCCTGCACTCACAGTGTAATACCATACCCAGAGCATGCTACAATAATAAATTAACATGGTAATTCATAATTTTTCAGAGGTCAATATATAACTGAAAGATATAAAATTGTTCAATCACCCAATATAATTCAAGCTCTAAGCCAGGTACGGTGGCTCATGCCTATAATGGCAGCTACTCAGGAGACTAAGAATTGCAGTTTAAATCTAGAAGTAGAGCTATGGCTCAAGTGGGAGAGCACTAGCCTTAAGCAAAAGAAGATCGGGGACAGCACCCAGGTCCTGAGTTCAGAGCCCCAGAAGCAGAACAACAATTAAAGAAAACAAACCTTAGGTTGCTAGTCATAAACATCATTTTCAGCTTAGAAACACTGTGTTGATGAAAGATGCTTCTATCTACTTCCTGCATAATAATTGTGTGCAAAGGTGGGTGTGAGTCAGCTGCACTTGGTTGCAGTCATAAGCCACCATTTGGCTCCGTTTACAGTGACTGCCCAAGGGTCCATGGTAATTTGCAGCCTTTCTTTACAAGCAAACAGAATTTAGCTCAAACTGAGTTGCCATCATTTTAATCATAGTCTCCCCACTGAGGCTCTCAATCAGCATGCTTTGAGTAAAACTAAAGTCATTTGTTATTCTTTTTAGAAAGCTAACTTTTGAACTAGACAAGCTACTGTAGCAGAGACATCTACAGTGGTCTTAGAGGCATGCTCTTAGGAAAACACACACTAAACCAAGCTATTGATTTGAAGCTAAGAATGGAATTCTGTACCTATTATCAATTAAACAAACATATACCCTTTCTCTGTAAAATGTGCTGAAATGATCTAAAACTATATCTTATACTTTTTCCCTAGAAAGTAATCTTTAAAAAACAACACAAAAGAACTGTTCGTGGATGTAGAGGGCTGATGGGGGAAATGAGAGTTGTCCCCTCACACACTTGGATAGGGAAGGAGAATTATGTTAAATTTTATGCAGTAGATTTCTTCCTTCATATAATTAGCTCACTATTTGTTCAACTAGTTTAAAATAGATGGACTTGAGATCTGGAGAGTAAGTCGTAGTATTTTTTAACCTTTTTAAAGGAAAGCCTTTGGGGTAGGATCTTCAAGCTACTTTGATGAGATACAGTACCAGGAAGATAATACTCAGGTCTTTTCCAAGCCTAATGTAGTACCACTTTTGTTTGAAGCCAGAGTGTTCTGTGAGAAGAGCACGCACCCCTCAGTGCTGTTGCATGTGAGTGAATGAGAACGTGGCTTGGACCTTTGTCAGTAAACAGATGAGATCCAGAGACACATGGGGAGCTACAGCTATGGTTCAGTAGGAAGGTGACATCGTTTACAAAGTTACTTTTCTAACTCTAATCATGCTTTCAGGTTAATGTGGCCAAACATGGGACTAAGGAGTTTAACAAAATCAAGCTTCTCTTAGATGTAGTGAAATCTCCCATCAGAAGGGATTAAAGTTATTCAGTGAGCAATGTGAAAGACCTAAATACTTTTCAAAATGATTCCCTATGTTAACATGGCATTTCTGAGAATCTAAATCAACCCAAAATAAACCCAAATATTTTTGTTTAACCAAGCCACCTTCTCCTCAGTTCAGAGCAATGACTCTTTGCTCTGTTAGAGGGAGGTATGCTAGTTGATTTCCTGACCTTCCACTCCTATCTGCAACATTGCATGACATCTTTTTTAAAAAAAGAAAAGTATCATTTTACATTGTCTCAGGAATAGGTTTTAGAACTCATGTTCGTTTTTGTAATAATTGTAATACATTGTGTGCTCCAACACCAGCTATGAGGAAGAAAGACATAAATATTTTTCCCTAAAATAACTTCTTTTCATGTAATTTTGAAATATAACAAAAATTATTTGTATTACTTGAGTTTGGGACACAATAGTGACTTCTAAGACTGAAAGAAGGTTCATGTTTTATGTCATTGATTTACTTGAGAAACATGTGTTGAGCTCTAAGCATACGCAAAGAACTAAAATGGATAAGAAAAAGATGGACTGAGATTTATTTAGGGAGTCTACATTTCTAAATCAGACTTGCTCTGGAGTTGAGACTCTAAAATACTCAGTCTTCTAATTTAATTATCACTCTGTAGACAAATAAATGTAAAGTTTCTGCTCCTGAAATTATTTCAGGCAATAGGAATCACCATTCAATGTGTGGTTTTTGTAAGATATAGCCCATAAGTTTGATCAATGTGAGTACCAATTGATATGGTTTTAATCACTTATAATATAGTAAGCACAAAGGCTATTACAGGAGCTAAATGACAAGAGCGTGTAGTCTAGGTCATGGCTTATATTGTGTTTGGACAATTCTGATGAGAAAATGGTGGTTGAATATAGAGCACTTACATCTCTAGGTCATCTTCAGAATCTGCAACTACAGTGATATTGAAGGCAACCTGCTCTCTATTATCAATTTGTTTGCAAAGCCTTCATTTGAAATGTTGTTTGTTTCTTGTTTTTTTATGTTTACCATAGACCATGAGCTATAATAGCCAGAACTTTTTATACACAATTATGTCTAGAAAGTAATAAGTGATAGACAAATCCACTCAATATGCTATCTCATTGTCTCGAAGATTTTCCTGGCATGTAGAACTAAATTTTCTTTCTACAAATTTTTATTCACTGTTCTTGTATCCAGATTGGCAATATGAGTCTATCAGAAATGATCTGGGTTAGACCTTAGGTTAATATTGAAACCTTCACAGTTTCCATCAGAAGTCATTAACAAGATCTGGGATCAAGTAGTAGAGGATCTGTCTAGCAAGGATGAGACCCTGTATTCAATCCTCAATACCACCAAACAAAAACAAAAATATAAATAAATAATAACAAAGTTAGGTCACTTTGAACATCTGGAAGAACATGATGCTTGTGGGTTATTTTGTGTGTGTGTGTGTGTGTGTGTGTGTGTGTGTGTGTGTGTGTGTGAAAATACTGTACAGAGGGGTTACAATTACAGGGGCAAGATAATGAGTACATTTCTTATCAAGTATTGTAGCCTCCTCCTTTGTTTCCCCTTCCCATCCCTTCCCATCCTCCCCCCCCCCGCCTCCTCACCCAATCCTCTCCTCCCCCCACCAAAGTTGTAAAGTTCATTTTCGACATAACGACTTGTACATCTCATTTTTGCAATGGGTCCACCTGTATCCCTATTTAGACCATTTGTTTTTTCCCTTCCCCTCCACAAATTATACCAACATCAAATACAGTGAAAGCAGGGGTTATACTGTGGGGAAGGGACATACAAAGCAACAAAGGAATAATCTTATAAATGTGTTAGAAACAATCTCATGAAAGAAAAAAAAAACATTTGAATACATATCTTAGGGTTCATTTCCCTAACATCAACTTATCTGACCTTTTCTGCTTGACTCAGACATATACTAGATATTGCAAATAAGGGAAACCATGAGACCTATGTTTCTTTGGGCCTGGCTTACTTCACTTAATATAATTTTTTCCAAGTCTTTCCATTGCCTAACAAATGGGGCAATGTCATTCTTTCTGATGGAGGCATAGAATTCCATTGTGTATATATACCACATTTTCTTGATCCATTCATCTACTGAGGGGCATCTGGGTTGGTTCCATATCTTAGCTATAGTAAATAATGCTGCAATAAACATAGTTGTGCTGGTAGCTTTAGTGTGGTCTTGTTTGTAAACATTTGGGTAAATGCCCAAAAGTGGGATTGCTGGGTCATAGGGGAGCTCTATGTGGAGTCTTTTGAGGAACCTCCATACTGCTTTCCAAAGTGATTGAACAAGTTTACACTCCTACCAACAATACAGTAAGGTTCCCTTCTTTTTGTGGGTTATTTTTTAAAATGTATCTCTTCTGAACTTTTCATGGACAAGGTAAAAAGAAGATAACTTACAACTTCATAACTAGCATATCCCACAAATTTGGCTACTAAAATTAAACAACCAAGTTCCCAGTTCCACTTTATTACCTTTCCCTAATTTGATTTTGAGGATTAATTGTCATTCTTCTCTGTTTATATAGCCTTAATTTTAAAAACTAAGGAAGAAAAATTCTGAGATCATTAAAAGTTAAATAAGAAAACTAGAATAAATTATAGAGAGAACAAAAAAAGCCTAAATGTTACCTAAGTTTCAAGATATGTTGCTGTTTTTGTTGTTGGAGGCAATTTAAAACCCACCCAAAACTGGCGTAAACTTAAAAAGAAAATTATTGGCTTGTGTCTTTGAATAGTCCAAGCGAATGCTGGCTTTAAGAACTACTTGGTGCAGAGACTCAACCATCTTCTCTGGGTGTTATTTTCTTTCATTCTATTTCTCCACTCTGCTTTCTTGGGCAGCCTGTCACTACGAAGGAGTAGGATGACTTTAGCAACTGTATCCCTTCCATTGTCTTTGCTTTACATTCAATGATCAAATTAAGTCTCTTGCTTCAAGATCTCAGAATTTCTCTTTTGTCCTGGTACTTTCCCCTAAGTCAGGTATTAATCCTAATGTCCAAGACATACCAGGCTTCATATCTATACTTGAGACTTGAGCTTGGGGAAGCCACAGCAGATAGGCTGGGATGACAGGAGGTATCCTTGCTTAGAGTGAATTCTAATTTTTTAATTAATTAATTGCTGTTTATTTATTTTTATCAGAATGGCAAACAGATACTTGAACAGCAAACACAATTGATATTTATTCCATTGTCCCTCCTTCAAGTCTAAGACTGAAACCTACCCTTTCCAGTTCAGCTTATTCTAAATATCCAGTCCATAAGTACTTTACACTCAATTCCAGAACATCGTTACCATCTCTATCAGTCACTCCTTTGGTGTAAGCCACACAGATTGTGATGTTGCATCCCAAGCTCTCATAAACTGTGTGTTGCATTTATCTTGGTGTAGGAGCTAACTGTCTCTACTACCATGTGGACTCTCATTTTCTGCCTTGGGACCTCTATGCCACCATCCCCTGCAAGATCTTACCCAGCCATTCTCGACCATAGGAAAAGCCAGAATTACCAAGGGATCCTTGACCAGCAGAAGACAAGAGCTAATGATTTAACCTCCTTCATAACTCTCCGCTAAACTAAAATTTCCAAGATATACCCTGAATGAATTTTCAGTGAGTCTCCAAGGAGAATGGAGTCCCAGATGCCCATTGATTGCCCACCACTCTTAGATGGCCTGTTCTTCCGTTCCTCTTTTAACTTCACAATTCTTCCCTTCCTGCTCATCAAAATCACTTGCCCGAGTAAACCACATGCCTTAAATCCTGGCCTCAGATTTTGCTTCCTGACAGACGCTCAGCTCATGATAGACTAAATACTCTTTGACGGTAAGCTTCATGTCTCCAATAACGTGAGGATAACTAAGATATTTCATTGTTACAATTTGATTCAAAGGAAATGGGAGCAATAAAAATGCTTACTAATGTAGGGCATTTTCCCACCAATATACAAGGTTGATGGTACTATTTTCATGTTTGGTACTATTTTCAGAAAACATGTGCCTATCCCGGTACAAATACGAAGAGCTACTAGGCTCAGTGGCTGAAGAGAAGTTCAGGCCTGCTAAACACTAGAAAGGGTCATTTCTGTATCATTATTCATTCCAGCAATAGAATTGCTCATTATTCCAGTAATAGTAGTTGTCTAAGTGAATTCAAATTTTTGCTTTTTCAAGGAAATAAATACCTCATTTCAAATCCCTGTGATTTACCCTCTTGACTTATGAGTTGGTGAGTTATGAAAATATTTGTCTCTTTGTCAAAATAAATGTAAGGGTTGATGAGTCTGTGAAGAGTTGAGCAATATCCCAAAGCTTGAAGCCTAGTACTTTGACTTTTAAATTGCTCCTAAGTGGTACTTGACCATTGCAATTATTATTCTTCCCATATGCTGATGGAAAAAGGAGAATGAATAACACTCAGCAGGAAAAAAAACGATCAATATATAACTACTCTAAATCACACACAAAGCCCATCGCCATGTCTGGTAAATGAATTGTGAAAAATATGTCCTCTTGGAAATGTACCACTGGGTCCTCCACAGTAATCTTAATGGTTCAGACTGCATTAGCAAAATAAACAAAATACTATTTCCTGCATTAACACAAAGCTATTCATCTTTATGTTTTTATATTTGTATAGTGACAGGCTTGTCTGGAAGACTAAACTTGTCTATCCCTTTCTTAGAAATGGAAAACCAACGCAAAGGTAACAGATATAGAGTTTGACTATTGAAACGGATGTCCATTGATGCTCTAGCAAAAACATCAAGTAGGAAAGGTGGGAATTAGCCTTTAAAGAGAGTTTCTACTATGCCAGAGTCCTTGACATATTGCAGTAGGCTAAAGAATGTCCTTACCAAAAATGAGGTCCTAACCTCTGGAATGTGTTTATGTTACCTTATATGGGAAAGAGATCTTTGCAGATGGATTTTAAAAAGGAAGATTTTTTTTTTTTTTTTTTTTGTCGGTCGTGGGGCTTGAACTCTGGGCCTGGGCGCTGTCCCTCAGCTCTTCAGTTCAAGGTGAGTGCTCTACCACTTCAGCTACAGCACCACTTCCGTTTTTCTGGTGGTTTTATGGAGATAGGAGTCTCACGGTCTCTCCTGCCCGGGCTGGCTTTGAACCGCGATCCTCAGATCTCAGCCTCCTGAGTAGCTAGGATTACAGGCATGAGCCACCAGCACCCGGCTAGCTAAAAAGGAAGATTTTTTTAAAAAAATATTATTTAGGTGGACTCTATCAGTATTGCGCACGCTATCAGTCTATCAGAATGTCTTCATAAGAGAGTGACAGAGAGAAAATGAGAAAATTATGTAGCCTTAGAGATAGAGATTGTAGTGATATGACCACAAGCCAAGGAATGCCAGCAACTCCCAAGAGTTGGAAGAGACCAAGAGCAGAATGGATTCTTTGTCAGAGCCTTCAGAGGGAGTGCAGCCCTGAGGACCCCTTGATTTCATTCCAATAACACTCATTTTAGACTTCTAGACTCCATAAGAGTAAGAGGATAAATCATTAAGTTGTGATTAAGGTTTTATAGTAGACATAGGAATCAACTATACCTACATTATGTCAGCTAATTTTTATACTCCTATATTATATATGAGGAAACTAAGAGTTGGAGAGTCTTAAGTCACCTGGCAAATAAGTGGGAGAAAAGGCATTTATTCCATTAAACTCTGAATGAAAATGTTCTGTAGTCCAAGATACAAACCTGTTTCTAGGATTTTCTCTCTCTCCCTGATCTTCCTATTCTTCACCCTGAGCCATATGGTCTATTACATTTGATCCCACATGCCATTTATCTACTTTCCTTGCCTCTTTTCTATCACTTTTTGCTCTGGCTTCATCATACCATTACCCTTAAGTCTACCTTTTCTCTTTCTCTTCTCTCTCTCTCTCTCTTTCTCTTTCTCTCTGTCTCTGTCTCTGTCTCTGTCTCTGTCTCTCTCTCTCTCTCTCTCTCTCTCTCTCTCTCTCTCTCTCCCTCCCTCCCTCCCTCCCTCCATTCCTTCCTTCCTTCCTTCCTTCCTTCCTTCCTTCCTTCCTTCCTTGCTTTCTTTTTTGCCAATCTTGGGGCTTGAACTCTGTCCCTAGGCACTGCCCCTGGGCTTCTTTTGATCAAGGCTAGTGCTCTACCACTTGAGCCACAGAACTACTACTGGCTTTTTCCAAGACATTTACTGGAGATAGAAGTCTCATGGATTTTCCTCCCCAGGCTAGCTTTGAATCAAAATCCTCAGGTTTCAGCCTTCTAAGTAGCTAAGATTATAGGCATGAGCCACCAGTGCCTGGCAAGTCACTGAAGTATGAGCTCCTCTATGGCTGGGACTGTGCTTTAATTTTGGTTCTCCAGACCTAGCAGACACTCTAACCATAATGTGTTGTTATGCATCACACTAACTCCTAGGTAAACTCAAGAATAAATTAGTAATTGTTAATAAGAATGAGAGTCTTTGGAGTTAGATGTTTGAGCAAGATGAAATGAAACATAGAAAGTTATGTCTTGCCTTTGTTTTCCCTACCCCAGTTTCTTCCTGGGTGTAAGAACAATATCTGCATTGAGATCCATACTATTTATCGTTAGAGTTAGTGTGGCTGTTAAATAAGGTAACACATGCAAAGGGCCTAGAACAATATCTAGCACAAAGAAAGAGCTATGGAAATATTCTCTATTTTTAACTTTTATGACCTTATGTAAGAAAGGAAGACTTTTTTAAAATAACAAGTGAATGACCTAGGAAGTTTTAAAGCTGTTATCAATTTTTATAATGCTTTGGTAGAAAACAGGACCAACAACAAAAAGACAAATTTAACTTTGTCATAGCTACTTAGCCATTTCCAAACTGAAAAGGTCAATACCTGTACATTCATAGACTCAGACCCGAAGTAGCAAAAACAGCATGTCAGAAATAATAAGATGCACCACTCTTTGGAATTACACTTGAGACTTTCCACAGTAATTTATCTTAGTATTTGGCAAATGAAAAGAACCTTATTGACTCTATGTCTTAATGCTGTATTAATCTTTCAATCCTTTGATACTTCTAGATTAGCCCCTGCCAGGAACTCAATCTACTGCTTTGTTTCCCACTGATGAACAAATTGGACTAATTTAAAACATGAGGGTGAAAACAGTACAACTCTTCTATTTGCATGTGTGAGACCTGACATTGTTTTTATTGGTTCACAAGTTCTTATATAATAAGTGAAAAAAATGGGGCTTTTTAGGAGATTCATGGATAAAAGAATAACATACTAAAAAGCTTTGAGGCTATTTTTTTGTTTTATCTTCATTTGTTTCTGCTTGCACAAAGTAAACATCAAATTTCTTTGCAATGAACACATACTTCAGGGTACAAAAATGTACAGCTTGAGACCCCAGACACAGAGATTATTGTCTATCCTTAAAGTGAACAAAATCTCTATTGCTCCTTATGTTCATTAGTAACTTGGAAGTAAGTGACATCAGTAGCTTCAAAAGTGTTGTCCTTAGCTACATATTTGTTATTGGTTGTACCAAACAGAATCTATTGAATCAGCACATTCTATCCCTAACAGGATTAATATGCACCAAATCACTATGCCAGGATCCCATGGACATCTCTGTTATATTTAAGGGGGTTGGGGAGAGTGACTGAAATGCAACATGACTGCAGACTCTAAAGCACATGGTTATGTCAGAAAGGACTGAACTGATCTATCTCAAAGTCCACAGACTATCTCCATAATCTCCCATTGAGTTTATCCCATGTTTATTCATAACTGGTATAGAGGTAAGACATTCATGAAGGACTGGAAGGAGAAACATGGATGACCAGGGTATGGGTGGAACTGAAGAGTAGTAGCTATATGAATGGAATAGCTGGTGGACTTGAGTGCATTTTGGAGAATCAACAAGATAAGCAAGCTGATTGGGTGCCACTAATATGGGACAGGGATGAATTGGAGGTGACATAGAGACTCCCATTTGGGAGAAATAGATATGTAGTAATATATGATAATGGGCTAATAGAGGAAATTCCAGGAGGCTGAGGCTGAGGATGGGGGAAACTGAGGACCTTAGGAAAAGGACATAGAATTTATTGCCAAAAATATTGAACTTCAGATGCTTAAAAGTTAGCCGTGGTCCATAGATGTTCTGTAAACAGGTAGAAATTCAGAATTGGTGCTTGAGCAGAGTAGTCAGGTCTCTAACTTCACATTTTTTCCCTTAAAATTTAGAGTAACTTTAAAATACAGAAATTATTTTTCATTTTCTTCATATTTTACTTTTACAATGGCTCTGCATGTGTTATCGAGGACATTTTTATTTTAATTTTACATAAAAGGAAACTGCCTTAAATTTTGTTTCAAGGACCCAATAGGAGATAATGCCAAAGCCAGACTAGACTTACATGTTCTGAGATTTGTGCTGGTACTTCCTTGATGCTTTACACTGGGAAACTGGAATCCCAAGTTATTGCTTGCCAATGTAGATTGGATGTGTTGCAGAAAAGTGACAAGGAAACTATGCAGGTTGGTAAATTTCCTTGGGGGTCAAAATAGGCAGCTGGAGAATGAGGAGCCAGGTAAGGAGAGAGGATTAAAGTGGTTAGAGGAGTAAGAGGAGAAGCAGAAGGAGTTAGGGTCACAGAAGGAAAAAAAAGAGTAAGAAACTATAATTCCAAGAAGTAAAAGCTATCAACAGTATCAGAAATATTTTATTTCTAAATTCCTTTCCATCTCCCATGTCAGTCCCATCCAGAGGCAAGACCATTTGTGTAGTAGGTGCAGTCACGGTTAGATGCATGAGATCCTGTACTTCATGTGAAATACCTCTGCTCATGTTAATAGAGGGAATCTGTTTCTAATTCTTGCTTTATGCTCGCAATCTCAAAGCTTCAGCATTAGAATTGCCTGAGTGGGTTCATAAGCTCTAGCTCCAGTGATAAAGTAATCAGTGAATTTCACAAGATTCCACATGTAACCTTTAGTCAGAGATCAATATGTAATAACATACTTTTCCATGTAGATCACTCTAGAGATGCCATATCAACACAACAGCAAACAGATGTTTTGGCAAAAAGAAGAGCATCCATATGTTTATGAGTGGCAATATCTCAGGGTGAGAATCAGTTTTCACCCTTTCCTTATCTTTGTTTTCTGTTTTATTTTAAACCATTTAGTTCTGATAGCAATATGCTTTTCTCTCTTGCTCTCTCTCTCTCTCTCTCTCTCTCTCTCTCTCTCTCTCTCTCTCTCTCTCTCTCTCTCACACACACACACACACACACACACACACATACACACACACACACCACAAACTTAGCTTTCAATAAAAGTTGTTTCCTCTTGAAGTAGTAATACAATACGCAAAATGAAAGCAATGTGGCTTGAATCAAACTATTCAACATGTTCAATAGGATGAATGCCAATGGAGCATATAGGGGTTTGATTCTTTGTCCACCTTGTCTTTCTGTCCCTCTCCTACAGTGGGAGAGCTTCTACCAGTACAAATTCTCAGTATAGTATTGAAATCTTTAGAGACAGAGCCTACTGGAGGAAAAACAGACAGCAGACCATCTCTCTTTCTCTCTCTCTCTCTCTCTCTCTCTCTCTCTCTCTCTCTCTCTCTCTCTCTCTCTCTCTCTCTCTCTCTCTCTCTCTCTCTGCCTCTCTTATCTTTGCTTCCTGGCTTCCATGAGGTGAATAGGTCTCTTCTACTATGTACTTCTATCATCAAAAGTATATGTACAACCATAGAAACAAAGCAAGAGGGCCAGGAGATTGTGGACTGTCGTCTTTGAAAGTGTGGATTCATTCCCCAAAGCCTCTACCTCAAGACTTCCACCCAGGCCACCAACCTCTTTTCATCCAGACTGATCATCACTTCTCATTGGCTTTTACACAGGTTTCTTAGACTCCAGATTTAATTCCCAATTACTATCTATTCTACCCTTGTACCTTTGTTAGTAGTAGAACATGAATGGAAAAATACATATAATAATGTTATAAAAGTCTATCTACCACAAACAGGATCACAGAAACCTTAAATAACTTAAAAAAACATTGAGCTTTTCTTATGGATATCATTGTTACCATATGTTGAAAATCATTATTGCCCTAGCATTGTATATATCTGTCATATGTACATTATAGTATAACTAAACATAATTTAGTATCTGCCTATAGTAAGAAAGAATGAGCACATATTGTTTTATGTTTCTATTTTCATTCTACATGGATACATTTCAGCCAAAATTTTACTCTAATTCTTCTGAATTTCTTTCATGACCAGCTGGTTCATAAAATCTCTTGTTAATCCTGTCATTTTGGGATGAAATGTAAGATATATGGAATCAGAGCCCATAGGACTAGCAAATGTGACCAGGCAATAATACTTGTGGGCACTGATTCAATGTGGATTCAGACTCTGCCATCTACCAGTGGGTGACCACAGACAAGTTATTGAACTGCTCTAAACTTCCGTTTCCTCATCTGTAAAATGAAGATGACATGAAAAGCTGTTCCTCCTTGGAGTTGTTTGATGATTAAGATGATGCTCACTAAATACTTAGTGTAATGTCTGGAATATTTCTTGATTTATCATTGATTTAATATGACCTGGCTGGAGCATCCTCTTGCAAAAACAAGATAGAGAACCCATTACCAGTCATTTGGAAGGTCCTGACCTCCTCCCTTATTACACAAACCACAGGAATGAATGCATTTCAGAAAGGGGTTCTTTTCCCTCTCTTTAACATCAAATAGTAGTCTGTGTTGTAACAAAATACTTGACACTGGGTAAACATATGAAGAAAGAAAGATACTTCTTAGTTCAAGACGCTGGTGACTTGAAGGTCCTAACAGCACCTAGAACTCTGCCTTTTGATTGAATCACTACATGGCACAGAAACAAGAAGGAAAATGGCCATGTGCAGAAAGGAAAGAGCATATGCCATGGTCTCATTTAGAACTACCAATCTCAGGAGAACTAACCCTTTTCACTAAACTAGTATTAACCCTTCCAAGGGTACTGCTCCTATGACGTAATGACTAAGCCCTTCCACTAAGCCCTGCCCTTGAAGGTGCCACACCTCAACACCATCATCCTGGGAAGTAAGCGTCCATCACACTTAGACCTTAGTGGAAAAACTCTTTTGAATTAAATAGTTATTACTTAGGGTAGGAATCCATATATCCTGTTCATTATGTGTTTACTTTCTTGGGGCTTTCATTCCAAGTTCTTATCACATTGTGCCTCGCTCAGTTCATTTTCTAGCTGTTTTTGATCTTATTATCTTCAACTTCAGTGAAGACTCCTGAAAGGAAGATAAAAGCTAAGACATATGCAAATATATATACTGTATATATATATATATATATATATATATATATATATATATATATATATATATATATATATATACAGTATACAGGACTAGCAAGGGCTGAAAGCTAACATTTCTGCTCACCTGTACAGTCTCCATGTACAGAGCTATAATGGGAGATGGAGCATTTAAAATTTGTATCCAGAGTCTCTTAATACCACTGGTGTAACAATAGGAAATTTTGATTAGAAAATTTTTGCAGTGTCTAACTGAGCTCCAAACACAATCTGCAGATAAGCAGTGGGTCTTCATAAAGTCTCTCAAAAAGAGTAACTATCCTAATATATAACAGTATATTCTGAAGAAGAGAAAAATCAAAATAATGAAATAATAGATGTGCAATGAGATCAAAGAAAAAGTATTGTGAAAGTAATGATTAGTTTCACCCATTTCTAATGTAAGAAGAGAAAAATATTCAATTTCCATAAAAAAGCAAACTCTAGAATCTATATTATATTAATATTAGCATTGTATATTGTATCTATATATTAAGTTTAATATGTATATCAAATATATTAATAGTGAATATTAGTTTGTAGTGTATTTTATGCATGCCTCATCTGAAAAGTATTAGCTGACCACTGAAATTAGTAATTTACTAAGGGGAATTAAATCATTTGCCACCTAACATGACAGTACCCTATGATGTATTGAGAAAGAAAGCATCTGTAGTCTTTCTTAACTAGCCCTGACTCATCAGTAGTATGAGTTGGCTCCCTTTGTGTCAATGTTCCTGGAAATGAAATCGTTCCTCGGTGATTTGGTAGAGAAAATTGTGGCTGCCAATAAATCTTTTCTCTCTGTCCTTTTTCTTCCCTCTATGAGAAGTGATCTCACAAAGTGTGGTTCTCTTTTTGCCACCTTGCCTGGCATTTCACTGCATGTAAATCAAGGGAAAGACTCAGAAATGATGCTACCACATTGAGTGAGAAAATGTGTTGTTCTAACTTAGCAGATGTAATAAAAGTAGTGTGTTTTTCACTGCTGCCTTTGAATGGGATAAGACTAAAGATATTTATTTTAAAACTTACATCTACATTAAGACTTAATACATAACATTTGTCAGTGGATTTCTCTATTTTTAAACTATTTTAAACCCCCTTATACAACATGTCCTGTTACAACTTATCTTATAATCAAAATCAAATATTTTCTAAAATAATTATCCCAAAAATGTCTTCATGGTATATGAGTATTCACTGGCATTTTTAACATGTATTTAACCAATATTGCTCTTTCTTTCTTTTTAATGTGATACATTTGTGACTCACAACTATATGTAATTAGATGAATGAAAGTAAGTTTATTATGAACAAAATCGTATCTAAATATTTTAAAAAAGATGAATATACAGTCCAAAGTGAATTACTATATTTTAAATTTTGAAATATTTTGGGGAACAAGCTGTTGATTAATTTAAAATTTTAAGTAGTCTGGATTGAAGGGTAATAGAGCTTAAAGATCTAAAATGATGATGATGACAATAATAATAATAATAATAGTGGGATGTGGTCTCTCTGGAAAGAATATCAGGAGGGAAAAGGAAAGGGCGAAATGCAATATATGTTTATGTTTATGTGTATGTATATGTTACATATATGAAAATTACATAATAAAACCTATTTGAAAGGTTAATGGAATATAATAGAGGAATGAACTTCTTCAGAGTACACCGAACACATCTATGGTGTTATCACAATGAAATCACCTTGTTCTACTAATGTATGCTAGTAAAAATAATTTGTTTCCAAAGAAAAGAACTAATTGGCACAGACTGTACATTGAAGGGAAATAAACTTTGTTCTGATGAAGATAAATCTTCAATATCAGAGGCAATTGCACTAAAAACAAAGATCCATAAAATCCACAGTTAACAAAGTAAAGCAAAGGAAAGAATTCAGAACAAAATGATGCAGACATAAAAGCAGACTGCCTGGTTAAAATTAATATTCTCAGTTCTTACTATATTTGGTCTTTTTGTTGTTGGTGGTGGTGGTCGTGAGGCTTCAACTCTGGGCCTAGGCACTGCCCTTGAGCTCTTCAGCTCAAGGCAAGCACTCTACCACTTGTGCCAGCTTTCTGGTGGTTAATTGGAGATAAAACTTCCATAGTCTTTCTTGCCTGGACTGGTTTTGAATTGCAATCCTCAGTTCTCAGCCTCTTGAGGTGATAAGTGTATTTGGGGTTTTGAAACTGTGTTGAGGCTATTCTAAATGACTTTCTACATTTAAACCTACTAGTGTCTAGAGTATATTTGAAATAAAAATTTAGACAGTTTAGTACTCTATATTGTAACATAAAGTAACATTTTGCTTATATAGATATATGTATTAGCACTTATAAAATATGGTAAATACAGGTAAATGCAGTAAGTACTGTTATAAAGACACAAACTGTGAAATTATTTTGAAATCAAATCAAACATCTCAGTTTTGTTTAAATATAACAATTGAAGAAGGTTTAATATAGTACATTTCAAATAAAGTATAGAAAAACAGCAGTCATTTTGTTTGGGATTCTCTAAGGAACCTTTTAATATATACCCTAGAGATTACATATATCAATGATTTGAGTTTTTTTGAAATGCAACAAGAGTACTAGAATATATTGTTAGGAGAATCCCAGAGAATGATAAAAGAGAGAGTGAGATACAAAAAAAAAAGTTGTCCTCAGTCAACACAGGGAGACTTGTGCAATGAGAGTCCAGACCAGATTCAGAAAAGCTGTTGCCTTTCACAATCTCATTCAGATTCACATGGGCTTAGTTCCTGAAGACCTAAAGCAGATGTCTCAGAATTGAGACATTCCGAAGAACATGTGCCTCATGAAATCAAAGATGCTCCCAGAGCAGCTTGTACTGGCTCTATTGGCTTCATTTGCTTTCCTTCTCAGTCTTAATAAGGATGTTAGTAGCTAGGTGAGAGGATTCCTGGATGGACTAATTATGTTTGCAAAAGACTTTAGGTATATGTTTTGGGAATTCCAGTGTACACTGAATGCCACTTTTGATTCCCAGCTTCAAAGTGTGAGGGTGGAAGAAAAAGAGAAGGAGGGAGGGGAAGGAGAGAGAGATTCAATCAAGTTGAAAACAAAAACAAGTCCATTCCATCCAAACACCTACTACATCTATCAACAGTCCCTTGATTCCTGCTTGAAACTGATAGTTCTTTTCCATGTGATGATGTCATGTATCATCCGTCTCGCTCTTCAGTGAAGGAAGGCCTGTCCAGATGCTGGGGAATGGGTCAGTAGATGTCTGCAGTTGTCACTTCTGTCAGCAACCAGGTCAGCTGTAGAATGTCTCCTCACCTAACGCACCATCTTTTTTGTCAAGGGGTGGGGAGAATCTGAGAACTAATGATACAAGAGTATCAAGGCCTGCCATCTTTGTCTAAGTAGAAGCAAGTTTTGATGTCCCATTCTAGCTCCAAAGCTCCTGTGAGGTTGGCCACAGCTGTCCTCATACTGTATCACAGCATCACCGTGGAAAACCTTCCAGGGGTGTTGATTCCAATGAACTACTCAGTAAATATCTTGCACATTAGTTTTAGTCTATTTCCATGAAAACTGAAGATGACCACATTAGATTCAAAGCCAGGTGTCCTTTGTTTTATGAAAATAGACAATGTGAAAACTATATCACTTACATAAAAGGTGGCTAATTTTCCCCTATGAAGATATCTGATATTTTTAAATTCATTAGCCACTCCAAGCTTTCAGTGTCTCTGCTTTATGCTTCAGCTTAGATAACATGACTGGGAAAGTCATTATTGTGATTAATTTACAGTAGGAAAGGAATGGAGATGCTTTTATAGCTACTATTAGAATAAAAGTCATAGCTACTTCAATAAGAGAAAAAGATAGGGAATCTTCTTGATCTACATGGAAAACTGTGCTGAAGAGTTTTTGTAGCTGCCTTATACAAAGTCAGGCCATAAAGACTGAAAAAGTGAAACTAAATTCAGGCTAATTGAAGACAAGCATAACTTCACATACACAGAGAATCAGAGGAAGTTAAAGTGAAAGAGAAAGAAATGAAGGAAAAAATGAAGAAAAGGGAGAAAGGGAAGGAAGGAAGAAAGGAACAAATGAAGAAATGAACAAGGGAAGAAAAGAAAGAAAGGACAGGGTAAAATGTAAATGTGTGGAGAAGAAAAGAGTATATCAAGAATTCTGAGCCAGGCACTAGTGGTTCTGAATTCCAATCCTATCTATTCAGAGAGTTGAGATCTAAGGATCAGGGTTGAAGCCAGTCCTGAAAGGAATGTTCATGAGACTTTCATCTCCAATTAATAGCCAAAAAGCCAAAAGTAGAGCTATGACTCATGTGGTAGATTGAGAGCCCTGAGCAACAAATTAAGGGACAGCATTCAAGCCCTGAATTCAAACTCCAGGACCAGCACACACACACACACACACACACACACACACACACACACACACACACACACACACACACAAAAGAATGTCAATGCATACAGTTTTCAAAAATGGTTATAAAAATGTGTACAAGCTCATCAACATGATGTACATGACATAGAACTGACTGTATGACACAACAGAGAATGACAGAGACTGTAGCAATATAGTCTCGCATGACCAAGTAGCAGTCCTGTCTTACCTCTAGCCTATTGTTCTATAGGATAAATAGAGTTTGCATTGCAGATTTGTAGAGAAGCCATGAATTCAGAATTTTTGTAATTGTTCAGTTGACAAAGGATTCTGATATTCAGACCAAATGTATTTACAGCCCAGATGGTCTTGGAGCTGCCAGCTTGTAAATCCTTTTAGAACACTAATTATAATATAATTGTGAACCTTTGTCACATACTTCTTGAGGTATTTTATAAATCATTTTAAGTCACAAAAACTGTTTACAATGGAAACCCTTAAAGATTGGTGTTTATGTTTTTAAGTGAAATAATGCACTCTTCAAAGAAGTAATGGTGTTAAAAATGTGAGAAAATGCAATACAAACTAGGTGTGGGGTTTTTATATGTACTTATGTGTGTGTTTCTATAGTAAGAGCAGGTATACTAACCAGAGTGTACTTCTTCTTATATATTTCTCTCATGCTCTTGTTCTGGATATAACCTCAAAAAATCAATAACATTAACTCATTTGTGTGATGCAAACATTATTATCTACTTTCAGAACATTTACATGATCATTCCTCCCCTCCTACCACCCCCCAAAAAACCCATGTCTTTCATTTTCTTCTTCTCTAGACGCTGGAAACAAGTACTCTTCTTTCCATCCATAGTGTCTGCTCTAGATATTATATAATATTTGTCATTTTGTGTCTATCTTCTTTCACTTAGCACAATGTTTCCAAGATTCATGCAAACTATGGCATTTATTGATACTTTATTCTTTTATCATGGCCAAATGATATGCCTTGGTGGGTATGTATGATATTTGGTTCATCTACATTTGATTTATCAGTTGGATTGTTTCTACTTTGGACTTTTATGAATAACCTAAGAAATGTGTATATATTTCCATGTGGGCATATATATTTTCTTCCTCTGAGTGTACACCTAACTGTGGGATTTCTTGGTTAATGGTAACTGCATGTTCAACTTTTTTGAGAAATTGCTCAACTGTTTTCTAAACTGGCTACAACATTTGCAACATTTTACTGCACCGGAAATACACAGGGTTCCAGTTTATCACATCTTCCCCAACACTTGTTAATGTCTGTTTTTTTATTATCATTACAGCCATTCTTCTGGGTGTGAGTGATGTCTTGTGGCTTTGATTTAACTTTCCCAAATGACTAATAACCTTGAGCATCTTTTCCTGGGTCTGCTGGACATTTTCACCCCATCTTTGAAGAATTGTTTATTCAAATTTTGGCCAATTTTGAGTGTCTTTTTTGTTGAGCAATATTATTCTTTTAAATGAAACAAAAGCAGATATTTTTACTGTCCTGTAAAGAGTCGCATAGACATTAGCTGTTACAGAACCCTAGGGGACCTAATCAGAATGATTACATCTTGGGAGATAACTGGTGTG
Organism: Dipodomys merriami; assembly: GCF_024711535.1. Lineage (NCBI taxonomy): Eukaryota > Metazoa > Chordata > Mammalia > Rodentia > Heteromyidae > Dipodomys > Dipodomys merriami. The sequence continues at coordinate 12,938,284 of NW_027204493.1, forward strand.
AGAAGTGAACGATCTTCCATATCAGTCTAGAGGCCTAGAGTTGAGTCTTCAGACTCAGTTTCCAAAGTATCAAGAGATCCATTAGGGTGGATTCAGATCACAAATTACCAAAGGGGAAAAGTAGCAATGTCCTTTACAAAACAATACTATGTTATGGAAGGGAGGAGTCTAGGCTTGTGATTCAAGCCAAACTACGTGCCTAAGGATTATCTATAAAAGGTAATTTTGGCACCATTGATGCTGGAGTCTTTGGGAAACATCCTCTCTAGATATGTCAGAGTAGTTGAAGGGGGAAGGGGGAACTTCTGTATGGACTAATAGTGCAGTGATTTTAAACCTAAGGTGACTATGTAACTTCTTTATCCCAACTGTGGTAACTTTAGGAATGAGGTGATACTAGCAATTCTAGACAGTAGGAAAAAGCTTGTCTACTTGTGACGTCCTGGTAAGTCGAGGTCACTTCAGGAAGCACTGATCCCCATAGTGCTCAAGCTAGTAACATTACCACAAAGGTACAAGCCTCTGGCAGTCAATAAGAAAACACTCTAATCATGAGAGTACACAGAAGTTAAGTAAATTTAGTTGTTCAAGTGGCATTTGGTAGCAGAACTAGTCTTCCTGCTCAAAGGGAAAATAACTCTTCACCTACCTCATGCTGTGGATTGGATCCTGCTAGTAATAAACAGATAGGTGTCAAATCACATATTACATTAAAAACAACAACCAAGAAAAAACCTCTTGTGTCCAGATGGATTCACAGCTAATATTACAAGGCCTTCAAAGCAGAAATCACACCAATACTCTTCCAACTCTTCAATGTAATTGAAAGTGAAAGTTTACTACCAAACTCTTTCTATGAAGCCATCATAACCCTCATCCCAAAACCAGGAAGGGACTCAAACAAAGAGAACTATAGACCCATATCTTTGATGAATATTGATGCAAAACTTCTTAACAAAATTTTGGCCAATCGACTTCAACAACTCATCAAAAATATCATACACCATGATCAAACAGATTCATTTCAGGTATGCAAAGCTGGTTTAATATACACAAATCAATTAATATAATTCATCACAGCAACAACAGCAAGGATAAGAACCATATGATTATCTCAATAGATGCAGAAAAAGCATTTGACAAGATCTAAAACCCCTTTATGATGAAAACTCTGGAAAAACTAGGAATCCATGGAACATTCCTTAATATAATACAGGCTGTATATGACAAACCTACAGCCAGCATTATACTTAATGGGGAAAAGCTAAAGTCATTTCCTCTAAATTCAGAAACGAGACAAGGATGTCCATTCTCTCTACTTCTCTTCAATTTAGTACTAGAATGCCTAGCTACAGCAATAAGACAAGATACAAACATAAAGGGGATCCAAATAGGGAAAGATGAAGTAAAACTCTCCCTCTTTGCAGATGACATGATCTTGTATTTAAAGCACCCCATGGACTCCACTCACAAGTTTCTAGAGCTGATCTGAAACTTTGGCAAAGTAGCAGGGTATAAAATTAACCCTCAAAAATCAATGGCTTTTCTGTACGCCAATAACAAGAGGAGTGCGGCTGACATCAGGAAAGCAACTCCTTTTGTAATAGCTCCACAAAAAATAAAATACCTAGAAGTTAACTAAAGAAGCGAAGGATCTCTATGATGAAAACTTTAAACACATGAAAAAGGAAATTAAAGCAGAACTAAGGAAGTGGAAAAACCTCCCCTGCTCCTGGATTGGGAGGATTGACATCATGAAAATGGTAATCACTGTCAAAGGCTATCTACAAATTCAATTTGATACCTATCAATTTCCCAACCTCATTCTTAATGAAATAGAAGAAGCAACCCAAAAATTCATATGGAACAATAAAAGACCCCAGATAGCAAAAACAATCCTTAGCAGAAAGAACAGTGCTAGAGGAATCAAAACAACATTGAGATTCCACCTCACCCCAGTTAAAATGGCTAAAATCAAGAGATCTAATAACAAAAGACACTGCAGGGATGTGGCAAAAGGAAACCCTACTGCACTGTTGGTGGGAGTGTAAATTTGTTCAAACACTTTGGAAAGCAGTATGGAGGTTCCCCAAAAGACTCCACATAGAGCTCCCCTATGTCCCAGCAATCCCACTTTTGGGCATTTATCCAAATGATCACAAACAAGGCCAGACTAAAGCTACCAGCACAACTATGTTTATCGCGGTATTATTCACCATAGTTAAGATATGGAACCAACCCAGATGCCCCTCAGTAGAGGAATGGTTCAAGAAAATGTGGTATATATACACAATGGAATTCTATGCCTCCATCAGAAAGAATGACACCACCCCATTTGTTAGGAAATGGAAAGAGTTGGAAAAAATCATATTAAGTATAGTTACCCAGTGCCAAAGAAATTTTGGTGCCATGGTTTCCCTTATTTGCAATAGCTGGAATATGTCTAGGGCAAGCAGAAAAGGTCAAAACCTATGTACATATGACAGTATAAGACGATGCTAAGCAAAATGAACACCAAGATTGGGACACAAGAGGTTTTATCTTTGTTGTTGTTGTTTTTAATGTACTTGTAATGTACTATGTGATTTTTTTTGTTTCTCTTGTATATTCTCCCCCCATGGTATAACCTCTGTTTTCAGTGTATTTGATTCCCGTGCCCTGCCTCTTGTATATACAATTTTCTAATTTGGGGAAGGAAAGGGAAATAGCAAAATGCTGAAATAAGGATAGAGGTTGACCCATTGTAACAATGAGATGTATAAGACACTATGTTGAAAATGAACTTTACAACTTTGGGAGGGAGGGAGGAGTTGGGGAGGAGGGGAGGGAAGAGATGGTAGGGGAATAACAAAGGAGGGGTAACAATGCTCGAAAGGAAATGTGCTCATTACCTTACCTGTATAGTACCTTTACAATATATATATATATATATATATATATATGTATATTAAAAAAGAACAGACCTGAGGACCAATGGAATCGAACTCAAATTTATATTTTTAAAAATACTTGTTACAGGTGGACCCATTACAACAATGAGACGTTATGTGAAAAAACAAACTTTACAACTTTGGCTGGGGGCGGGGGAGGGGAAAGGGGGGTAGATGGGAAGGGGAAACAAAGGAGGAGGCAACAATGCTTGATAAGAAATGTACTCATTACCTTGCCCATGTAATTGTAACCTCTCTGTACGGTATTTTCATAATAAAAAAAATACTTGTTACATTATAGCAGTTATACTATATCCAGTATTTGCATCTTATGTATCACTAGCTCCTTTACTCTCCTTTGAGCAGTTCAAAGCTATTTGGGCCCATAATTTAAATTAAACATTCTAATTTATCTTTAATATGTATTTTCCCATGTATAATATTTTCCATGAGATGCATCAAGTTTTAACTAATTTGGATATATTTTCTTCATTTTCAACAATCTCTTATTGAAGAGTTTATCAATAGTACAGTGTTTATTACTGTTCTATTATGTGGAGGGAAATAATTCCTGCTTCAAATTGTAGTATTTGTTTACCAAAAGAATTTCATTTGTACCTCTGAAATTCAATAGATACTGAATTACACAGAAAAGTATTAACTTCATATCTGCTAAGTTTGGGGGCGGGGAGTGAATTTTAGCTTATATTTAAATTTTTCAGTTCTATTGGGGTCATCTCTAATACCCTTACCTAACTCTTGCATAACACAGTTAACCCAGGTAGTGAGATTTCTTCTCAAACATTCTGATTTTCACATTTCAGTAAACAACTGGAAGGCCTTATGAATTCTGCATCCAGTAAAATGAAGATTATTATTCATAGCTGCTTCTGTTTCTCTATTACTTAATTATAATCTCTATAATGGGGAAATGAACTGTCAAAGTACAGTCACTATAATTTAATCATGCCTGACAAATAGTTAGCAATGATCCCTCTGTATTTAGAATTCTGTACTTGGATGCTAAGCATAGGTCACTATGCCTGTCATCCCAACTACTTGGGAAGAATGCAACTCAACATCAGCCCAGGCAAACAAGTTAGCAAGACGCCTGCCTCAATCATGTATGGTGATACACACATATGAATTCAGCAACACTAAAGGCTGGAAGTTGGAAGAACATGATCCTTGAGGGGACCCTGGGCAAGAACTTGAAGTTATATCTGAAATATAAAGAGAAAGAATGGATGTGGGTGATGAGACTCAAATGGGAGAGCATCTCTAAGTGTGCTTATGACCCTGAGTTCAATACTTCAGTACTACAAAATAATAATACTAGTAGTAAATAAATAAATAAGTAAGTAGATAAAGCATACTTTGTCTACAACCTTCACACTTCACTGGTAAGTATGTCAGGTACATAAAATAGAAAGCAAGATAAAACAATGGCACTGTGCTCACCAGTGCTGACTTGTGTTTTACAAGAGCAGCATTCCCTTAAGTATTGTGGAACACATACCAGCTTTGGGATGATCTTGAAAAGTCACTTATATTTGCTTGTAGCTAAATGGAGACCCAATTGCTTTCCAGTAGTTCCTTTGTAGCATTTATTTGCTTTAACATTGATAGGTTCAATGGGTAAAATCTAGGTCACACATTCTCAAAAGAAAAAAAATGGTGCTGAATATATGTAATGCCCAAAGATTTCAAGAAAATATTCATAAACCTCCAACTTGATGACTTTAGGATTCTCCATATTGGTATAATAGAGGTTAGGTTGAACAGGTTGATCCTTCAAAAAGTACCAAGTTCAGCTGAGCACCCATGGCTCACACCTATAATCATAGCTACTCAAGAAGCTGAAATCTGGGGATGGTGGTTCAAAGCCAGTCAGTAACATCTGCAAGACTCTTAATTCCAATAAACTAGGAACAAAAGCCAGATGTAGAGCTGTGGCCCAAGTAGTAGAGCACTAGCCTTGAGCAAAAGGAGCTCAGGGACAGCAACAAGGCCCAGAATTTAAACCCCAGGACCAGCAAACAAACAAAAAATAAAAAACCACAAGTTCAGTGTGACAGAATGTTTTGCTGAATTATGGCTCGCACAGGTATCCTCCAAAATGATCCTCCCTGGGTTGAAAGTTTTGTCCCCAGCATATTGCAATATTGGAAGATGGTGGAAATGTTTGATGTGAAGGTTTTAGGACACCTGGTATGTTTTCTCCAAGAGGATTATGGGACCAAGAAGATTATGGGTGGGAGGTTTCTCTTCTCTCCTTTTTTCATGCCTTCCCATGAAGGTTGGGCTTTCTCTACCACCTGCTCTCGCCACTGTGTACTGTGTTGGTCAACAGGGCCAAGACAAAGGTGCCAAGGGATTACTGACTGAAACTGCCAAACCTGTGAGCTATGTAAGCCTTTTCCCTCTAGAAGGTGTTATGTCTGACGTTATTTATCACAGTAATGGAAAACTGACTGCCACATAAGACTTTGCAAACTTTTCATATTTGGTGTTCTAGAGCAACCAATGACACTTTGTAGCCTATTTTCCCCTATACAAAGAAGAATCCTTCTCCTGTAAATAACTCAAAATCCAAGTCGAACCAAGGCTTTGCGCCAGACTCAACAAGTGGTTCTTCTGTGAGCATTGGCTTCTTTAGGAATCCTCAAGCTCTACATGGAGATATGGTTTAGTCTTTTTCTTCAATATGTGTGCATTGTGATCAATTGTATGTTCTTAATATTGTAAAAATGAATGAATACAGAGGAACTAAAGCAGCCTTAAATAAGCACTATAACCCCAAGGGTACAATTGCAGTTGGAATAATATCTATTACTATGAACATTTTTTTAACAAATCACTTTACTGTGGTTTGTCATATCATCATGGAATATTTGGTATTAACTTTATTTTCTTTCTTATAAACCTTTAAAAATTCTTCTCTAAAACTTAAGAAATACTTAAATCTGGGGCCATAAAAGAGTTCATGAGCTAATTCCAAACTACTCAGCCTTGCGTATCTCTTATGTAATTTTACTTTGACCTTTCATTATTGAATTTTAGTCCTTTCAATTAATAAAATTTAGCCAGGTCCACAGTGACAAATAATTAATCTTAGCAAATAGTCTTAAAAGAGAAAACTTGGTGGATTTTTGCAAGGAACATGCCAAGTATATGAAGTTTCTAGATGCCCTGAGCTTTCCAGTCTTAAAAACATTCCAAAGTGATCTTTGCTATGGTATGTCTTGCACAGGGAAGAAAATTATTTCAAGGAAAAGAACAACCTAGATTTTTCAAAAACTGTGTTACACTGTTATGTTTATATTTATATTTGTCTTTTTACTCACACAAAACATATTGCATTGTCATTTGTTCTGCGTGAAAAAGAAAGATTGTCCCAATATTGTGGGTTAGACCATGTGGACAAAGTGATTGGCAACCATCATCAATGACTGCTCATTCTCCTGGTAACCTCAGAAAATGAAATCATGAAAAGTGCCTTTTCATTTCCTTCCTCTTGTCTCCTCTTCACCCACGAAGCTTTCTCATCCCTAAACTCTTCTTGAAAAAAAATCTATCTAAAGATAGAAAAGATAACAATACACTGTGTTCTAGGATTATATTTCTTTCAAGTTGGCTGACATCCTAACACCTCAAGCCATGGGCTGTTCAGAATGCATCAACTATGAAAGGTCAGTTCTGGCCATTCCAGTAATGGGATTCAGCCAATAACAATAGGAATGTGGTCAAACATTGTCTGGGGAGTTGAGGACTGCTCCAGATCTATTCCATCTGACAAGAGAATTGAGGCACTGTGTCATAAAGGTGCCATCTTTCCAATGAGGAGGAAAAGGCAAAGTCACAATCACTGAAAAGTTTTAAAAATAGCAAATAACTGTTCTCAATTGAAGAAGAGCCCTGGATATTTAGGAATTCTTTTGCTTCATGTTTTGTCTCACACAAGATTATTAATCATAATTGCAGACTAGATTCTTTTTATTACTATTGTGACAGCACCCCCCTCCAATATTATTTCTACACCAGTATCAGGTTAGTACATCATAGTTTTGTTAACAATGAAAAAAACTAAAGGCAATGAAAGACACGAAACAGATATTAGCAAGATATTAGTAAGAGAATAAAACATGTTTTCCTGTGATATTCTTTCACATCTCTAAACAAAACTATCATCTCCTAGACAAGATCTATCCTATGACGTTGCCCAGGTGTACTTCTTCATCTTTCCTCCTAGGCCTTGGCTGTTTTCTCAGTGGAGCACCTCAGCAGCAGTGGACTTCTGTATTGTGCTGTGGGTTTTATTGTGAATTATGGTGTAGGTTATCTCAGAAATGCCTGGTGTAAGAACTGGACTCCAGCACCACTGCCGCATACCTCATACCTGCTATGTTGAATCCACAGCAGATGCAGAATCAGATGCAACTTTTGGTGGATTCTGGCTTCCAGGCTCAAGTGGAGTGAGAGTGATTGTCCCTGAAGGGCAGATAGCTCAACCTGGAAAGATTAGACTGTGACCAATGAAAATCAGAAAAGAAACTATTAGATAAACTCCTTTGTCATTATTTTCCTGCAAGATTATTCTGAAGATTTGAAAAAAAAAAACAGAAAAGAAGATCCTGGTGTGTGTGTGTGTGTGTGTGTGTGTGTGTGTGTGTGTGTGTGTGTGTGTGTGTGTGTGTCTACCTCTGAGTGTCTATGTGTGTGTCTTTCAGAAATTTACAAAACAACATCCAATCCTAAGTAGATTATTTCCAATACCTTTCCAGATATGAAAACCTAAGGATGTTCAGATTTTCCTTGTATAAAATGGTATATTATATATAAAAAAATCATACATTGGACTGGGAAAGTGGCTCAGTGGTAGAGTGCTTGCCTTGCATGCATGAGGCCCTGGGTTGCATTCCTCAGCACCACATAAGAAAAAAGAAAAAAGCTGGAAGTGACGCTGTGGCTCAAGTGGTAGAGCGCTAGCCTTGAACTGAAGAGCTGAGGGACAGCGCCCAGGCCCAGAGTTCAGGAGATATGACAAAGTAAACAAGACTCAAGAAACAAAGGACCTCCCCTCTTCTGGTCGTAGCATTACTAAATGACCCCATGCTGCTGACCACATGTATGGTTTAATGTGCACATCTGAGGGAAAGTAGGAGGAAGAAAAAGAAACAGAAGGAAACAGGAAAGCATACAACAGCGGGACCCATCAGCTGCACTGAACATTGATCAAAACGAACTAAGCAAATCCATGGCAGGAGGGAGGGAATGAGAGGGAAAGAGGGAACAGCTGACGCTAAGCAAAAGGAAATGAATGTACATATCACCCGACGTGGAAGAAATAGCTGTGTTGTCAAAGCTCATAGAATTCACGAACTTTATAGACCACGTAAAGACAATTTACCCCATGAAAAAAATGGCATATAACTTAAATATATACATTAAATTATCTTTAAATTACTTTGTCAGTTGTTCCGCACTATTTTTTTAGAATCACGGTAAGAAAACATGTCAGAAAATGTCAAGTACAAGTGTATTTTTTCTCTGTTTTTTTTTTCTATGTTTTCAACTGTCTCCATAGTTAAATCTTCAAAAGCAGATGCTGAGGAGACAAGAGGGTCAAATCTATTCACTTTCCTTTGTAGCCCTTTTTTTTTTCTTGTTGTTGGTTGTGGGGCCTGAACTCTGGGCCTGGGCACTGTCCCTCAGCTCTTCAGCTCAAGACTAGTGCTCTACCACTTGAGCCACAACACAACTTCTAGCTTTTTTTATGTTTATGTGGTGCTGAGGAATTGAACCTAGGGCCTCATGCATGCAAGGCAACCACTCTGTCACTGAGCTACCTTCCCAGCCCTGTATCCCTGGTTATATTCCACTCTTATCATGGAATTACAATTTAAAATAAAGTCAAAGCACTGAATTCTTGTTACTAGTTTTAATTTTTAGGAAAGTAAGACTTCCCATAAAATGATAGATGTATTTTAATGTATTGTGAGAAATTACATTTTGCTAAAAGTAATTCAAGCCAACTGTTTAAAATAGTAGCAAATACAAAAGAAGATTAAATTATAAAATTATTAGCATCAAAGTGTTCTTAACCAAACCAATGGTGAAACTACATTTCAACCTAGTAATATTAATTAAGGAATTAATATAACATGGTGGAGAGGACCATGGGAGTTGTTTACTGAATGTATCGTTTGTTTCATTATTTGTTTGACATTGAATATTTGCCTAATTCACTGTAGGCCACAGGAACTTTTAAAATTATAACATGATGATGCAATGGTTAGAAATTAAAGTATATAACTCAGGTAAATAATAAATGTTAGTTATTAGCTATTTTATACAAGGAAAAAAGTATATTGCATCATAAGGCCTAATATACATCTAGGGCTTTGTTTTGGTTTGGTTTGGTTTGTGTTTCTACTGAGGCTTGAACTTAGGAACTATGAGCTCTCCCTTAGCTTTTTTATCCAAGGCTGGTATTCTATACTATTTGAGCCACAGCTCTGTTTCTGGGTTTTCACTGGTTAATTGGAGATAAAAGTTTCAGGGACTTTGCTGCCTGCACTGGTTTTAAACTACAACCTTAGATCTCAGACTCCTGAATAGATAGGCTTACAGTTGTAAGCCATCAGCACTTGGCTTTACATGCAAGTTTAAGGATTTTTTTTAATAATCTTCTCTGCCCTATGGTAACTTACACTAGGCATTTTTGATACACAGATTGGGAACTTTGTCGAAAAGTGTACACCAAAGCCTTTCAAAAATTATAATATTTGATCCTCATAGCATGTCTATGATATCTTTGTCAAACGCCTTACTTGCAAATATCAGAAATACAGGTAAAAAGTTAGGAATGAACATTCTATCATTATCATTTTCATATCATTATTACTGCAGAGAGTAGTACTTGTCATCTCTTACTCTGTTCTTCATTGGGTGGGTTTATTGGGTCCAACATGGCCAGCAAACTTTCTTACTTTATTTCTTCTCTGAACAAGTGACCAGCTTAGCTGACAGTTTCAAAGACAATTCCTGTGCCTTCATGGCTCATGATTTTGGCTACTTGAATAGAGCCACACACTAACAGAACATTCGTCATGGCTCACTTGTAGATGAGGAATACTTTCACAACAAATTTGGTTGTAATAAGCTTAGCAAAATCCTCAAATTGTACCCACTACATTTGAAGAAGTTTGAAGTGCTTCTGCATCAAGGATGAGAATACTGAATATCTGGAAGGTTGAATGTTAATATGAAGTAGAAATCTCAGAATTTAACCCAAATATTTTGGCTATAGGTTTTATAATTTTCTAATTCTACTGCCTAACTACTCTGGAAGGTGATGTAAACAGCATCACAACTAAAATTTGGCAAGTATTTTAATTGGAAGGCTGTCACAATAATACGCATAAAACATTTGGCTGAAGTTTTTAAAAGAGTCTATAATTGGACCTGAGGAGGCAGATCATAACTGATTTTCCAGGGGAAGTTGATGAAGGAGAACATAAAGAGAGGAAAGCAGCTGTATAATTAAAATTAAAAAGACAGGTGTTAATCCCAACTACATTCTTCAGTGATATAGAGGAAACAACCCAAAATTCATATGGAATGATAAAAGATCCCAAATAGTACAAACAGTCCTTAGCAGGAAGAACAGTGCTGGAGGAATATCAATACCAAACCCAAACTCTATTATACTGCCATAGTAATGAAAACAGCTTGGTACTGGCACAAGAATAGGCTTGAGGACCAATGGAATAGATTAGAAGAACCAGAAATGAACCCACAGACTTATAGCCACCTAATCTTTGATAAGGGAACCAAAAACACAGGATGGAAGAAAGACAGCCTCTTCAACAAATAGTGCTGGCAGAACTGGCTATACATGTGCAGAAAACTGAAGCTAGAGCCTTATATATTTCCTTGCATGGAATCAATTCCAAATGGATCAGAGACCTCAATGAAAGACCATATACCCTGAAAATATCACAGGAAGGAATGGGGAAACACTAGGGCTCCTAGGCACAAGTGGAAACTTCCTAAGTAAAGATCCAGAATCACAACAAATCAAAGAAAGACTGAATAAATGGTATTACATCAAACTGAAGAGTTTCTACATAGCAAAGGGCATAGCAAGCAAGATAAATAGAAAGCCCACAGAATTGGAGATCTTTACCAGCTATACATCAAAAAAGGGCCTCATATCTAAAATATACTTAGAGCTCAAAAAGTTAAACCCCTCAAAAACAATTCCTCAAAAAACACAATGGGTTTATGACCTAAAAAGAGAGACTTCTCAGTAGAAGAGATGTTCAGCATCTCTGGCCACAAAAGAAATACAAATCAAGACAACATTGAGATTCCATCTTACCTCAGAATGGTCATTATCAAGAAAACTAACAATAACAGATGCTGGCAGGAGTGTGGCCAAAAAGGAATGCTACTGCATTGTTGGTGGGAATGTAAACTTGTTCCACCACTCTGGAAAACAGTATGGAGGCTCCTCAAAAGACTAAACATAGTTTCTCTATGACCCACTCACACTCCTAGGAACTTATCCAAACTAGGCCACACTAATGCCACCAGCACAACCATGTTCATTTCAGCATTGTTTACTATAGCTAAGGTATGGAATCAATCCAACTGCCCCTCAGTGGACAAATGGTTCAAGAAAATGTGATATATATATAAATATAAATAAATATATATCATATATATATATATATATATCAGAATTCTATGCTTCCATCAGAAAGAATGGCATCACCCCATTTGTGAGGAAATGGAAAGACTTGGACAAAATTATATTAAGTGAAGTAGCCAGACCTAAAGAAACATAGGTTGTATAGATTCCCTTATTTGTAATGATTAGAATGTGCCTATGCAGATAAATCCAACGGATAGCAAAAGACACAAAAAATTACACTTGGACATGATAAATCAAATAGGACTCTAAACATTCATACAGTGATACCAAAGGAGGATCTTCCTAGGAGAGGATCACAATAGCTATGTGCATATGATTATATCAAATGATGCTTATCAAAATGAGCTCCAATAAATGGAAATAAGAAGGTTTTTATTGTACTTTTTGCAGTTCTTTTTTTCTGTTGTTTCAATTCCATTGTTTTTTATTTCTACCTTCTGTCTTGTACATGAACTTATCTGATTTAGGGAGGGGAAGGGGAAGCACAGAAACACTGGGACAAAGGGTGAACTAAATCAGCAGTGATGCACACTAGACACTATGTTGGAAATTAACTATACAACTAAATGTACTCGATATCTGCTCCATGTAACTGTAACCCTTCGGTATATGACTTTTACAATAATCTTTTTTTTTTTTTTTTGTCGGATGGGGCTTGAACTCTGGGCTTGGCTTGGGCGCTATCACTCAGCTCTTCAGCTCAAGGTGAGCTCTCTACCACTTGAGACACAACACCACTTCTGGTTTTCTAGTGGTTAATTGGAGATAAGAGTCTCATGAACTTTTCTGCCCAGGCTGGATTTGTACAATCATCCTCAGATCTTAGCCTCCTCAGTAGCCAGGATTACAGGAATGAGCCACCAGCACCTGGGCTTTACAATAAATTTTTTTAAGGCAAGTATTAAAAAATAAGATGACGGAATATATATGTAGACATTTAAGGGAACCTAATTCGATAAATTACTAACGTATATGGATAACAATATTAGTTCGTGTTTCTTCCAAATATAAAATCCCATGTTTTAAAATCCCATGTTTTAAAGACAAGAGCAGTCTACTTTATGCCTCTGGGGCATGGCACCTGATTTCCATTAAATGCATTGCCTGATTCCTTTGAGCACACTTTGATGAATTATAAACCCTGGGCAAATCCTGGTCCCATGCTTATTTTTCTAGTTGACATAGACCATTGGTACCTAGTTCAAACAATGGGATGAAGAGTTTCTACAAAAACATCCAAGATTTTTATAACTCTTGTATAATTGTATAATGCTAAACAGCTGGGTATTTGGAAATATTCAGCTGATTATTTTAAAATTTTGGTTTTCAATTTTTAGAAAGCCTTATTAATACAGTCTCTAAGGGAGTACACTAATTCATTTTTTAAAATATGGAATGCTGCTTGAAACATGTGAGCAACAGCCTAAGACTTGGTAAACAAGATTTTGGCTGTCAGTGCTTTGCAATTTAGTCCAAATATTATCAGACTAAATTGTACCTCAGAGATTTGCATAATCATAGAGAATATATTAAGACTTGAAAATTAACTTATCTTTCAAAGTCAGTATGTTCTAGTGCTCGTCTAAGGACACAACTTCATATGTATGGCATGTATGAATGCATATATCTATACATGCATGCACATGAGTTGATCAAACTCTCTGAGTAGTGAATGCTGGAACAAGATATTAGGTCCTACATTCTTAAAAACTGTTTCTCATCTTAATCATGAGGTTGGGCTGCCTTCAAACAGTGAGGAAAGGCCATTGTACTCAAAACTGGGGAAAGAATTCAAGTGAAACTTTCTACTCTCATTTACGAAAGCCAAATGGTAATTTCTACATACAAAGAAAGTGAATGAAGATGTTCCATACCGTTGGATTGATATATTGTAAGGAACAGACTAAAATGCATCTTGGAGGTTTTATCCTAAGACTTAGTAAAAGAATGTAACTTATGAGCAAAAATAAATGCTATTCTACCAGGATGTTTCCTGGTGCATTGAATATCTGAAATCACAAAATATTAGTGATTAAATTTAATATGACAAGGCTATTTTGAGCATCAAAAAATTCCCTTTTATAAATTAAAAAAGAGTTTGTTTAAATAAAATGGCGTAAACAATGTATAGTAAAATGGCATATCTCTTGTTGTTTAATGTATACATTGAGCAAGTAATAAGTAACTTTATATTTAGCTACCAGGACAGATCTTTGTATAATGAACAATTTCCTTCCCTTATAACAAAATAGGTGGGGTCCAATGTGACACTTACTAGTAATTCTTTATACAATCTGTTGTTAGACATTTTTTTCTAGTTATATAAGATAGTATTATAAACAAAGACAACACAGGGTGGATCCCACAATGTAAAAAGAATGTTTTCATTTAAACTGTTTTGTTTTTCAGACAGCGTGGCCTACTCTAAAACAATAGAAGATCCTTGACTTCATTTCTAAATCAAAGTGCAATCACTACTTAACTTCTGTTTTTCTAGGCACTTGAAATTCTCTTGTTGACTCTATGACTCTGGGTGAATGTTAAAGGGACCATCCAGTGATGAGCAATTTCACTTGAGGCAGGTACTGTCAAGTCAATCTGAAGCAATTGTGAATAGTCCTTCCTAAATATTTCTGGTACCATGTGATAGGTGCCATGGACTTTTAGGAAAATCACCAAGCCACTTCCTTTTCTGGCCATGTTTGAAATTATTGTACAGATCTCCTTCCTGGCCTCTGGCAGAGGCTTGCGATGTAAATAAGTTCATATGGCCAGCTAGAAAGGAAGAAGGTGTGTATTACTAGACTCAGTACTTCAAAGCATGCGCATGGTTTCAACCAAAATTAAGAACAGGAGTGCCTTGGAGAGACACTCCTGAGATATTTCTACAGATCACAGCCTGCCTTGAGGAATGTTTTCTCTCCCTGTTAATACTCCTCTTTCCTGTTTCTATTTCCACCCCCCACCCCAAGAATGTAGTAAAACCAGTGTTAACTATGAAAATAGAAGAAAGTTCAAATAACAGGGAGAAAGTTGCAGTCACAGAGATAGCATGCCCATATCACAAATACAATGCTGACAGTCTTTATTTTTATAGAAACTTCCATATGTCACTTGTTTTTAACTCTCTAAAGATAAGGACAAGTTTATGCCTTTCAACCTTGCCTCACAGCTTCTCCTGTGATGAGATGAGAGAGAATTTCTTACTGCTCTTTAGTCAGGTCTGTATAGAATTTGTTGTGTGGTCTCATTCTGGTCTCTGGTCTTAAATCAAAGTTTTGTGCTATTTTTTGTTTATTTGAGCAGTTATTAATTTTGAAAATTCTGTAACTACAGAAATACTTAACATAGAAGATAAAGCCTTCTAATGTTCCCCACAGATGACCGACCACTCTCAGTATTCACTTCCCACACAAAATATTTTCTACACATGTATCAACATATATTATTGTATTCTCTTTCTACAAAAATTTTACTTGGGTCAAGATTTTTCTCAACAACTTAGAAGCCACAAGACTTGTTCTATCCTTCTACTTTTAATTTTCAAGTTGAGATTTTTTTTAAAGTACCTCATTTTGGCACAACTATCCTGAATGAATCCAATCTCTTTTCATCTCCTAAGTAGGGTCAACCTGGTTAATATTTGGATGGGAGAGAACAAAAACTAACACATTCTTTCTCTTATACTTTCTCTTCCTTGATTTACTTCTTTTGTTGAAGAAGCAAGATCTTTGGTGGCAGAATCAGATTCGCCAAATATGTGATGTGACTTTAAACTACAGGACTCAGACCCCCTTAATTTTCATTTAGGAAAATGTAATAAATATGTTCTAAATGATGTTCGATATCAAGAAAATTTCTGGTAAGTGACTCAAGCTCTCTTTAGGTTTTCATCTACAATCAACCACACAGAGCCAAAAGATTAAAATTTTATGAGACCTTTAAATTGGTACTTAAAGGGATACTCAGCTTGTGGTTAACATAAGACACTTGCTGTAACACCATAAAACCTATATATTGGCTTTCTTAATTCTATTCAGATACTGTATTTAGGAAAAGCATATTCATGTTAATCTCTATCTAGTGATACTTCTGAAAGCATGGCAGAAAGAAATACTTAAAATGGAAATGCCCTTTAGAATTTATCTCCAACAAAGCAAGTGAGCTAAGGCAGAAGGAAAGACCTGGCACTCACCTCTGGTTCTGCTATTTACCTTTATGTGCAAAAGAAACTTAACTTTCAATCTCTCCATCTCCTCAGCTGTATCTGAGTATCCACCTTCATATTTTGTTGTGCCAATTTTAAAAGCAAATAGTCTTCTAACTTGGAGGGAATGCATCGAAATTACCCAGTTTTCATTGAGTGGCTTGTCCCTTGAGGTCTTCTCAACTGACCAAATACAAGTGAGACTCAGGAGGTTGGAAGCAGAAGTGCATTTCCACAAGCACAAACTAGTCAAGGGAATAATCCAAGCCACAGGGATTCTTGCCAAGAGAAAGCAGAAATACTCTTCTTGCCCCACTCCTCACTTCCAGCCTCTGGGAGCCCAGCCCTGAGATAGGGAGTATGTAGTATAATCTGTTGGTTCCCTCTCTGCTGGGTGCTCCCTCTAGCGGCTGTGGGGAGTACTAGTCAGTGCAACTAGTGCAGATAGATATATATCCCAAAGATGTATTTTAGGGGGTACTAGGGCTTGACCTCAGAGCTATATGCTTTTAAGGCCATTATTCTACTTCATGAGTGATACCTCTAACCCTTTCTTGGTTTTGCTCCAGTTACTTATGAGATAGGGTCTCACTTTTTGTCCTGAGCTCTCCTGGATCACAATCCTTTTTACACTTCCAATTGTAACTAGGATGATAGGTGCTAGCCACCATTCCTGGCTATTGGTTCAGAGGGGGTTTTGAAGGCAAAAGAAAAAACAGTAAGGTTGAAAGCAATCAGACTTTTCCTTGCCTGGGATACTGAACAAGACATTTCATTTCCTCTGTGGTCTATTTAAACCATGACTGAGAGGTACCTCTAGAAGTCTGAGGAGAAGATCTTTTCTCAGTTCCATGTGTCAATGACCCAGTCACAGCTCAGTGAGTAATAGTAACTGATTTTAACACAATGCCAGGCAAGGAAAAGAAAGTGGCCTGCACTAAAAAAAATTCCTCCTTGGAAGAAAAACATGGGTAGTTTTAGTTCATCAATGTAGCTAACATATCTCCAAACAACATATCTTCCCATTTAAAATTTCTGAGTACCTATTTTTTTAATAGTTTGGTTCTGAAATGTTCAGATAAATAATTTGACCTCTAATCCCCTTGATTCCAGGAAATAGGACTCATTTTTCTCAAGGAGCAAGGATACCAAACCTATTTGGAAATGGATATACATTTAACAATAAATTAAAACTTTAGAATTCTGTATTTATTTATAAAATTGAAGTATATGCAATTCAACATTGGAGTTTCTATGTGAATAGATTCTTTATCCAATTTACACATAATGTCTTCAGCTTGTTATTGTACTCAAAAAGAGTAAGATGGGATCAGGGGAAAAAGAGTCGACAAATGAAGAGGAGAAGAAAGGGATGATGCAGTTAAGAATCCAATGTATATCCTACAAAATTAAGAAGAGTTAGAGAAAGTAGATAGGAGAGTAAGGGTGTGAGAAAGTTGGGAGGGATGACATTGATCGGGATATATTCATAAACTTCCTTGTTAAATGGCAAGTCCTTTTTAGAACTACTAAAAAATAATAAAAAGTAATATACTTTCTCCTAAAAATAGATTGTGTTTAACTTGTACTTCTGAAAGAAGAAACACAAAACACTCTTCATCTTGTACTCTAACCAGGGATAACCAGGAACAGGCATTCTTGTCTACCTTACTAATATATTTTTTCTTTTAATTTTAATCTTAGGACTTCAGAATTCATAACCTAATTACCTAATTATCTCCTCAAAGACCCTTTTCCAAAAGCCATCACATAGGGAACAAGAGGTTTTTTTTCATATAAATGAGAGGAGTACATTCAATCCACAGTAAGTGTCCTCAAAAATGCAAATTTGCTACACAAGCCTTGGGTTATCGGTACTATAGAGGAGCTAAAATAATGGCAGAAAGTTAAGTGTCCAGAAGGGAACAAAGTGGCATGGAAAACAGTGACATCAGCAGTCACACAGACAAAATTTAGAACAGACATTGGGAACAATAAACAACTCTATAAATCATCAGAGATTTTGGAGATAAGGGATGTGGGAGAAGATCTGTATTTCCTGGCTGCCATTGGATGAAGATAGGCTGAACATAGTCCAGAAGACGTGGAAGCATTTGGCATCTGATATTTGTCTCCCATGTGTACATCTCAGCATCCCAAAATGTACAGTGTGCTGCTGGCTGCCTGTTGGTGGTTAGGATATTACTTATGGAATACCTCCCAAGACCCCGGTTCCACCTTCTTGGTTCCAAAACCACAAATGGGTATTACTGATCAATGAAATAGGAATCAATACTTCTGGTCTATCCAAGGACACACATCCTCTAACAATCCATTATCAGATGAGAAAGAAAAAAATCTTTCTTATAAGCAAAATTACAAAAAAAAAAATCTGCTTTTTTCCCCTCAGAATTCACTTGCACAGACACACCTCACTGATGCAAAACAACAAAAAAGTCAATAGGACTTATTCTTCTGAGTGTTTTGGAACTTTTTTTCGATATGTTACATTTCTCAAAAACTATCTCTGCCAAACATCTCACTTTCTAATCTGGATCTGCCAGTGCTGCTTTCATATGGATGATGCTGATTGTCACCATCATCCAAACTTAGCAGTTCACAGCACCTACCTGTATCCACCTGACCTCCTACCTCAGTCTCTGCATTTGAAATCTTCTCCCTCCATTTGAATTTTCATGGCATTTAATTATTATTTAAGCCTCTCCAATTCCTTCTCAGCTAGTTATTCTTTCGAAACCTAGTCTTCACTTCTATTAACTTGATTGTTAATACGTCCAGTTACAGCTCAGGTGGAAACCCTCGTCTAAAAATAGATGCAAACAAAAGAAAAGACAATGTTGTTCCTCCTTTTCAAATTGTGTTGCCTGCAGTCTTCTTTCTTTTTTTACAGTTAAGTTTTTTTGTAAAGATGCTGTACAGAGGGATTACAGTTACATGAGTAAGATGATGAGTACATTTCTTGTCAAGAATTATACCACCTCCTTTGTTTTTCTCCTACTATCCCTTCCCTCCTCCACTTCCACCACACCTCCCCCCACCTGAAGTTGTAAAGTTCATTTCCAGTATAGTGTCTTGTGAGTCTCATTGTTGCAATGGGTCATCCTGTGTCCTTATTTCAATACTTTGTTATTCCCCTTCTTCCCCACCCCCAAATTAGATAAATGCATATACAAGATGCAGGGTACCAAATCAAATACAGTAACAACAGAGGATTATACCATAGGGGGAAGAACAAAAAAAAAGAAACAGAAGAAAATCACATAGTACTTTAACAAAACAGCAACAAAGAAAAAAACCTCTTGTGTCCATATCTTGGGGTTCATTTCACTTAGCATCAACTTATATGGTCATCTGTACATAGCTTTTGAGCTTTTCTGCTCATCTGATAAGATTATCCTATACCTATACTATTACTTTATAAGAGAAATCATAGGACCAATATTTCTTTGGGTCTGGCTTACTTCACTTAATACGATTTTTTCCAAGTCTTTTCATTTCCTAACAAATAGGACTGTGTCATTCTTTCTGATGGAAGCATTATATATATATATATATATATATATATATATATATATATATATATATATATATATATATGCCATTATTATATTCCATTATATATGTGCCACATTTTCTTGGTCCATTCATCTACTTAGGGTCATCTACTGCACTGTTGGTAGTCATAGGAGTGTAAACTTGTTCAACTACTCTGGAAAGCAGTATGGAGATTTCTGAAAGACCACACATAGAGATCCCCTAGGATCCAGCAATCCCACGTCTGGATATTTACCCAAATGATCACAAACAAGGCCATACTAAAGCTACCAGCACAACCATGTTTATCGCATCAGTATTCACCATAGCTAAGATATGGAACCCCCCTAAATGTCCCTTGGTAGATGAATGGATCTTCTTTCTTTTTCTTTCCATTTCATTTTCTTTTTCTTTTTGAGATGATGAGCACACAGAAGGGCTGAATTCTTTTTTTGTTGTTGTTTTAAAAAGGGGGGGGGTGGCGATGGACAGGATGAAAAAGAAACTCTCATGATAAACAAAATTTAAGGATTTTGTTCACATGTGCACAAAAAAATTAAAAAAATAATTTGTATGCCTATAGCATCAAAAATCATTTTAAAAGAGAATGATAATTTTTGGTTTTACAGTGCTCAACTATGATATTTAAATTGCTTCCTTAAATAAATCCATCACAATTTTGATATCACAGTTTGATATCAGCCCCAGGTAAAACATTACCAAGACCCTGTCTCAAAGAACAAGCCAATATTGGTGGTAAATACACTGTAGCAAAGTAGGAGGATCACAGTCCAAATCCAGCCCTGGGCCCAAAGCACAAGACTTTATCTGAAAAACAGCTGAAGTAAAAAGAGATGAGGGCATAGCTCAAGTGGTAGAGTGCTTGCCTCCTGACCATGAAGCCCTGAATTCAAACCCCAATACCACCCAATATGTGTGTGTGTGTGAGAGAGAGAGAGAGTGTGTGTGTGTATTATGTGTGTTTACAGATACTCACTTGTTGTCAGAATAAGGTACTATTGTTAGCTTACCCAGGAAAATACTAGAATGCAAAATATGAAATTACTATATTTGCTAATGTCACTATTTTTAGATTTTTAGTTTCTTTTATCTTTATCCTTACCTATGTCAAATTAATATCTCCATGTGTGGATTTCTTCAGCATCAAATCCCCACCATCACTTACTCCTACTATTCCTCTTTAATAATCTATCATTTGATATTATTAAAATATCTTACTTCTTTACCGACTCAAGCCACTGGCAACTCAAAGCAAAACAATTAATGACCAAATGTTTGCCTATTCCCTGGCATCACACACACTTCTTTGTGCCCCCAAAATTTGCTCTGTGTAGTAGGCAGTGGTAAGTAATGTCCACATGTCAAAAATAATGTTAGTTAACAATCTCTGGCTGTTTGTGCTATGGATTTAGTTAGACTAAGCCAATCAGTGCAAATGAACGTAAGTTTTCAATGTCTTGGAAAAATAAAAAGTTATAAGGCATAAAGATCTACAATATTCACTAAAATAACATCCTAAATTAGAGCCTTGGCCTCTCACAAACATATAGATATATTTCCTTCTATGACTCCTAACACAGAACTTGCGTCTTCTTTCCTTCCCTCCCTACTTCCATCCTTCTTTCCTTCCTTTCTTCCATCCAGATAATCATAGTATATAAAATACTATTGTATTACAGTTAATTACTTACATATTTTTTCCTCAAATGAACCTTTGAGGCAGGATTAGCATGTTCATCTAGATCCTATGCACATAAAAATGCAAGGTCTGTTGTTCAAAAAAGCTTTAAGACGCCTAGAAAGAGGCATATGAGCATAAAACTGTTAAAGACACCTGGATTCAAAGCGTTCATGCCGTGGAAGCCTGCCCTGCTCTTAGAACAACAATCTCCTTCCTATTCATATTTGTAACCCTGGAGAACAAAGAGTAAGCCCTCCATAAACAAATGTAGAAAAAATATACTGGTAATGACGCCCTAAACTTTTACAGTATTCAATAGAGAACAATAGAATATTCACTTGTATTTTAAAATACAAATAGGCCATCATTATAGTTATTTTATCTGAATTCCTAGTAGATGAAATGAAGGGTGAATCTGCTCAATTAAAAGATATTGATTGCCTACATGTGTCAAACTGTCTTCTATTTGGGAGATTCCTAAAAAGGAGAAAGTTACAAAAGAAGATCCCCAACAGGTACCAGTTCTAGACACTGGATTCTGATAGCACTTTAGAGATCAAGGGGTCCATAGGAGTTTCGTACTTCTTACATCTCATCACCAGCATGACCGCCCAATTGCTGCACCTATACCCCTTTCCAGCTTTACCACCTTGCTTCCTCTTCTATGCCTGTAAGTTTCACACTGCAAACCTCATATTCCAGAAGATAATGACATTTTCAGACACAGTGTGTTTTTCAGTTATCTATTTACACTTGACTAAGATATTCAAAGTTGTCCTGCAAGGTTAACAGTGAAGATTCTTCTGTTACCATTCTAACCTTGACATGAGACAGTCTCTTATCAGCAGACAGGTAATCCTGGAAGAAGCTATCAAAGACATTAGTGGTACATATTTCTTCCTTTTGCTAGGGGAATTAGAGGACTAGCTCACAAAAATAACAATGCCCCCAGATTCTCCTAGATCAGAATCTACATGGAACTCCTTCCTCTCCCAGGATGGTCAGTTATTTATTGGGTCACTGTCTTGTCCTTCTGAGCCAAGATGACAACTTGCACTAAACAAATTTAAATATAGCAAGAAAGGCTGTCCTTTTGACACTTGTGACCTGATGGGAAACATAAAGTTTAGTTTCGGACATTTCATGGGAAATTGTGTCATTGTAAGATTTCCAGTCTAGATTGGCAGGCTGTAAAGCACACTGAGGTTTGGAGCAGCGTCCATCCTCTTAGGTGCTTCATAGATCTGAGCCACAAGTCTTTTGATGTCAGTGGCTCCCTTGGCTGGGTTAGACCTTCTCAGAATTCCATGCCTCCAGCTCAGGCTGCATGACTCAGAGGATAGGATCTGTGCCATCAGAGTAGCCCTGCAATACAAAGGAAAGCCTGTTGCAGCAATCTGAATAACATTCTTTTTGGTCAATTCAGTGAGAAATAGTTGAACAAGAAGGAACTTCATGGCAACTCTGTATACCTAAATATGGAGAAAATGCTATTAGAGTCAAGATTTTCAAAGAACTGAAAGAAATTTCATAAGGTACATAGGCAGTGGAACCTGCGAAAAATGCAGCCTACAATCTCTCACTTGTGTGACAAATTTCCTATTTAGACTTCTGAGGTCTTCCTTAAGTCTCTCATATGGCCCTTCTGATATTCTCTGCATCTGTTCTCACTACCCTACAAAATATAATAGGTGATTTATCCAAAGAAAGCCTTTAGTGAAAAGAGCCTGAGCAACTTGTATTCATTATTAGATAAAATCCATTTGCTATTGCTGGCATATGGTAGATCATTGACAAGTCCAAATTCAAAATTAAATAGTTAATGAAACTAAACCAAATGTACTAAAATGTTGGGCCAGATTCACTTTGACATTTATCAAATATTTCAATAACTATATGTGTGGCTTTGGTAAAGCTTCTATCAGGCAGATAAAGTGGTTTCTAGACTTTGGACAGTTTCAGATCTATCCAGATCTTCTGACTTGTCTTGTTTATTTCTGCAAGTCATTGAGTACCTACTCTCATCATTGTGAACTTAAAAAGTGTATACACATCTCTGTCCACAGGGAAGATGATCTTATCTGTCCTTTTCTAACTACTTATAATATTTCTAATTATAAAACTCCACTAATATCCAAGCCCAAATAATTAGATCCAAGCCTAGTTTGAGGGTCCTGCTTATTGCAAGTAATTCCTCAAGTACATTGATAATTCAAAACTGCTTCACCTGTCTTCTGCTCAGCAGGCCTTGTACCTATTGATTCTTTTCCAATACATGTGATTGAGACATACATTTATTCCAGGCACTGGCATACAGCTGCATGCCTTTCCAAGAAGGCGATACATGTGCCCACAGGCCCCTGAAACAAACATGCCCACTGCTTGGAACATAAGCCCTCATTTTTCCTAGTTTCTAAAAGCATATTCCTGGGCCATTTGAGGTATTCAGTTGGCTTTCGTACTGAAACATACAGAGTAGTTGTACAGTGTGTGTACATCTTCCCTTCCAAGGAACACTTTGACTATTACTAGTTGTGTTTGGAATTCATCCAAGATTCTTAGATGCTTCATGCCTCATTCTAAGTCAGGTTCTCTAGAAACTCCACAGGATGAAGAGACTTGTGTAAGGAATTACTGAGAAAATGATATCATGGACTGGGTAATAAGGGATGTAGAATAAGTGATTTTATCTCTCCTTGTCATTTCAGTTATTGACTATTATATCATCTAATATCTCTAATTGCAAAAGTCTAGGGTGGAGAGGAAAGCTAAACAAAGACGTGATTGAAGCTGATGACTAGCTTCAGCTTTATCAATTGGGACCATCAAAGCAAGAACTGCACTGTATAATTTTTCCCATCCTGAAGGAAGGAAGCCATCATATTTGTATCTTTGTAGTCCTATTTTGTGTTAGTCTTCTGCAGAAGAGAGCCATCTCCTGGGAAAGAAGTCTCCCATTTAGATGAGGATGAATTTCCAAGGCAGTTGTCCAACTCCTACAGCAGCTGAGCATTAAAGTGAATCTGGAAAGCCATCTTACTACTTAACCCAAGGCCAGACTCCATATGAGGAAAATGGCGCACCATAGCTGAGTTGGGTTCCCTGTGGCATGTCTATGGCACAGAATCTCTACCACTTTTTTCCTAAAATATTTTCCTTTATGAAAAACCAAGTGGATCTGAACATGACACCAACAATACCACTTCCATCTTCTTCTAATGCTGTGTGAATCCACCCTGAGTTCACTCATTCCTATCATATCTTCTCTCTCAGACTTATATCACTTAAAATGTTGGGGAAAACCAAAAAATGAAGGTCCACAGGACAAACTCCAGTCCCAACCGCTACATTTAACCTCAGGATATAATTGATGCTAATTATATTGCTCCTTTACCACTCCAAGTCCGTCAGCATCTGTGCTGGTCTAAGAGTTTGCCTTGTGGCCATTCATCCCTGTAAAGCCTGAAATCTTTGTAACTGTGCTCTTATTGAGTGGTGGTTTTGTAATTGCATTTATTTCTAAAATAGGACCAAATGCTAAACTGGATCAACTCGGTAGCCCAGGTGATCTCCTTGTCCCAATGATATAGAAGTCATCTGGCCTCCTATTGATGGTGGGGGAATTATACTATGGTATGTATTTTCTCAGGATGAGCATCCTCTGCCATGACAACGCCCAAAATAACAAGGCAATGAGTGTTTATTGAGATTGCTTATGTTCCTGCTAGAGAAAGGTCCTTCCTTGGAACCATGGCTTCCAGAATGACTGAGCATAGAGGAGCAGGAATGGCAAGCACAAATCCTCAAACAGTCCATAATGACTAGAACCACTTCTACTCAGATGCCTTAGTTCTGAAACTCATACATTTTATCTATTAAGTGTAGAGCAGCAATGGCCACTGGATTATGTACATATTATATCCTGTAGATTGGCACCTCATCCATGTAAGGTGTCATCTCAAGTTGATGAAATACCTAATATAATTTCATTCTATTGTCCACCAAGTCTTGCAGTTTGGGGGTGGTATGTTGTGTGTACGACTACCAGATCTGATACTCAGGGAATCACCATTACACTTCTCTGCCCTGAAGCTGGTTCCTTTGTTCAAGGCAATACATTGTTGATAGAGTACATCCTTCGTGAACCCTTGGCTGGTGACGCTAGGCCAGGCACAGGTCAACCTTTCTGGAATACAAGATGACTTTGTTAAAATGAAACACTATTCCTTTCTAGGTGTAGGCGAAGGGCAATGTAAAAACTTACCCCCAAGTACCTGCTTGTTCTCTTTGAGAAATAGTATCTTGGTAGGGATGCAGCATTGATTTGAGGACCAACAGACTAGATATTAGTATTTTTATTAGTATATATATATATATATCAGTATATATCAGTATATATCAGCATACATTAGTATATGCTGATATATATCAATATTTTTATTAGTCTCTGTGAATATACCCATGGTGCTGAGCCAATGAAAAAAATTCCCTTTCTATCACCTTATCCACATCATACAAAAGCCCATTGTCCAGCCTGTGGTGGATGATGATACAGTCAGGCTAGGATGGATGCAGTCCAAACACTTCTTTGGCATCTCTATTGTATTGTGTGGCACAAAGTTACTTACATTCTGTGCCCAATAATAAAGGTCAAACCACCTACTTATTTCTCAGACATCCTTATCACTAATCATTCATTCTTTCTCCTTTTAAGCTCCTGACCAACTAACTTAATCATTCACTACCTTTGAGGAGTTTCTGTATTCCCAATCAGCTAAACCACTTATTATTGATTATGGATCTGGGAATATTTTAAGTTATACTTTCCAGTCCAACAAAGTGGCTAAAATGGAACAATGACTGAGAGAATGTCCATAGTAGTGTCATTCAGTCCCACATTTTCATGGGACTGTAGTGGGGTCCACTCTTAGCTTATGTCCGAATACTAAACTGGCATATCCATGAGCCAAGCTTAGGCTTTTGTCTCTTCCATCAAACATTTGTAAGAAAATACCAGGGGCTATAGCTGAGTGTTTAGAAAAGAAAGTGATGGGGAAAAAATAACAACTGCAAACAAGAGTCTACTATGTAGCTTACATTTGTATTCTCACCTCACTAAAATTCTATACTGAATCAACTATTTCCATTTTATATAGTAGATTGTGTCTGGGTCCAACTTATGACTTGGTGAGCTGACAGTCACCAATTCATGAAAGATGCAGTTGACTGGCCACTTGATAGGGGCTGTATCAGGCCAGGATCTGTTCTTCACATGGTATCTGGTTCTCTTGAACAGGATCCTGCCTTGCAGTTCTTTCTCTGGGGATTTCCAGAAAGGCTCCAGGTAGTATTTTCTGTGCTGAAGCTATATCCAGCACCATTGGATCTGCTGGGCTGTAAAGCCCCACAAGTAGCACCGCTTGTTCCACATCCTGGACTTGCTATAGAACCATGTCTTCTTCTGTGATCAATACTGGCAATCTCTCTTCTCAATAAATGGCTCACAGCAGTCATCCGAAGTACATCCAAACCCTCAACCCACATTTAGTATGCACTTCAAACATCCAAAGAAACTTACCAAGGAATGTGCTTCTTTCTTAGCGTCAAGAAGTGTGAAGTGGTTGAATGGCAGCTCCTTTGTACAACTACTGAAAGATCATAAAAATATTCAAAAAAGAAAAAAGTGTGAAGTGCAATGGAATGAAGATGTTCAAGCATCCTTGTAACACTGAAACCCATAAACAAGTTATTAATGTGAAAAGCTAAATCTTGTTATGATATTTCGTGTTCCATCTGGAGCATAAAGGTCTTACCAAGGCATATAGATTGGTATTTCTGATTAAGAAGTTATTGATAGAGTGGACCAAAGCAATGATCTCCAGAACTTGCACATAATCTAGACTCTTCAGTTGACTTTGTGACAGAGACAAGAATGATCCGAGTCCAGGGGCTAAAACAGTAAATAAACACTGTTGTACGTTCCATGTATGCATGACGGCACATCCTCATTTCTGACGGATGTTGAAGAGAATGCATTTGTCAGCTCACAAGCTTCATAGCACCCGAGGAAGTTGTGATCATCTCTACTCACAAAGACAGCCCACATGGCAGAGCAGTTGAAATTAGTTAAGTGTCTGTTACTCTACTGTCATCCCATCTTGTGCCACAAGTGTTTGAAGGAGCCAGACTGATCTGTTCACTGGGGTGATCATGAAGGTTGCCATCCCTCCAGCCCTTAAAATTGTAGTCTTCCAGTCTCTTCAAAAAATGATATTGTCACTTATTTAATCTTTTTGTTAAAGAAAAGGCAGTTTGACAAGCTTTTACCTGACTTCTCTGGTTTACAGTAGCTTTTACTTGAAGGTAAAGTAACTAATGGGATAATTTTTTGCTAATGACTCAGTAAATTCATTTTGACCATGTATTCCACAATAGAGGAAATGACCATTGGTGGGACTCTAACCTCAATGAGCTCATTGAAATAGTCATAAACCAAGATTTAATTTCCTTTCCTATCCCATATGCCTTTATTATAATGGAGATGATTAAGAGAATTTGAGTCCCAAAGTATCAGACTAACTTAAACCCATATCCATCAGTCCTTGAAATGTTAGGGCATGTCCCTTTAAGATGGGTATAGCTGTCTAAAGAAAAGGCAGTAGGTCTCTGAAGGAAGAACTCAGTATATCACTACTCTATGGGTACTAATTTGGGTATTGCTGAATCTTTTTCTATGGATCTCAGGATACTTCTTCAATGCTTAGGAATGATGGGATACTTTGTGACAGATTCATTGCTAGCATATAAATGGGATGAAGGACTGTGGTTTTCATTGGGGAAGCTGCCCACAACTTTCTGCTCATACATTTTATGATCTGCTCAGTGCACATATATTCCTCAATACCATTGTTTGAATACCTTCATTAAGATTTAGTTTTTTAATCCTCTTCTGTCTTTCCATTCTCTATAATATGCTGTATTCTATAATTACCAAAAGTCTACTGGAGGTAATGAAGTATATCATAAGCTCTCAGTTCCAGGAATAATTTCTTAAGAAAACCAAATAAACAGACTTCCATTAAGATTTATTTAAAATGGAAAGAAAAGAGCTTCCAGAGTGTACTGGGTTTTCCAAAGGCCTGTTTGAGGGTGTTTCACACGTGATGCTTAACCACATTGTGTCTGGCCTATGGATTTTCCACAGATTAAGTGGTCTGGGCTGTCAGCTTTAATTCTACCTGAGCCATTCACTTAACTTGTGAGGACAATGGGAAAGTCATGTGACCTCTTGGTGCTTTCTGATGTGTAAAACAAGATAAATAATGCAGAGCAAGATTCACATGATGGTACAAGGACTGAATTTTTTGTTGGCCACTTAGAATTTTGAGACTCCTATCATTTGTTTTAGATAAGAACAGGACAATATAATGTGGATTTGTTTCTTCTCAGAAAAAAAAAAAACAAAAATAAACAAATAAAAACTCTCCAATAAGCCTTTAAATGATGAAGAAAATGTATTATATTATACAATGTGGCAGCCACCAGACACTGTCAAGTTCGTACAAGGCAGTTAACGTGCCTGATTCATTCTTATTTTATTTGATTTTAATTAATTTAGTTTAAGAAGATAAAGATAATTGGTGGATTTAGTAGTTACTGTATTTGCCTGTGTAGTTCTAGAAGACAATGTAGGGTCCATCCTAAGTTGTTGGATATTTATACTTTAGAACCTATAGGAACAGGTTCTATAAATGTATTTAAGAAAGGTAATTATTTAATCAGAATCTATATACATGGTTTATGGCTTATAGCCAACCTCTAAATAACTATAACATTGAGTAACCAAATTATAGTAAAAAGAATGTGATATATCTCCCTTGACATGTGAAATACTCTATGTAAGTCATTCTTCAGTAACTTCCAGAGATATATAGAAAATTAACAATTGTTCTGAATGTTTAAATTAGAAGATTGAAAGGGGAAACAAGAAAAATAAAATCAAGGCAATTGTCCAAAGAATACAACCTGAATGCTATTGGGAGAATGGAAGTATAATTTAAACCTAATAGATTGCTAAGTAAGGACTCAAACATATTCAGAAGAATCTCCATAAGACAGTTATTGGCAAACTATGAGACAAATCCTTGGTACAGGAGCTGTTCTTTTTCTTCTTTCTCTTCAGAATGGTCAAACGTTAGTCTAGAAAGCCTTTGGATTAAAAATAAAGGACTGTAGGTGCTGATTTGCATTCTTGACTTTCAGGTTCATGGTGATCTCATGAACTGGCCTTTGACAAACAAGTAGAATCTCAATTTCCCAAGGCCCCTATTATGCTAGAAGTGACACAATGAACTATTGTTATTTGTTGAACCAGAAAACTAGGGCAAAGCCTTAGTGGTAGCAAAAGCACTAAATCATGCTATGATCAACTGCAGAGTGATGCCTTGAAGCCCACAGAGCAGAAATAGGGTCACACTGGATCACATGGGTGCCTGGAAATGTCCCTTTCTTAGCTTTCTTACTCATTTGTCTCTTGGAATATTAATGAAATGAGCTGCCAAACTGTACCACCCAGAAAAAAACTACTCATATAGCTCCACGTATAATAGAAGAAGCATACATAAAAGACATATCAGAAAAGGCTTCTGGTTTGCTTTCTTTCTTTTTCTCAACAAGAACTAGTTGCACTTATAAAATGTTTTTAAATTTTTCCATAACTTTGCTGTGAAATTCTTAGACATATTTCTCAAGAAAATAAGTGTTTTACTACAAATAATAAACTGAACTGACCATTCTTTTTTAGTTTTTATTATCATCTTTAAATAGTTGAACAAAGGAGTTGCCACAAGTTGATCTTGAGCAATGTTACCCCTCTCAACATTTTCACCCATCCTTCCACTACCTAGCCCTTTCCTCCCATTTCTTAATTTTGTAAGAAATTGAATTCTTGTCTACATTTCCCCCTCTTCTCTTTATTCATCTACCACTTTCCTGTTGGCTCCGCTCTACCCCTTTCAAGTTTCTGCTTTTTGGTGTTTTGTTTCGCTGAACTTTAATTTTGGCTCTCTAAGGATTTACATGATTTGAGATCACTCTTGAATCTACCATATTTCAGTGAGAACATTTGCACGTACTTGCATGCCACTCAACATATTTACTTATGAGTCTGTAAACTAAATCTAGTTTTGATATATAAGGGGAAACACGCATCTCTCTGTGCCTTACCTACTTCACTTTACATAATTTTTTCAAGTCTTTCCACTTCTTTACAAATGATGCAATATTATTATTCTTATGGAAGAGAAGATGGACTGATAATTCTAAATTAAGATTTAGCTTATATTTTTCTTCCAAAGTAGTGCCAATAATTTCTAGTCCAGTAAGATTCCTATAATTAGTAATGACAAGTACAATTTCTGTCTTGCAGCAGCTACATTAGGCATTAGGCATCCTTTGAATGAAGCACTTCAGATATCATTCAACTATGTATGTCTATTTGAATGCCAAGGAATAGCTTATTCTTGAGATTTAGCTCCTTGTATTCCAAATTAGTTGGTACTTTCTAAATTAAGTAAAATCTCTGTATATCAGAATCTTTGTATATTCCATTTAGATGGTATTCTAATTTCTTATGCTGGTGATCTGTTTGATTGGATACCTGAATAGTAATGTCTCCATTTTTTTCCCACAGCAATGCTGAGATTGTGTTCAAAATTGGATTCTGATTCATTACTGGAAACTTTACCACCTAAATCAATCCTCTGAAAGCCCTAAAGCCAAAGTGATTGTCAAGCTACATTCCTTAGATATCAGCAGATTATGCTACCAAATCCTGACATGCATTGGAAGACAATGCTTTATCATCTGGAATAATTAGATCTCAGAAAAGCTCTTAGAGAACTCTTGGCTTCCTCAAATACTTTTCACCTATTTTGCCAACATTAATAAAAGTAAAAATCTATAGTCTATATCAGTAGTCTAGCAAGAATGCAGAAAGGGAATTCAAGGGAATGTGGAAAGTGATCATAAAGAATGTAGTTCTAGGATCTATGCACAGGAAAATGCACACCCGATGTGAGCCTTTTGGCTAGAAGTATATAGCAACACAATCCAAATTTATTAGTAAATTCCAAAGACAGTAAAAATGTCTCTCTTTTGTATTGAATGTGGCTTGAAATAAACTGGCCACTATCCAGGGGTGTGGACATCCTTTTTGCTATGAACCTTTCCATTCCAATGACATATTTTATAATGGGATTTGACATATAATACAAACATAGTTCCTAAAGCATGTAATATCTATGTCAAGGACTAACTATATTAAAATTAATACAGCTTATTTCCTCCATTTTAAATCTATGTATTGTCCTACCAATTGTTACCAACTGGTTTTCTAATGTTAATGATCTTTATAGGATGATTGGATAATACCAATTTATATTTTTGGTGCCAGGGGTCATTTTCACTAGAATGTAGTAGATTGTTCAAAAAGACATGGTTGGCTAATAAAAGTTAGATGTCTATTTGTAAGATTTGTCAATATTTTTTGAATGCACAGAATAATGTGTTAGAAATTTGAAAATTCTGTTTATCACATTTGAGAAAAATAGGGTAGTTGAACTTAGGACTTTCATATTCTGAAGTTTGAACTCAATTTCAGATACTTTGATGAGGTAACATACTTACTCGTAAGTTGTTGAAATGACATTAAAACAAGGTTATCTATTCACAATTTGTGAATAGAATCATACTGAAATGTGCATACTTTTTACATAATCCATAACTCTAATAGGCAAATAGTTTTATAGGCAAACTAAAGATAAGACTTTCTTTAAGTGACTGAGAATATAGTTTTACTTTCCTTGTAGTACAATTCTACCTAAGAGAAATTGAGCAGAGGGCTAGCAATACTGATTGCAAAAATGTATCCTTGGGCATTAAGATAACAGTTAAAATTCCAGGAGAAGTGTTCATACCTTTACTCTTCTTTTGTAGGTAGGAATTTTATAGGTAGAAATTCACATACTTTCGTGTGTGTGTGTGTGTGTGTGTGTGTGTGTGTGTGTGTGTGTGTGTGTGTGTGTGTGTGTGTGTGTGTGTGTGTGTGTGTTTATTGATGTGACTAAAGCTGAGCATTTGGCTTTTAAACCTTTGGAAATGGTTTGCACGAAGAATTTGGAGGAGCTTGGTGGCCAGAGTTACTGCTGTAAGCAGAGAGTAGTGGGTGTTTCTAGTGGGTATTAAACAAGAGCATGATGAGGATAGAAATGTGGAGAGTAAAGAGTAGGCTTAAAAGATTTCAGATAGGCCTAAGGATTCTTGCCAACTGGAAGAGTGATCATCCATGTTACCTATTGGCAAAAAGTTTATCTATAATTTACATGTTCTGAGCTTTTGTGAAAGGTTGAGTTTAAAGTGACAGAATAACAATCTGGTATAGGAGATTTCAAGGCAGCCCAGCCACCAGCCTGCAGCATGGTTATTGCTCTCTCTTTCTAGCTAGGCTTACAGTGGGAATTCGGAGCAAAGAAAAGACTTTTGACAGAAACTCTTTTGAATAACTTGAAGTTTGTCAGATAAATCCAAGTAAAGTTGAGTCTAAGGAAGTCATTATTTTCTAAAGAGATTGGCAACATTAAAAAGAAGCCAAGAGTTTTTTGAGGACTCTGCACACTGCTTTCAAGAGTAGTTGAACAAACTTAAATTCCCATCAACAGTGTAAGAGAGATTCTTTTGGCTCCATCTCACCAACGTTTGTTACTGGTTTTCTTGATAATGGCCATTGTAACTGGTATGAGGAAGAATCTCAGCATTGTTTTTATTTGCAATTCCCTTTGACCAGTGATGTTGAACATTCTTCATTTTCACTTGTTCTTCTGAAAAGTACCTTTATATTGACTATAGCACTAAATATATTTGTCAATACATTTTTCACAATTCTCATTCTCTTAGAATAAATTCTTCAATGTAGAACTTTACTTCGGGGATATTCACATTTAATTTATTTTTAATTATGTAATTTACCTAAAAATGCAATCGATGTATACCACTTTGAAGTGTAAAGTCAATGAGTTTTGATAAATGTGTTCAGACAAACATACTCATGTAACTCCCATTAAACTCAAGATACAGGTTATATTATATACAAACTTGATTTGTGAGCATTTATAGTCAACTCCAACCTCACCATTAGTCTTAGAAAATCACTTGCTCAAAACAAAAAAAGAAAAAGAAAAAGAAAATCACTTGCTCATCAATGTTGATTTGAGTTTCTTTGTATTCATAGTATTCATAGGAATGGAGTCCTATAATATGAGCCATTTGTGTCTAGCTTCTTTCATTCAGCATGATTTTTGTATTAATCTACATTATTGTATTTATCTGTAGCTCATTCTTCTCATAATGAACAATGTTCCATAGTATGGATTTACCTGGTCATAAAAATTTGAGTCAGTTCCAGCTTAGACGATGATGAATAAAGATGTCTTTGTTTACATGGAAGTATTTGTAAGAAGTTTTATTTCTCTTGGGTAGATATATTAGAACGTAATTACTGAGTTGGGTTATAAATATGTCTTTATATAAACCTGCCTGATTGTTTTCTATTTTTTTATTGTGAGAATACCGTACAGAGGAGTTACAATTACATGGGCAAGATAACGAGTACATTTCTTATCAAGCATTGTTGCCTCCTCATTGTTTCCCAGCCTGATTGTTTTCTAAAGTGAATTTTCCATTTTGTATACCTACCAGGGATGTGGGAATTCATATTTCTTATGTCCTCATCAATACTTGCTTTTGTCAGTCTCCTATGTTTTAGGTACTTTTTGAGATGCATCATATAGTATTTCATTGTGCTTTTCACTTGTATTTTTCTGATAAATAGTATTGTTTAATCCATTCTCATGTGCTTATTTGTCATTTTTATGTCTTCTTTTGGCATGTATATTCTGATTTTTCCTCTTTCTAACTGAGACATTTCTATCCCTATATTGTAATTATTACATATTCTGGGTACAACTTCCATGAAAAATATACATGCTGTGAATGTTTTCACCCAGTCTATAACTTTTCTTTTCATTTAAAAATATCACATTTTTACAAACTGGAAGGGTTTTTTAGTGTTGAGTTTATAAAATTTTTAACGGATCAGGATTTTTGCATTCTGTTTAGGAAGTCATTTACTATTTCAAAGTTATGAAGACTTTTTCTTCTAGCAGTTTTATATTTTTAGTTTTTGTGTTTAAGTTTCTGATCCATTTTGAAATATTTTTTACATGTGTGTAAATTTTATCTATAGTACAGGCTTTTTAAAAAAAAGACTTTCCAGTACTGTTTTTTTTTTTAAAGATTGTCTTTCCCCACTACATTGCTTTGGCACACATGTTGAAGATCAATTGCCCAATTGGTCATACTGTTGTATTTCATTAACCTACATGTAAACATTTTTCATTAATTACTTTGTGGTTTTTTAATAGTTTGCAAAAGGATTTCAATCCAACATCTCAATTGCTGTGTACAATGCATCTTGATCAGTGCCACCAATCCATCACTCACTCCTCATCTATCCCATCCCCACTTGTTTTCTCAAGTTTCCCAATTCAGTTTTAAATATGTATGTAATACTCATCTGCCTCAGAGAAGGCATGTTTCAGTTTCTTAGTATTTATTTTGTTGTCTGTTAATTGTACAATGACATTGCAGCATGGAAATCCAGAATGCATTGTTTAAACACCACAAAATGGTTGGCAGCGCATTCAGCATATACACATTATCAGTACCAAGGGTTTTGTCCATCCTTGCCAAAAGGAGTGAAAGCCGTTCTCTTCTATACAACACTACATGTTCACTATGCGAGTCATCAACTGTCTTACTTGTTCTTGTCCTAACGTAAGGTTAGAAGTAGTGTGAGCTTTCAACTTTCGAGTTATTTTTTTCAACTTTGTTTTAATAATTGTAAGACCATTGCACAAATATAAATATTTGAAGTCATTTGTGCTGTCTTCTAAAATTGCTGCCCACTTGAATTGGTGTCAATTTGGGGAAAATTTGCATGGCAGCAATACCGAGTCTTCCAATCCATCAGAACATTTCTCCAAATTTTAAAGTTCTATTTGAGTTTTCCTAGAAATAGTTTTAACACTACAATGTTATCATCTTACATATATTTTTATATTTACCTATAAGTGTTCCATATTTTAGGGCTAATAAAAAATAAAAATTTTGACATTTTATTTTCAAATTGCTTATAGTTAGTATATGAAAATGTGATTGAATTTTGTATATTAATATCACATCAAAGAATTTTCTAAATTCCCTTTTTCAGTAATGATCATTTCTTAGTATTTTTACAGATATAACCATATATTCTGAAAATTTTTTTAAATCCTATTTTTCAGTCTTTATGCTTCTTGTTTTATTTGCTTGTCATTTTCCACAGGTCATGATATTCAATAAAATGACAAATAGAAATTATAAAATTGAACAGCCTTGCCTTATTTCTTCTTTTTTGGCAGAACTGGGCTTTGAACTCAGGACCTTGTGCTTACTAAACAAGTGTTTTACTACTTGAATGATGCTCCCAGTCATCTCTATTTTCATTATACTTTGAATTAAGTCGTTTTCCCTCATGGTAGCCTGAACCAGGGTTCATTTTGTACCAGCTAACATAAGGTCTTGTGACTCTTCAAACAGAATGGCCTTGAGCTATAATCCTCTTACTCCCTGCCTCCCGAATAACTAGGATTAAAGACATGAGCCACTCCATCTAGTTGCCTTCTTTCTAATCTCATAAATCAGTCCTTCAGGAATTGTGTTGCTTATAAATTTTCATAGATGCCATTTCCAGTTTGAAGAGTTTCCATACATTTCGTTTGACAAATAACTGTTCTGAATAATGTTAAACTTAGTCAAATATTTTTTTCTTCATTTGTTAAAACAATCATATTGTTTTATTCCACATATTGTTTATTTCAATAATATAGTGTATTACACTAAGAGATTTTTTTAATGTCAAAACAACCTTTTATTGCTGAGATAGATCCTACATGGCCATAACAAATTGTCTTCAGACATAACTGAATCCAATTTGCTAAATTCTCATACAATGAATTTGGCAATTTCATACCACTTTTTTCCCCTAAAGACAACATGCTAAGACATGGAATAAAATGATGGACTATACAAGTTTTGGGGGTCACAATCTCTTCTCAGAAGCCTAAGTTCCATAAGTATATATATATATATATATATATATATATATATATATATAATTGTTATTGTAAAGGTGATGTACAGAAGGATTACAGTTATGTAAGTCAGGCAATGTGTACTCTTCCATCAGAAAGAACAATATTGTACCATTAGGAAAGAAATGAAAATTCTTGGGAAAAAAATGTATTAAGCAGAGTAAGCCAGACCCCAAAGAAATACTATTTCCCTCATTTGTGGTAACAAGAAGGTGCTTATAAACCTACCAGCACACTAGATGGTAAAAGAAAATGCACTAACACATGATAAATTATACGGGTCTCTAGATATTCACACAGTGAGACCAAAGTCCCTTCTTCATTATCCCAAATTTTTCCTTTTTGTTTCCCAGCTTGAAGGTATAGTGTCTGTTTGCTATAATCGTGATCTCTGGGTTACCTCTGAGTTGCTTTTCTGCTTTTCCAGTTTTTCAACTGTTCTCTGACTGATATCCTGAATTCAAGTTTATCTACTATGGTTACTCTGTTCTTGACAGAATCTACCTGAAATGGCCATTTGCTGAAAGACAATAGGTCAACCTATGTCTTGTGTTGAGGAAAATGATGACAACTTGCAGTGGGTCCTTTGATGAGGTAGAGTTAAAACTGATAGATGATGCAAAAGTGGGTATTACACTGAACTCTACAAATTCTCAGTAGCAGCATTTGTGTCATTTCTGGTGGCCAAGTTGTAGGAGGCCAAGATAGGTCAAATATGTGAGATGATCAGAGGTTGCTGAGTGCATGAAGCAAGGTTATCGAAAATGCTGCCAGAAAAGTTTTTCATCAGGAAAGCACTTTGAATAAAATCCAGGACACAATAAAACTTCTTGTTTCCCCAGAGAAATTTAACTGCATAAGCATATAAGTAGACAATGAGAATAAAGCTATTTTATACAAGGGTTTAGAAGTAATAAGACTACCCTGTTCTTTCAAATTGGTCTCAAGTCTCGATGTAATGGTAAGTCATTATCATATGCTCAAATATCTTTTGAGTCATCATTTGGATTCTGTTTAGGTTACATTTAGTTAATAAAGAAATAAATAGCTGAACTCTGCCTTGCCTTTCCTATCGCATTCCTTGTGCCAAATACTCGAGGCTCAGGGAGGGCCCCTGCAGCACAAAATCTTGCCGATTCCCAGAATAAGCACTGACTCTGTAATCTCTCATGAAATGACACTCCAGAGAACTACCTTACCGGAGCTGACAACCTCCCTTACCATTTGCTATTGCAAAATATGACTGAGGCTAACTCATACTCCTGTTGTACGTAATTATGGATTTTTTAAATGGTTTTCCACAAAAAGGTGATAGACACCCTATTCATCAGAGTTCCTTTAAGTCGAATC
This sequence comes from Dipodomys merriami, assembly GCF_024711535.1. Lineage (NCBI taxonomy): Eukaryota > Metazoa > Chordata > Mammalia > Rodentia > Heteromyidae > Dipodomys > Dipodomys merriami. The sequence continues at coordinate 12,975,998 of NW_027204493.1, forward strand.
ACTTTCATATGTAGAAATTGTCAGTTAGGATACAGCGCCTCTAATACAAACACTGATCCTTCAGAGATAGGCTTCTGTACTCTCTCCTCCAGAGTCTCTGAATATCTCCGCTGCCTTGCCTCCCCATCTAAGAGTGTTTGGGACCAAGGCTTGTTTGCTGAAACTTTGAAGGTAAAGGGTAAGGAATTGGAACTGGATATGCCCTCCTTCTTGCCCTCAGACATTGAGCAACTTGAAGAATAGTGTGTAATAACACATCCTGTAAATGAGACTTTCATTTTAGGTAAATTAAGAACTACATTTGTAAAAGAACTTGTACTTGGATGGATAATTAACCCATGTACTTGAGTTTTCCATTACTGTGTACAAACCACCTGCAAACATGGTAATTTGACCACTAGTCTATTCGTTCATGTTTTGCTCTCTGAAGATGGATATGGTGGAATGTTTTGGGGGGGGGTTCCATTTATCATCTTTCAGTCTGTAAAAACTGAGGAACTGATATTAGAAAACTAAGATGTACTTATTCACATCTATAGGGATTGTTTTTGACATTAAATCTACAAAGATAGCAACTGTTATGGTTTCTTATAATCTGCAGGGAGTCGTATATGTCAATAATCCCAGCTACTAGGTAGGCAGAAGTAACAGGATCATGGTTTGAAGTCAGTACAAGCAAAAAGACTAACAAACCTTTCACTAAATCAAGCCAGATATAACAATGTCCACATGCAATCCTATGCAGCCTAGGCTAATGTGAGAGACCCCGTCTGAAAGACAAAACTAAAAGCAAAGGATTTAGGGCATTGTCTCAAGTGGAAGAGTGACTGCTTGGCAGGCAAGGGGCTCTGAGTTCAATCTCCACACTGAAGGGGAAAAAAAGGAAAATAAAAAAACAAGAAAAGAAATAGGAAAGGAAATGGATGGGTGAGGAAGCTAGTAATTAGACCATTTCCTCTTCACTGGTTATAGAACTCGCTGCCGACTTTGACCTTGTATTCAAGTTACTGTTCCCTTGGTATACGATTAATACCCTGTGCACATCTTTGGTTTCAGCCCCACAGCCCACGTGGCTCCTGAGCACACTGGGGAAGAGGACCAGACCTGGCGGCTCTGAATCGCCCCGCAGTGACCTGGGCAGGGTATTAACGGGTCAGAGCTGATGGTTCCAGGATTGCTAAGGCTGGCAAGCGTCCCTGAACCAGTTGCCACTTCAGTCTTGCCCGTCTCACTGGGTGGGAAAGTCCGAGCCTTAGAACCAGTTCCGTTCTTCACTGGTGTTTCCCTCCCGAGCGCTGTGGGTTGTTACTCGTCTTGAGTTGGAAACGGTTTGCATTTACACCTGTAAATGTATTCATTTAATTTATGTAAGGTTTTTTGTACTCAATTCCTTAAGAGAAGACAGCAGATTTTGGTTTTCATTAGGCCCCAGCAAGGGAGAAATAAGTAAGGAGAAATAAAGTGCTGCAGTACAAAAAATAATGTTGAAGCTCAAAGAATTTCAGAATTAAATACAGTCTCTTCAGAAAATGGTGCTGAGAAAAGTGAACATATAAACACAGAAAGATGAAACTTAAACCTATCATCCCACCATATACAAAAATAAATACAAAATAGATCCAGTAACTAACTGTATAACCTGAAACCGTGAAACTACCAGAAGAAAATGTATGAAAATCACTGTAAGATATTGTGACACAGATTTCTCAGTCAAGGAATCAAAAGCACAGACAGCGACGGCAAGAGTAGATAAATGGGACTTTGTCAAACTAAGAAACTTCTTCATAATAAAGGAAATAATCCAAATGACAGAGAATTAATATCCAGAATACAGAAGAAAATCCCACAATTTTAGATAAAAATAACAATAACAATTTAAATATATGCAAGGGATCTGAATAGATATTTGTTAAAAGATGGCATACATATTTCCAAAATTTCTATTAAAAAACTACTCAAGCTCACTTATCATCAAAGAAGTGCAAATCAAAACCACAGAGAGATATTTTCTCATCACAGAACTGCTGTAAGCAAGAAGATAGAAAATGACAAATGTTGGTGCTGGGAAGGTGGCTCAGTGGTAGAGCACTTGCCTTGCATGCATGAGGCCCTGGGTTCGATTCCTCAGCACCACATAAGCAAAAAGAAAAAAAGCTGGAAGTGGCGCTGTGGCTCAAGTGGTAGAGCGCCCTTGAGCTGAAGAACTAAGGGACAGCACCACGGCCCAGAGTTCAGGCTCCACGACCAGACCCAAAAAAAGAAAGAAAGAAAATGACAAATGTTGACAAGGATGTGGAGAATGATTCTTTTGTCATAAGCAAAACTTAAATGTCCAATAGTGTTTCATTCCTACTTTCATATATGTATGTACTATACTTTGATCATATTCACTCCCTCTATCACTGTTTTTATCCTCTTCCCACCCTTTCAGAATCAACTGTAATGGGTTTCATTATTCTATTTTCATGTGTGCACAGAAATTACTTCAAACATATCCATCTCCCATCACCCTCTCCTTTCATCTTCCCACTGGTTCCTTCTCAAGCATATGTCATTCCTTTTTCCCCTCTATAGTCCACATTAAAAGAAAACATGTAATATTTGTCTTTCTTAGTCTAGTTTATTATACTTAACATAATGATCTCCAGTTCCATCCAATTTTCCTAAAAAGGGCATAATTTTATTTTTCTTTATGGATAAACAATACTCTATCATCTATACATACATTGTTTATACATTGTTTATACATATACATTCATTGGTTGATGGGCACCTACGGTGATTCTATGCTTGGAATATTGAGAATAGTGCTGCTATAAACATGGATGCGTAGCTATCTCTGTATACTGACTTAAATTCCTTTGGATAGTTGCCCTGGAATTGTATAGCTGAACCACAATAACAAAGACAGAAAGCAAGTTTCTTATATACTCTTGGAAAGAATGTAAATTAATATAACCATTAGGGAAAACATTATAAAGTTTTATTTTTTTAAAACCTGAAAACAGAACTACCATGTAATCTAGTGCACCCATTATTGAGTATTTATCCAAAGGAAATAAAATTAAATATATGTTTCTATGTTTATTGAAGCATGACACACAATAGCTAAGATGAAGACTCAACTGAGATGTCCATAACAGGTAAATATCATTAATGTGGTGTTTGAATACAGTGGAATATTATTTATCCATAAAAAGGATAAACTCTTGTCTTTTGTGGCAATGTCGATGGGACTCAAAGATGTTTATGTAAAGTTAAATAAGACAGGCCCAGGAAGGCAAATACTACTACTGTGTAGGAGCTAAAATACTTGACACATTGAAGTAGGGAGAAGAATTAAGATTAGTAGTGTAAGGTCCGTTTCTGGATAGTGAGCAGACTCCACCCTCCTCACAGCAGTCTCAGCTCAGTACATATGTTACCTAGGCAACTGGCACACCTGGAAGTGGTCACATCTGCATCCACTGAAGTCACATCTAGATTCAATGTGGTCACACTTTTCCCAGCCCCTACCCTAGATAAGACCTAGCCCAGGGCCAGACGCTCTCTTTCCCAGGCCTTTCCCAGCCACGTGAAGTGCCAACATGGCCTGGTGCCAGCCGGACTGATGAATAAACCTACCCCTTACCTGAATACCATGTGCGTGGTGTGGTTCTTACTCGGCAGCTCTTTTTAAAAACCTAACAAGTAAAAGTTAAGAAATAGAGAAGGAAAAAGGATAAAGAAAGAAAGATAATAGATACCAAAATAAAGTGTTGCTAAAATAACCCAATGTGCTGTAGCACAATGATATACTTCAGTATTTAATAATTAGTTTCACACTCACTAAAATAATTTGAAGCTTTTGATCACATAGAAATGATAATATTTGAGAGTTTAGTACTGCTAATTATCTTGACTTGGTCATTACATAGTCTATATACATATAAAATGATGACACTATATTTTATAAAAGTCAATTAAAATGTCATTTTTATAAACTAAAATTTTCTGGGTTCTTAAAAATGGATTTATTTCAAATAACAGAACAAGTTTATAAATTGATCTTTTCCTGATGTGCTACTTTATAGTATCAATCATTTCTCCCAATATGAACCAAAGAGAAATGACAACTTCTAGAAACAAAATGATAGATCTTACTCTTGTGATATGTTAAGCATGGCCTTAGGTGAAGCACTAGAACAACTCTGAACATTCAGCTTCTTGATGTGACACTAATCACATACTACAAAATTAATGACTATACATATTTACATATAGACTATATATATGGGGATAAAGATGGATATGTTATATTAATGAAATGTAAAATTTATTGAATCTTTATTAGGGTCATGAGAATTTATGGTTCTCACAAGTTACCCTTGAAATCAAAAATCTTATAAAAACTAAAAATTGATCATTTCACAACCACGATAGGAAAAATTTAACACATGTATCTGTAAAAAAAAGATAATTAACAAAGATGGGCAGAATTTGTAATGTGTAACTAAATTGTTTGAACTAATCTGTTGTTGTAGAACTTTGTGCCCAACAAATAGAACACATGTTCTTTGCAAGCACATGGCACATTCACAAATGTACCATGTATTGTGAGATTTAAAAAATACTGGCAAAATGTCAATGTGAAAGTCAAACAGACCATTAATGGATTGAAATTTGATGAAGTTATATTGAAATCATACAAAGCAATATAAACTCAAGGCTTGCATCAAATGTTAGCAGTGTAAATGCTGACAACAGAAGATCAAAGCAGATCCAAAGCACTAACTGATAAAACAATTTTCGAACTAACTTTTGTATTAAGCAAGAAATCATGCAGAAGTAAACAAGAATTTACACAGCAGCCTTCCTTGTTCATCTAGATGTGAAATAGATTCTTAAGTGAATGGTAGGTCCTTTAGGAACATCGAATGGGTATGTTTGCTAAACAGTACTCAGAAAAAAATGCATTCATCAGTAACAAATTTTTTGTAAAACTGAATAATTTTCAAATCTGAGCAATAACAAATAAGCCAGAGAGAGATTAGAATTAGTGAAAATTTAAAACTTAAACAGAATTTAGTGAAACTGGCAGTAACAATTATTACAGAATTATCAATATAATGGAAAGTTGGTCCTTAGTAGACCAATGCAGGATACAAAATAACAATCAGTAAACTTGAAAAATACAAATTAAATCAACCTGAAAATATGAATTAAGTCAAAGAAATGCAAATAAATAGATGATAGATTCTCAAAACATTTTTATAAAACATGTGTCCAATCAAGATCAACAAACTTGAGAATTTAACAGATGTTCATTTAGGTTTAAATGAAAATGGTCAAGCAGAATGATTTGTTTCTGTTTTGGGGGGGAAAAAAGGTTCCACTGCAGAAACTGAGCACAGGCTCAATACTCCCAGTTTCCTAAGTGCAGCGCTTGATGACCTGCAGAGATCCTGCAGTCGGAGTGCCTCACCTGCAGCCTGGTACCAAAAGAGTAGCTCTGAAAGGGTCGAGGTTGCTAAGAGAAAGTGTTGACACACTGTCCTGGCTCTCTCTGACCTCACGCCCTTTGTGAATCTTGGACACACAGTGGGCTGATTGGCTCTTGGAAACACTCCAGTGGCAGAGCTACGAAGTTACTGTTTTCTTACTCAGTGCGGAGTAATTGCTCAATGCATAGAGACCAGCTGGAAAACAGCAAGTGGAAATGTCATGATTTCATCATTGCTAAGATTTCATCTATCTTGCCATTCCTGAGCTACTATTACAAAATGCAATCTACTGCAATGCTTTAAACAACAGAGAAATCAATACATCTGAAATCCAGGTGTCGATGTGACCATGTTCAAACTCTGACGAGCATCCTTTCTTGCTTTCGCCTGGTTTCTGTCAGTGAGCACTAAGAATACATTGAAATCTGTGTAAATGCAGAGGACTGTACTTGTTTCTTAAGGCAGCTTTAATAAAGTATGGACATGAACTATGACAGTAAAAAAACGATAGGAGTTCAATGACAGTTCTAGCAGGCAGTGCGCTTCCTTATGGCTTTGAGGTAAGGTGGCCTCTTTGGTTCTTCCTGGCTGCTGCTATTGGCCAAGATACTTGGGTAGTCCATGGCTTGCAGTTATATCACTCCAATCTGAATCTGTTGTTCTGTGGTGTTCTCTTCAGCTATGGATTTATGTCCTTGCTACTTATAATAATAACAGTTATATTGGATTGAAGAATACTAACAAATTCATGTAAAATGAATTATATTTACGAAGATTCTGTATCTGAAAGAAGGTCACATTTGTACATATCAGGAGTTAGGACTTTATCACATTTTCTGGGGGACAGAAGTCAATCCATTGCCACCACCCCAGAGAGTGTCTATCAGGACAAGAACCTAAATAAAAGCACATTTAAGATGTACCTACATGATGAACTGAGGATGAGACTCTACATTTGCTCAGAAATGTGCCCCCAGATGTCCCATAGCAATTTCTGGAAAGCTACAATAGACCCCAAGGTTAAAAAAAAAAAAAAAGGTAGATTTATACAATTGCCTGGACCAGAGAAAAATGAGTATCAATCTTCTGTAGGCCCTTCTTTGCAATACTCTGGTATTATATGCTATTTTACAAAAGAATGTTAAAATCCCATAGAGCTTTGTCATTCTGGAAGAAATTGTGAATAAAAATCAGAAAAATAATTATCTTTAACTGGAAAAAAAGAGAACACTAGATACTAAAGGTAAGTCACAGTGTATATGAGGGCTGAGAACCTTAGATTTCTTTAGTGACTAAATGTGCAACCTCCTTCGTCTGCAGACAGCATATTGTGACACCGAAACATCAACTTAGATTATTCAGCCTCTGATTACACAACCATAAAACACCCACTAGTGCCTCCTACTAATCCATTCAGTTATTCAGTCAGCATTTTTGTCTCTCACGGAGCCCAAACTGCTTCAAATCTTTTACTAGTATGTTTATAAAAACAAACATAACCCATGTTAAGATGGTTAGATAGGAAGATTAAAGGCTTCTAGCCTAAGAGGCTTTGACAACCAAGTTTTTATGTCTACAAACAAACTGTAGAAGTTCAGCATCTAATGACGTACAAATGAATCTGAAGCAGAAAAAGAGAAACAGTTTGATGTTCACTCTGGTGTTTCTTTGTTAAAATTCATTTCTCAGTTATATACTATACCCTTTGATTATTAAAAAAACATAAACAATTACAGTAAATTGAACACACATACACAACAGGATGTCCACACTCCTGCAATAGCCTGAGGAAATACAAGTATCAATAAAATTCTCTCATGCTTCTTAGTTACCTACAGGAATAGTGAAGATCAAATCAAGTCCTTTGCTTTAGATGGGACTGGCTTGGCAGTCTGGTATCTTATTAAAATAGGCAAGGCCCTAGTTGTTTCCTAGAAGTGCCCTTCTAGCCAAGGAGACATGCTTCCTTGTAACCCAGGGCCCACCAATGATTCAACATACTGTGGTTTCAAAATGTTTCATATGTAAGAGTTGTAATAATGTGAGTCACATGAAGGGGGAAATGGGTGAGGAAATAAAACCATTATAGAAAAGTTCATCACAAATCTGCGGACATGGTTTGTTAGTGAATAAGAGGGAAGAAGGGAGTGTTCAGTCTTAGTCATCCACATTCTCTTTTCTTCTGGCAAAGAATACTGAGGTTACTCATCTCAGAGGACCCGGGCAATGAATTGCAAGTGAAAAACATCACCTTTTTTGGCGGGGGGGGAGAGGGAGGTCTCCTGAGTAGGTAGGATTACAGGCATTAGCCACAGGTGCCCAGCAAAACATCACTTTTTAAATTTTACTACTCAGTAGAATCTCAACAGACATTTATTTGGTCAGCTCCAATGTGTGTAAGAAATTATGCAAGGTATACAACTGGATACATGTGAAACAGGTAGACAGGTAGGTGGGTAGATAGATGAATAAAAGATAGGTTAGAGAGATGATAGACAGAAAGACAAATAGCTAGATAAATAATAGATAAGATAGATTGGCAGATAGGTCATGTAGATAGATTGGTTGATAGTAGATAGCCAGATGATAGATGAATTAGATAGATAGACAAATACATAGTCCTGGCCCTCAAAGAAATCCCAATTCAGGAAAGTCATCAGACAAGTATACATTTCCTACTGATTCAAGTTCCAAAGATGTTATTAAGTATTCACAGTCAAAGCATGGATTTTAAAATTACCTTAGGGAATTTATGTGACTACACCATTGCACTGCATGGTTCTTGGTATATTTATAGCACCTTCTATTTTTTTTCTCCTAAAGCATAAAGTAATATCACATTTTAAGTGCCTCAGAGATAACTTATTGCAAATTAATAAGGTGAATATACAATAGTGAGTCACCTTGTTCTTGTCTAAAATGATAAGATATGGGAGGGAAACCCATATTTTTGATGAAAGTTGGTTGGCATAGATAACATGGTGAATTACTAAACAAACACATTTAATTACTTAAGGTGTGTGTGATTCTAAATTACTGATGAGCATGATAAGTTATGCAGCCCATTTTAAAGCTGACACACAGAAAATTATATTTTCCCTAATTATATTTTTCTCCTGACAGATGAATCATTTTTTAAAGATTAAATGATTTATTCAAGGTCAAGGATTTGGCTCCAACTCTACCACTTATCATTTCCTGACCTTGGTAAATACTCCTAAGCCCACATTCTTAGCAGTTTTTTCTTTGTGTTGATTCCCATTATTCTTGCTGCCCTGAGCAGATAGTCATTGAAAGAAGCCATGAGATGTGTAAAACATAGATGGATCTGCATGAATAATATGGGTGAGTGAAATTGTACAATTATCTCCCCCAGTCTTGGTAGACAAGGTTCTATTGGATTATCTTTTCCTGTCTTAGAATATTTTGTTGCTTTAGCCATTGTATTACCTATTTTTCTTTTGCTATTAACAAGACACCTTAGGCTGAGTAATTTTTAAAGAAAAGAAAGTTTCTGAGTACTGGTGACTCACACCTGTAATCCTAACTACTGAAGAGGCTGAAATCCCAGGATCATGGTTCAGTGTCAGCCCGGGCAAGAAAGTCCATGAGACTCTTAGTCTCCAATGAACTCCTAGAAAACCAGAAGTGTAGCTGTAGCTCAAAGTGGTAGAGCACAAGCTGAACAAAACTGCTCAAGGACAGTGCCCAGGCCCTGAGTTCAAGCCCTGAACAACAAAATTAAATTAAATTTAAAAAAGAACAGTTTGTCTTGCTCAAAGTTTTGAAAACTCAAACCGAAGATCAGGTTCAGCCACTGGTGAAGCCTTCATAGTGGATGGAATCCTTGTAGAAGCATGCAATGGAAAACCCACTCCCACAGGAACTAACCAGGGTCTCACAAGAATTGGGATAGTCCCTTCTGACAGCAGCATTCCCAGCACTAAGGCCCATTTCATAAAGGTTCTACCACCTCTCAATTTCACCACATGGAAGACCAAGTTCCCATTACAAGGAACCCTGGGGGAACACCCTCAAGCCACATCTAAACCTGAACAGCCCTCCTCATAAGAGGACTCAGAAATCAGACTCTAGTTTGTCTTAATCTTATTAACCATACAGATAAGTGCATGTTAATATTCATGTAAAGAAAACAAGTAATCACCTAGTGACAAGGGAAGACCAGAATGTTTTAGACTCTAAGTCAGTGACCAGCTGGCCAGCCTACATTACAGTATTGTCTCCCTCAGAGATCCTAAAGCAACTCCCCTATGTCTGATCCACCATGTGCTAGACAATACTGACAATTTAGAATGGTTTCATGGCCCAAATATTCTTGTATTACTATCAGGTCTGATGATTGCATAGGCAATGAATTTTGTGGCAATAATACGTTCCAGACCTAAAAAAATAGGGTAAGCAATCCACACCATTCCCATGCATTGATTCTGACCACAGACCAGCAGGGGTGCTAGCAGGCTTCATAGGATTCTACACACATTTCTGCTGACTCAGAAATGGATATAAAAATATAGAATGGCATGCTGGGACAGAGCAGAGTTTTTAAAACTCCTTCAGGGAGTCTTCGTTCCTACATCAATAACTAGATGCTACATGTTCCTGTGCGAGTGCATGCTTGTGTATCTGTATACAAAATGCCATGGCTTTGGGGTGATAGGGTAAATCATTTGAAAATCACTATAGGATAATCCCATTTAATTACTGATGTGATATTAAAATAGTGCTGATTTCATAATGCTCTTTGACTTAGCTTTCACATATCATTATACTTTTTAAAAATACATGAAGCTCTAGTGAAATTTATGGCCACATCTGGCTTGCTTCTTTCCCTGTATGTGAAATGCAAGTAAGTACAATTTATACTTTCTTGGTTTTCTATGAAGCTCCATATTCACCACTACCTCAGCAGCCCTGATCACTATCTTAGAATAAATAGGTGATAGAATGACTTAAGCTTTACTATTATTAGAGTACAATAATAATTATTTTAATTATAATAACAATAGTAGGTGTCTGAGTGTTTATTAGATACCAAACTCTGTGAAAGGCATTGTACAAGCTCCACAAAATAATCTTACGTTATAGATTTTATTGACAGTCACATACTCCAAATGAGAAAACAGAGACTTTCTTTATACATAGTAATACTAGCTCACAAAGTCAAGTTTATAACTCAAGAAACATCTTTTATATCACTATGCGAAACATCTTAGGTCAAGAACATGGCATTTGCTCTCTTAAAGGCAGATAAAAAGGAAGTTGGATTTCTAGACTTAAAATGTTTTAAACTACAATCAAAGGAATAAATCCTACTTGATCATGAGGTATGCTTCGTCTTGAAGATTCATGGTTGGAAGTACAGCCTAATGTAAGCACAGCTGTAAGGCTCCAAACAGAACACCCATCACTGAGAATGCTCAGTTAAAGTCTGAACTCTACATTCAAAAAATCGCTCAGCTAACATTTCTGAAGTACATTTGAATAAGTGCTATCAGAGTCATGTGCCAACGAACACCATTAAACACAATCTGAGTTGTTTGCTTGCCATCAGTAAAATATAACAAGCTAAAGCATGCACACTAAAAGTTCAGGTCACCTAATGAAATACACACATCCACAGAGTTTCTGAATGTGTGCTTCTGGCGATGATGAGTTTACAAATAACTTCTGAATTTCAGTCACTCTTTGACGAATAAGTAACAAGTAGCAGGAACTCACTTACATGAGAATTGTGGCTCCATTTATGAGAAAGGACCTGTCAGAGCATCTGTGCTCGTGTTTGAACGCATATGTGTGCACTTACCTAGATCACATTTATAATTGTAATAACTCATGACCATGTTTTTCCAGAACTAGGACTAGGCAGTGCACCCACTCCACCAAAAGCTGAATCTGCAGCACAGATGTGATTTTAAAAATGGGTAGAGCAGTGCTACTTCTGCTGCCCTATTATACCTTCGTTTTCTCTAAAACACAAATCTAAACCCATTGTAGTCCTTGCCAAGGTTCTCTGAGTACAAACAGCTCCCAAACTAAACTACACAAAATTTTTAACATCTTTGTTTACCTCCAGTAAACATCCTTGTAGGAGTCCATTGGTGACATGCATAGAACAATGTTCTGATGCATTTTTTCTTTATTTTCATGTACATGTCTCCTATTGTGTTGAGTCTCAGAAGTTGATTACAGAAATTACCAATGTGTATTTTACCAAGTTATAAAATAAATAAATTACATGATTTTTGTAGAGAGTATGTCAACAGTCATTAGACTACTGTTCATTCCAAATGGTAACTTTATATTTAGATTGGAAAACTATTGGTCTGTAGAATTCTGCCAACACATTCCATTTAGACTCCTACAATGGAAAAGAGGACACAGCAGAGACTCTTCCCTCTTCATTCCCTGACCCTGCTGGCTCCAGTCTGGTGAGTTCTATTTAAATAGCCTGAATTCTCAAAGGATCTGTACTGTGGCCATGTTTCCAATCTCTTTTCATACATTTTTATGTCATGATTTGGCCTCTCACATTAAAAAAACCCATTGGTTTCAAATATAATACTCACCCCAATCTAGTTCCTACTACATTTTTCATATGTTTTTCTAATTGCAAACATCCTCAAAAACCATTTATGGAATGATTTTTTTCAAGATTATTTTTATTACATTGGAAGATTTTCTCCAGAGATTATAGGCTTATTTCTCTAAACAAGCTGCTTGATTTATTCTTCATATCGACTCCACAAAATAGACTATGTCCAAAAGCAGGCACATATTGCTAGAGTCAAGACTAAATATCACATATCCCTGATTCATTTTAGGATTTGGGAGATAGCAAAAAAAAATAATTCTGAGAATTTCAATTATCACTTCATTAATTCAACCAATATTCTTTAGAAGAATAGTATTATTGTATAAGAATGTAAGTATTCCTTAGAAGATTAATTATTGTATATTAAAAGTAAATTATAAATTATCTTTTCTATAGACATATAGAATAAGAATTGATGTGTATGGAATTCTATGCCTCCATCAGAAAGAATGACATTGCCCCATTTGTTAGGAAATGGAAAAACTTGGAAAAAATTATATTAAGTGAAGTAAGCCAGGCCCAAAGAAACATAGGTCCCATGGTTTCCCTTATTTGTAATACCTAGTAGATGTATGAGTCAAGCGGAAAAGGTCAGATAATGTGATGTCAGGAATATGAACCCTTAGATATGTATTTTAATGTTTTTTTTCTTTCATGCATGTGTTTCTAACGCATTTATAAGATTATCTCTTGTTGCTTTGTATGTCCCTCCCCCATAGTATAACCCCTGCTTTCACTATATTTGATGTCAGTATAACTTGTGGAGGAGATGGGGAAAAAACAGTTGTTTAAGGATACAGGTGGACCTGTTGCAACAATGAGAAGTACAAGTTGTCATGTCCAAAACGAGCTTTACAACGTCGGTTCGGGGGGGGGGGGGAGGGGGAGAAGGAGAAGGATTGGGATTGGGAGGGAGGGGGGAGGCTGGGAAGGGATGTGAAGGGTAAACAAAGGAGGAGGCTGCAATGCTTGGTAAGAAATGTACACATTATCCTGCCCATGTAATTGTAACTCCTCTGTACAGTATGTTCACAAATAAAATTAAATTAAATTAAAAAAAAGAATTGATGTGTAAGAAAATAACTACAGTGAAGTGTTATTCATATTATAATTGACCTTCTGAGAACAAGATTCATAAAAGAGAGACTAGTCCTAACTTTAAGAGACAAGGTGAAATATTGCACAAATACAATCAAAAGTCAAAATAAAACAAAATATCACCACATTTCTTTTGATTAGGAGAACTTGATGTATCTCAATAAGAAAACATATAATTTCAAAATATTTTGTCAGTTTTAGAGTAAGCAAAAAAGGAAGCTAAAAAGATATCTCTATTATATAACCATTGTGTTAATCTAATTCTTGTGAATAGGTAAGACACACTAAGGAGTCTATCATAAAAAATAAAAGAAGTTGAATGAATTATGCAGGATTATATAAGGTACTGAGGAAGATAATACTGACTTTAATATCAATTTTCCTTCCTTTAATATAAACTGGACTGGCTTTTTCTGATATTAAATATGAGTCTGTCTCTCTGACTACATCTCTTTCTCTTGATCTATCTGATTCTCTGTGTCTTTGTTTCCCTGTTGCCATTTGTATATTTCTATTTCTCTCCCTTTTTCTGCCTCTTTGCTCTTTGTCTCTCTGTCTCTTTCTTTGTATATATGTGGTGTGTGTGTGTGTGTGTGTGTGTGTGTGTGTGTGTGTGTGTGTGTGTGTGTGTGTGTGTGTGTTCTATCTCTTGCCAATAGAAAACTGGAAGGATTCAAGAGGCAGATAGATTTTACTCATTAGCGGAGAAGTTAAAATTTCATGAGCTGGGGTTTAGGATAACTATACATAGTTATTTAGGCTGTCTAAACCTCTGAGGCTCACGTTTCATGATATGACATCTTTGAAGTGATAAAAGAAGACAATTCTCGACCCAGAATTCTATAACCAATAGAAATAGTATCCAAAATATAGGGAATAAATATTGTTGGGACAAATGAAAAGTGAAATAAGACTTGCATTACTGGAAATTCATTAGGCAGAATGAAATTATATAAGATGAAAACCTAGGAATCTACAAAGGAATAAAGAGCATCAACAATAGTAAATATTCTCTCTTTTTAAAGATAAGTTACAATAAATAATGATATACTTCTTAGACAAAATTCTATAAAACAATGAGAAACAAAAATCAACAAATATTGTAACATTCTTACCTGAAATGTTAATGATATAGTATTATTTAAATGCAAAGTGTGAAAAGTTAAATATTTAATGTAAATCTTACTGAAACTCAAAAATATGAGACAAAGTTACTAATAACAAGTCAACAGAAAAAATACAATTGTACCCAATCAAAAGAAAGGAGGAAGCCTGGGCTATATTTCTACTGTCCTCTTAATTCCTTTTATGTATTTGCTTCCTGAGCCTAGCTCTATTATTAAAATCTGACTGTTACTGAACAAATTAAAAAAAGAAGAAGAAAGGAGGAAACAGGAAAAATATAGGTTAAAGAGAAAACAAATAGAAAGATAATAAACTTGCAAAAAATATAACAACCAACACATCAAATGCAAATGGTATAAATATTCTAATTAAACATTGGACTTTCTGAGATTAGAGAATAAAACCCAACTCAACATGCTCATTCCAAGAAACTTTCTTCAAACGCAAATATTAGTATAAGTTAAAAGTGGCAAAATGAGTTAACACATAGATGCAAACACTAAGCATAAAAAAGTTAGAGCTGTTATATCATCATAGAAATGCACCTCAGAACAAATATATTAACAGGGATAAGGAGAGATATTAATGATAAAGGAGTCAAGAGAATACGCTCTCAAAAACAATACTTGAAACAGTATACAATTTGAAAAGAGACATATGTAAACCCAAATCAGTTTCAACACACCCTCTGTCAATCATAGATTTAAAACAGGTAGACAGAAATATTATGGAAAATTATTAAAATAAAATACAAAGCTTATAAATTTGGGCTTGTCACATTAAATAACTGAAATAGAGCCTACATGACAATAATAAATAACAACCCTCCATCCCTTTCCAAGAATACTTCAGTGCATTTCTTTATAGTGAGTAACAAATATAAGTCCCTCAATCTTTGAATTCTTCTATGTTTTGTTGGAAACTCTGATTACACACACACACACACACACACACACATACACACACACACACACACACACACACACACACACACACACACTTTCCTTTGGCAGATAAGTTTTATGAACAGTGAAATCCCTATAGATCTCAGGTTGAACCATACATAGCACACAACAATTTACTTCAATAAATTTCCCAAGGTCTGGGTTGTAGTTTAACAAGCATCTGAGAGGCTTAAGCAAAGAGGCCCTATATGGAGGATAGACCACCAATCAAAGTGTAAAACACATAGCCATGTTACCTTGAGGTAGAACAGTTCTTAGTTCTAAGCTCCAGGGGTCTACTTGAAGCCAACTCTCTCCTGTTCTTCATTAATATCCCTCCCTAATAATTGCTTTTACAAGCAAGATTGATAATTTCTTACCTTCTTATTATCTGAGTCTGGTCTGGGACTTTGGTTCAAGTGGTAGTATTGGTGATGTCCAAGTTCAAAGTCCTTAACTGACAAAAAAACAAAACAAAAAAAAACCCTCATTCATTTCTTAGAGGGAGCTGAATCTAAGAAAGAGAAAATGAAAGAGATACTAAAAGAATTTAGAAAGAATATATGTCAAGTGGAGGGATTGAGCACAGCAATGTGTAAGGACTGAGTAGAAAAAAGAGGAGAGAAAATTTATTAAATGTATAAGAAGAAAAATGCATAAAGTAGAGAAAGAGGAGGAAGAGAAGGAGAAGGAGAAGGAGGAAGGAAGGAAGGAAGGAAGAAAGAAAGGAAGGAAGGAAGGAAGAAAGGAAGGCAAAAAAAGAAAAAAGAAAGAAAGTTATTAATTAGACATTAACATACTAGGAACAGGTTAAATTAAGGTTGGATTTGGGAATTTTAGCAGAGAGACACAGAGATGTTACAAGCTAATATGCTAAAATAAAACCAGGATGCATTGAACTACAGTCAATAATATGTATGCCATGCCACTTTGGAATTAAGTATATTAATGTCTACAACTAATTTTCAATTGAACTAATGAATTGATGGATGAAAAGAAAAATATAGTAAGATATTTATTATTGTATTTGTCTGTTAGATACATAGATATTTACAGTTCTTTCTATTTTTGTATGATTGAAAATTTATAATGAGGAAAGGGAGAGCGATCATTGCATTGACATTAGACAGACACCTTTGTGAAGCAGTTTTAGTGCAGGGTAAATGTGAAAGAGACAGTTAAGTTTTAAAAGATAGCTAAAAATGAAAGTTGTTAGCTACTTTTTCTAAGTTTGATAAGTCAGAAAGACATAGGATTTGATCCAGGGAGGGAATGCAGACTGAGAAATGCACAGTAATTAGAGAGAGGTAATACTTGTTCGCTTGTTTGCTTTGTTCAGTCTAGTTTTCAGTGAAAGATTTAAACTATTTTTGGTTTGTGGGGAAGGAATCAGTAGAGAAGCAAGTTACAATGTAATTTTCTCCACTTCCTAACACTAAAAGCCTTTTCTAAGGTACTACTGAGGCCAGTGTAGGACCCAAACGATCAACCATTTCCTCCTACTGATTACAGGGGTCATAATGAATTCCTGTCACTCCCATAATAAAAGGAAGGTAAACAATGGAAAAAGTGTGTGTGTGTGTGTGTGTGTGTGTGTGTGTGTGTGTGTGTGTGTGTGTGTGTGTGTGTGTGTGTGTGTGTGTGTGTGTGTGTGTAAGTTTTACCTGATATGAGAGCCTTTGGAAATGGAAACCTGAAGAACTAAGGAAAACTGTATCTTCATGCTTAGACTCAGTGAAGCAGAAATGGGTTTGGGGAGGAAAACTGTATAATCTGATGGCAGTAAAGTGAGGAAGGGGGCATCCATCAGTATCTGTTTGTTCAGATTCTTCTCCTCTGTGTACAACATTCCTTTCTCTTTGTATATGGCAGAATACCCAAGGTATTTATTTTTTGGTGGAGGGAGAAAGGAGAAGGTCAGAGAGTTACATTTCTAGGTTTTCTGGCTTGCTTTAGGGAAAAGATTTCTAGGTATGCATTTCCTGTTACCGCTCTCCTAGTGGGCTTTCTGTTGTAACAATGGAAACAATCAACTTAGTAAGAGAAAAGGTTTTCTTTTGTTCTGAGTTGGAGGTTAGTCCTGGTCAATTGGCCCTGTCCAGTTGCATAGAAGAACAAGAAGTGTGAAGCAGAGAAATCTGCTCACCTACTGGTAGCTGGTAAGTAAAAGAGAAGAAAAGCCCATGTATCCCTAGTCTCACTGGAGAGAGCACCCCCCAAAGACATAAATCCTCCCACTAGACCTCTTTTTTAAAGGTTTCTATCATTTGCTACTCAGTAGCAAACATTTACTACCTGGGCCTTTGGGGGACACTTCAGTTCTAAACTACTATTACACCAGCTTTGGGGGAAGATGAGGAAAGAAAATAGGAGGATGAGAGGAGGACAGAAAGAACTTTTTCCTAAATCCCTTCCAATCTCCTTTCAAAATATTCAGCCATACTTGAGGATGTCATGTTTCAATCACCACCATTAATAACATTTACCACTAGGGGAAGGAAGAACTGTAAACAGAGAATACCAGCCTGGGTTCCGATTTAACGAATCTATAGTCCTAGCAAATATCCCTATTTTAGCTTGAGTTGTGAAATCACACCCAACTATGCCCCTCTCTCCCAATTCATAAGAGTGTGTGGATATCTGTCTGAATGCTGACAGGTTCTGCAAACCTTTGAGTCTTCCAGCCTGGTAGGTTTCATTTCAAGTAGGAGCTCCATGTTATTTAGTCATGTGATTTGCGGCAAGATATTCTCTAAGCCCCAGTTTTCTCAACTGCTAAGTGGGAGTAATAAGAATTCCTCCTTCACAGGGTTGTTATGCAGATTAACTGACAGGATGCATGCACAGCACTTAATCAGCTCTGGCACATATGAAGCTCTCAGTAAACAGAGACAATTATATAGACATTTATAAACTCAGTGTTCCCATTGTCTCCTATGAAACCAGGAAGAGACTTTGTGAAGATACATGTGAATGGCTTGATAGAATACTTGGCACTGGAAAAATGAGGTACCAAATTGAAAATTGCAGGTGCCCAGACACTATTCTTCTTCTCAGACATAATTAACTTGGGCTGGGTTATAGCTTCTGCCAAGAAAAATGACTACAAGTTGCTCCCTGTCTGTTCATCCTGAAGGTGTCAACTAAAGTGCTACCTGCCCAGACGAGTACCCAGCGGCTCAGATGGGACACCCTGAAGGCAAAAGTCTCCTTCTAACTTCCTCCAGCCTCACAAGTCTGTTGTCGATCTTTGTTTCCAAGAATTGCATTCTCCAAACCATTCTCCTCCTCCTCCTGCTCCTCCTGCTGCTGTTAGTGCTGACCAGATTCCTTCAAAGCAGACTTACTTCACAAGCAGTTTCTATGAAGCTTCCAAATCAGACATGCTTTTACAGCCATGAAGTAGCAAGAAAAGACCTTTATTCCTCAAGACTCCCTGAATATGAACTCCAGATGAGATCAAAGGTAGCTCTTGGGTGGGAATTGCAAATAGGAGACTGGCATCTTCAGCATTGTTAATACTCCAGGAGCAATGAAAATCCACATGTAAAAACAAACACTCCCATTGAAATAAAAGACCCCGGTGTGTCATCCTCTTTCTATTAACCCATGGGTGCATTCTCCTCTTTACCTCATTGGGAAATTTTGCAAGTCTTAGGGAAACTAGAATTAAATGTATCCATCTTAATTCGATGTCCAAGAAGGATATCTATGTACATATATATGCATATATGTATATATATATTGAAATGGAGATTGTAAAGTAATGTTCTTCATAATTCAGACTGAAACTGAATACCCCTTCCCCCCACCAACTAAAATATGGCTTTATAAAGCCAGGATGGGGAATTTTTCCCCCTTCACAGGGAGTGAGACAAAGAAGGACAGACTAAGCCAGGGTGGGAGAAAAGTGAAATATAATCTAAAGACCTTGGCTTACAATAAAAAAAAAAATGACCCACTGGCTTGAAAACTACTGAAGTCTTCCCCAATTCCTGGGGAGATTTTACACATATTTCTTCTGACTTAGGTCAAGGTATTAGAAAGACTTTCTGAAAGAGTGGAACTGATTAACTCAAGCTCTTACTCAGACTGATCCAGACAAAGGATAATGATACAAAAGAATAGGTTGTGATATTGGAGCAAAGAAGGGGAGGTTTAGGGTTTCATGGTACCAATAAGCTTAGGGCTTTTATTTGCAGCTGAATCCTTGAATTTCTAGTTTAGTAATTCACCAGTTTGCTAGGCCTGGACAAAGGGAATGGGATCTCCTGGTAACTGGTTAACATATTCCCCTTGCAAAACCAGACTCTCTCCCTCTCTCTTGCTCTCTCTCAGTTTCTCTCCCCTTTGATTTAGTCAAAATTACCAAAGAATTGACTGTTACAAGCAAAGTTGCTTCATCCACTACTGTCTCTCTGTATGTAATTCTTTTATGAATTAAGAAGCAGCTGCATACATCATTGCTCTTTCTTCCTAAATACATGTGCGTTCTTCCTACAAACAAAAGCATTCTTTTACATAACCTCGGTATAATTATTCAAGTTAGAACATTTGCCATTGATATCATTTTATTTTTTTCTTTTTATATCATTTTAATTTTAAATTAAGTCAATAATCCAACTGTGCCATTTGTACCAGGGACATCCTTTGTATGTTTGTTTCCAGTCCCAAATGGAATGGAAGAGCGTACAGTGTGTTCAGTCACCAGATCATGTTGGTCTTATCAAAGTTGTCTTTAATTAGGGTTTCACCAAGTCCTCCTCTTTTTCGCCCGAGAGTCTGACATGCTCCAGGGTAACAAGAAGTTGTCCAAATGAGATCCGATTTTGCCAAGCCTGGATCTCTCTCTACAGCTCAAGTTTGTGCTCTATTGGGGCAGATTCCTGGCAGCTCCCGAAGCCCAGAATTATCACCCTCCATAGTTGCTCATGGAACAAAACTTGCTTCCCTGCCATCATCCAACCTCCATTTGTCTTAATCAGTCACGGTCTGTTATAGTCACAAAAGTGCTGACCCATAAAAAACAATCTGTTCAAAAATCAGATTGTTTTCCTTTCGAACACCCATCAACACCCTTGCTATGTAAAACAACATGTCTGCTTATCTGGCCAGAAAGGAAAGAAGAAAGGAACAAAGGCACGATTAAGATGACATAAAAATATTGAGAAGTTCAATGTTTGTTCTTGAGTAAAAAGAAAGTTACTCCCAGCTCCCTACAGCCCTTACTTATACTCCTCATCTCTTTGTATGTGTTAAACACCTCAACAAACAAGTACAATACTTGGTTCTTCATAAAATACTTGGAGCCACACACAATAAAAGTTTTATTGTTCAAGGTTATATTTCCTGAGTTCTTTCCCAAAGCTAAATAGCTAATAAATTCATACGGCAGTATTCTATGAAATAGCAAGGAATTATTAGTAGTCACAGCATATGTGAGATATTTTATAATCCGCCAAGAAAAATCATTATTTTGCAATGGCTTATAGCTGTTTTGTTTTGTTTTGTTTTCCAGTAAGAAAATAGGCTGCCATGAGATCACTATCAGAGGAGGAAGATAACATAAAGATAAGAAACAGTCTAGTCTCCCCTTTGATAAATACCAATCATGAAATTCAGAGAGGTTAGATGAGCTTCCCAATGATACACAGCTAACAAATAAGAGAACAAAGGGAAAAAGTATTGTAAATATCCTGACAAACCACTCAATAACCTTGGCACTGGGGAATGAGCAAAAGGACATTCAGAGCCTATTAAAGCTGTGTTAGAAAGAAGATTTAAAAATTAAGTTCTATTATAGATTCATTAGAAAATAGCCCAACTGAAATCAAGAACTGAAATTACTCTTTTATTTAGAAAACAACTTACAATGCGAGTTTCTTCATTGATATTGTATAAAGTATGTATTTCTTCAATGGTGAAATCTTAAGTTTTTAGAGCAATTTACACTAAGGCCAAAATCTTTAATTGTTTAGAAGACCTTAATTAAAAAAGGATCCTTGTCGATCCTTAAGTTAACCACTCTAAACTAACTGTCACATTAAATCATTGCTTTCCTCTGCTAAAGCAGACCTGGAAATTCTTTTCTAAAAGCTCTAGAGAGATAGAAAACCTCTCATAAGCATACCCAAGCACTACTCATACTGAAGAAGGCATCTATTAGACATCATATGGATGCCTGCACTGCAGAGAGAATGGGATATTGCAGCTGGTGAACAATATCTGAGGAAGGATTGTAATCTTAATAGTAAAATAGTACACAAATAGACCTGAAATGTTATTAGTGATGATCTACACCCCATTCTATAGGCAATGCTTTGCTACTTATTCAAGAGACAATTGGACCTTTACCTACCCACTTTCAAAGAGGGAACTCTGTGGCAACCTTCTTGGTCTCTGTCTTCTGTAATTGAATTGTGCCACTTTGTGTTTTCCTTGGCATCTATAAGGTCTCCCAGGTGGTTGAAACTTGGTTCAGGAGTATTAATGGAATCCTCAGAAACTTACCTGTGGAGTAAAATGGGAACAAACCATTTTCTTTATTTTATTATGTACTTTATCATCGTTATGTGGTTGTACAAAGGGGTTTCAATTCAACAGGTCAGTTTGACCTGTTTTCATCATGCTCTTCTATCTTTTCTACCCCCCTCATCCCCTCTACCTTCCAAGTTTCATTTTCACATATGTACATTGAATATTAGCACCCCATTCATCCACCCTCCTTCTCTCCACCTTCTCTCCGGTCCCCTCTCCTTGACTTCTCCCTTGACCCCATGACAGCACATGTTTAGTCCATTTGTGAAAGTCTAAATTTGTTGTAATAAATCATCGTCAGATAGAGGAGGACACTGGAAAAATAAATTTTCCATACACTTGGTTATGAAGCCAAGCTGGAAAGTCATCATTTGACTCTTGCCTAGTCTCTAAATTCCCTGTAGACAGAAAAAAATATTCAAGTCCAAGTGCTACTGTTAACTGTATGATGTTGGAAAATGAGTTAACCTCTTCAAAAATTAGGTTTTGTAATAACCTTCATTGAAAAAAATCTGTAGAGATCTGATAAAGAATAAATGTCATGTTCTTAGAAGATTCTTTTTTTCAAAATATTTTTTAATTGTGAAAATACTGTACAAAGGGATTACAATTACATGGGCAAGGTAATGAGTACATTTCTTATCAAGCATTGCTACCTCCTCCTTTGTTTCCCCTTACTATCCTTTCCCACCTCCCCCACTCCCACCCCTCACCAAAGTTGTAAAGTTCATTTTTGGACATAATGTCTTGTACATTTCATTGTTGCAATGGGTCCACAAATTATACCTACATCAAATACAGTGAAAACAGGGGTTATACCGGGGGGAGGGATATACAAAGCAACAAAGAAATTCTTAACCAATGAAGTTTCCTAAAATTACCTAAGGGACTTTCCTAGGTTCATTGGAAACTAAATGTGAGAATAAAATAACTTGTTCACTATCAAATGAGTCAAAAAGTATTAGGCTTTGTTACATTCAGTCTTCAACTTTCCCTTTTATTGAAAAATGAGGCTTTCTTTTCTATTCTAGGGAAAAAAATCTTCTGCAGTGACTACATCAGTAGATTTATGGTTCTAGAGGGAAAAGAATAAACTGCCTGGAAAAGAAAAAGTTTCCTCTCTGATTGTGGTTTGAATATAAGGCTTTGCTAAGGACTTAAAAGCTGAATTGCCAGCTGATAAATTTATTGGAAGTGATCGGGTCCTGAGGGCTTGACCTAAGCAATGAATTAGGATTCATGTGACTGTGAATCAAATTGATAGATTCATGGTTAAATGTCTGTTGTAAGGTAGCAAAAACTGTGGAAGGTGGGGTCTGACGAGGCATTCGGGGTTGGGGGATGTGTTTTGAAGGGTATATCCTGTGTTCACCTCTTCTGTCTTGATATCTTCAATCTGACTGCTATGAAGTGAGCCACTTTCTGTGCCCATATGCTCCAAATCATGATGCTTTCCCTCAAAACACTCAGGTCCAAAAGCAATAGAGCCAAATGATTATGAACTGAAATTATGAGCCAAAATATATCTTCCTCCCTTAAGTTGTTTTCTCAGGTATTTTGCCAGTGACAAAAAGTGACTGACATATCTTCTCCATTGGCCATGGAGCTTTAATAGGGGATTTATAACTTCAATCAAAATACTGAAGAAGATTTACATCTAAGGAAAGGAATGAACATCTCCTTAGTACTCCTTACTACATAAAACTTTTACTGTCCTGTACGCTCAAAGATCCTGGAAGTAATTCACACACACACTAGTTTTCATAAGCATCTATGCTGCCCACAGGGCCCATTGGGTAGAAGCCAATTGGGAAAATTTCAAGTTACTACAGAGATTGGCAGATACTAGAAACTTGCTAGCTAGCTGAATACTTATGATTCATCCTTGTCTTCTTAGAATATGCAAAATCAAGCCAAAATCAAAGAGACATTTTATGTAATATTTTCTGATGCTAGCTGGCATCTATCACTACCCAACAGCATAGATACACATTCATTGTCAGGAAAAACTTCAGAGTTTGATAACTGTCTATGGAAATTTACCTCAACTAAGAAGTATTTCTCTAGATACGTATTCCCAGAAGCAATGGGATGAATAACCTCAAAAATTTTCCTCCTAGAATCTAGGATTCAATAGGAAAAAATATGTCTCCGAGGAAATATTTTCAATTAGCCTTGCTCAGACAACGCAGTGATATGTCAAGTCACATCCCAGCCAAGTTCACTGATTAGACCTTAGAGGATGTTAAATATTCTCTCTGCAGGATGTGGTGTGGGGACTGGATTTTAGGTCAAAGTTCAGTTTTCTCCATGGATGTATCAACCAGCCAAGGACCTCAGGGAAAACTCTTCAGTCTGCCAATGTTCAATTTCACTCTCTACCAACTGTCATTTCTGACCTGTTGGGTAAGATTCTTCCGGCCCTTCTGTCTGAGATGCAGGTTAGTCTGTCACAAGCCTCCAGCATAGACCACATCCTCTTTGCCAAGACACTCCTCCCTTGGCCTGTCTCAGCCCCATTTCACCCCTCCAGCTAAGGTAACACCTAGTTATAAACTAAGTGTCAAAGCATTACCTGTTTGAAAGGAAGATGCCTTTGCTTGTTGAGACACACCTTTTTTCAGGCGCCCTGAGGCCCAGAAGCCAGGTGGAAGAATCACTGCCACTAAATTCTTGGTGGTCCAGTCAACTAGATTCATGTGTAAGGCATCCTTAAGACAACACACACACACACACACACACACACACACACACAGACACACACACACAGACACACACACACACCTATAGAGGGTTGAATAGATTGAACTTGCTAAATACTCTCTTACAAAGGATTGCAGTCCTAAGAGGAAGGTATTACATAAATGTAAATTATGGTATTATTAATATGAATCTATACTCAGATCTGTAAACATTGATCTGGCTCAGAAAGATCTTTCCGCCAAAGTCCAAAGGACACTGAATAATATCTTTCTGGCAATTAATTTTCCAATCAAACTGATACTAATGATTGAGATGATGAGAAGATGCTCACATGGTGAACAGAAAGGAGGAAGGTTTTTGCAATGTATGAAAGCATCAGAAGATGAAGGGAATCTTTATCCCCTGAGACTCTGTTACAATAGTAACAATGAAGCCATCCACAAAAGCTCTTTGTGAAGATTTCTGCCATTCTTTCAACAAATATTTGTGTTCTAGTGTGTTATGTGCCCAGCAACTATGCAAAAAACCAGACACTAAGGTAAATAAGTCAGGTAAATAAGTCTCATTTCCCACTCCCAGAGAGTGCCTACTCTCTTACCACATTGTTTACACTTTGCAGAGTATCAGAATCACCTGGTTACTTGTGGGAATTCCCATGTACTCCCCTAGAGTAAAGGTCCAAGAAAAAGGTATAGGGATTTTTATGACCAGCAGGCATCTCTGATGATTGCAGTTAGGATTAACCAAATTCAGAGAAAAATTAGATTAGAGACACAAGCATCTAATGAATATGAGAAAAAATATTCTCCCTTATAAATAGTAAGTTATATAATTGCTCAGCAGGTTGAGGGCCTCTCATCGAAGCTCCCAAATACAACAGTTTACCGCCTGTCTCAGAAACTCCCACCCAAGTTCTTAAGGCTGTCAATGGAGGAGAAGTAATAAAAACCTGTTAAATACACACCAAAATACATAGACAGGTTCCCCTCAAGAGATTCTAATTTTTTTAGTTCATATCCAGTTTAGAACCATAATTTCTATGTAACTTGTATTGATTAATTTTTTTTCCATAACAAACTTTTATTTTGGTTGGTGGTGGTAGAGCTTGAACTCAGGATCTGGGTACTGGCCTTGAGCTTTTTCACTCAAGAGTAGCATTATACCAGTTAAGCCACAGCACCACTTCCAGTTTTCTTCGTGATTAATTACAGGTAAGACTCTCATGGACTTTCCTGCCTAGCCTGGCTTCAAACCACGATCCCTAGATCTCAGCCTTCTGAGTAGCTAGGATTACGGGCATGAGCCACCAGTGTCCAGCTTCTAACAAACCTTTTGACTTTATCAAGCAAATTTTCTTGATGGTCTTAAATCTTTGGGGGGGAAGTATTTTTGTATTTCTAATCAATACAAAAAAGGAACAGAAATCTTCCCAATACTTTCTACCAAGACCACTTTCCATAAAGAATTTTTGCTTAATAAATTTGTTTAAAAAAATCGAGGCTGGGTGCTGGTGACTCACACCTATAATCCTAGCTGCTCAAGAGGCTGAGATCTGAGAATTGAGGTTCCTAGCCAGTCCACACAGGAGTCCATGAGACTCTTATCTCCAATTAGCTAACAGGAAACCAGAAGTGGAGACAGTGGCTCAAAGTTATAGAGTGCTAACCTTGAACAAAAGAGCTCAGGGACAGCATCCAGGCCCTGAATTCAAGCCCCACAACATACAAAATAAAGAGGAAAGGAAGAAAGGGAAAGGAAGGGGAGGGGAGGGGAGGGGAGGGGAGGGGAGGGGAGGGGAGGGGAGGGGAGGGGAGGGGAGGGGAGGGGAGGGGAGGGGAGGGGAGGGGAGGGGAGGGGAGGGGAGGGAAGGGAAGGGAAGGGAAGGGAAGGGAAGGGAAGGAAAGGGAAGGTGAAAGGAACGGAAAACGGAGAAAGGAAAGGAAAGGTGAAAGGAAAGGGAAAAGGAGAAAGGAAAGGAAATGCAGGATTCCATGTTTGCTTATCCAGGTGGTAAACAAACCTTCTTTCTCTAGATGACCAAATCAGAGATTTTGTTTTGCTCTTTCTTTCCATTTTTGTTTCTTAAGCTCTAAGATTTGATTCCTTCCAGAGTTAAGTAGATGTCTTTGCCAATAATTATAAAACATGTTTCTATGTTTCTTTATAACTGCTTGTTTCTTTCAAAATATAATTATATTGCAAGGAAATTGTAAGGAAAGCATCCAAACATTGTTCAGGAGGAAAAAAATTGATAATCTGGCACAGTGAATAGTACAATGCAAGAACCATACTTTATTTACATGAAGTCTAAGGGAGGGGAAAAATATGCAAAGTGCATTCGAAGTTCTTTGGTGATTTTACATCTGAAATCTTTGTAATATCTAAAAAGAAAGTAATGTCTCAAGTATGGTGTGGCTTACAATAGGCTGAATTCATGATAAACTTATAAGGCAAAACTAAGGCTCTGAAAGTGTTCTTAGTCAAGATCTATTCTTGCATTTATTGCTGAAGCAATCCGTTTATCATTCCTGAGAAATGGGGTCAGTAACATCATTTCATCTTTCTTGGGGCAATTAAGAAGCAGCCTCTTCAAGGAGCCAAGAGAGATAGCTGTCTCCTGAGTTTCATTTTTTTCCCTAGTCCCTTGTTGCTGTAATTTTAGAAAAAATAATGTATTTGAGGTCACTCAATGTTCATGGCCAAACAAAAGCATGTGTCAAGGAAGCGAATAAGCTGTCCCCCAGTGAGCGTGGGCTCACCAAACACTGTTTCGGTGCCTGTGGATGCTCACGGTCCAGGATTCAAGAGAAATGAAGTGGGAATAAATCTAAATCAAGTGAGAAACAAGACTCTTAGGCCTCTTCAAGCACTTTTGCTTAGTGTACCCTCTAACTGTACAAATGTTTTGCTCACTTAGATTGTCAAGGTTGCTTTCTTACTGGTTTCACAATGTTCCTGCTCAGCAGTAAACTTGGTTTTTGGATAGTGCTCAGAGCCATGTCTCAGGAGGCCAGTTATCTGCCAGGGTAAAACCAAAACCTCCTATACATTGGGAGAAAAATAAGAAGTGAATATACTGTCCTATTATTTGCTTATGTCTGTGCTTGTGTTTGTTCATGAAATGCCTTATGGACTAGAAAGAGCTTTGCAAATGCATGAAATCTGACAGTGAGGCATACCAGTATTGGGTGATGTCCATTTTTGTGGCATACCCACACTTATCCCCACTCCTTACTTATGCAAACCTGATTAAATTGCCTTTAGCTAATAGTTTCTGCTGCCATTTGCCCCATTTTCCCTATAATTCTTGAAAAATATATACATTTTAGAGACTCCTTCTCATCTGGAAAAAGAACCACCTATAAAAGAAAATATCAGTACATAACTAAAGTCAGGAAGTAGGAATGGCCTGGTGTATTTTGCATTTGATAGTTCATCATCTGTGCTGTGTAGCTGGTCTTTCTTTTGTAAATATAGTGATGACACTTTCTAAGGGTACTTATGAAGGTTCTTTCTAAAATGGTACCACTTGTCCATGTGAAATATTCCCTAGTTAGGTCTCCCTTTACCAATAATACTGCCAATGGTAACTATACTAATAAATGCCAACCATCTCTTTGTGGGCACATCTTGTCTTATGTTTCATCATCAAACTCCATAGATGTCTTATGAAAATTGAGACTCTTCTAGGTGCCGTAAACTAGTTGATAATAAGGTTCCACATCATCAACATTTATGTTCCTAGAAGCTTTCTTCTATCCTCTTGCATGCATCTTTTGGTAACTTTATCCACACTCATTTCACCCAAGTGTATGTTGACTGCTACAATGATATGCTTTGCACAGACCATTATCCTATGTCAAATATACATAACTAGATTCTCTGCTTAGTAAGGTGTGAGCTTCCACATCTTCTACTCCCTTCATTTCTAAGTACTGCTGTTTTGGTGCCTCATTAACCATAACCAGCCCTCTTCCTGCCTACATCTCATCATTCACAAAGTCCCATAATATTCTCTAGCTTAAACAGCTCTGAAATGCATCTTGATCCCCTTTGGCTTCGCTACTTCTATGTCATCTAGTCATTCCTTAACTGTTTCTTCAAGTATTATGTTAACCTCTTATTATTATCCTCTGTATGAGTCACATCATAATAGACTCTTCAATTATCCAATATTTAGCCACCAAAAATATAGAGTGCTTAGTATCTATCAGGCACTGACCGGGTCCTGGAATCCAATGGTGGGAAAAACAAGACAGTCTGTCTGCTCTTGAAAAGCTGAGATCCTAGTGGGAAGTTAGATAACCTAGCATGTTGCAATCTGATCATGCTGCTTTGCACTTGCTTTTATGTCTGTCTCAATCACTGTGGGGTTTTCTCACTAGACTGAAAGTTTCTTGAAGGCAGAAACTATGACTCATACACTTTTGTATTCCTAACATCTCATACTGTGCCAGAGGATAGGATCATTTTCCTTATGTTTGAATTCAGTCTTCAATTTCACTGACAGAGTCACGTCTTGCTCCTACTGAACTGAAATATTTTCTTATGTCTTCAATGTTGATCCTAATTCTATCCCTTGACAGCATATAGGATCAGTCTAGTCTTAATGCAGATGACAACTTTCAAATATTTGAGATAATTACCATATTCTCTCTCTTTTCTTCTTTAAGCATAATATTCATAAGTGCTTTTAACCATTTCTTGCTCTAGGATTTTCCCCTCTCTACATTTCGATTGTGATTTTTAACAATCCTTAAAAGACTACAAAGCAATTTGAAGACTCTGTTCAGATTTCTCCAAAGAATTTTGGGGATCACTCAGTAAGGGCTTATAAATTGGGAGTGGGATGCATTGATTGAACACCAGACACAAATTAAATTCCTGTAAATTTGTTGTGAAGTTAGATTCTGGAGGTAGACATCAGGCATTGGATGATATTTTATACTAAAGATGTATTTCAAATGTATCTCTGATGTTCTTGAAGGTTATATCTATCTGTATATGATTTCATATCAGCCTGAAGGTTCCCCAGGGTGTGACCAGAAAATCTGATTCTTATTTACATGAAAGGGTAGAGAAGTAGAAGCACAAACATAACTGAAGTTCTTTCAGAATGACACTTTATGTGTAGAGTGAAAACGGAAAGCTTTGATCTGAGAAGTAACAGACTTGGTAGGTGAACCAAAGTACCATCCCAAATAATCTTGGGTAATCTATAATAGAATCTGAAGCATTTGAAGGAATTAATCTGATTCCAAGTCCCAACAGTGATGAAGATGGGAGTTGTAGTCCTAAGACATTAGCCTATGAAGACCTACGCATTGCATTGGAGGGACCATAGTATTTCTCTCTGTAGGCTCTGACAAAATCCAGCTCATGAAATTGCATAAAAGCCACAGACATCTCTCTGAAGGTCATTTCATATCTGACAATATCATCACAGACTAGTGAATGTGCCATGTTCTTTCTTGGGTTATATCTTTGAATAATTGCCTTGTTTTGAAATGCTCTTCTACTTTATATGGAGGCATCTTTATATATAGTGTTTTTATCCCTCAGGAAATGATCTAAATACAGATATGGAGGTACTGAACCTGGGGCAAATTAGAGGGCTCCAGAGAATGCTTGATAACTACAAAAACCAAAGCCAGCACTAGATGTTGCCTTTGAGGATGCCTTGGGTTTAAAACATTTTGGAAAGTAAAACATGTCACCAACTTCAAAAACCTAGGATACAGCCTGAAACAGGAGAAAGGTCCAAAATGCATCAGAGCAAGATAGATATACCAAGTAGTGATAAAACAGGTATAAAAAAAGAATGAAAGCAAGAGACTCAGTATGTCCAAGAACATTACCAAAAGTCTTGGAGCCTTGCAATTGGTTTTTTTGTTTGTTTTTTTCTTGCTTGTTTAACTGGGCAGAGATTTGACACAAATGCTTTACTATTTATATTTTTACCATTTATCTCCAATAAGAAAGCAGTAAACAATAAATATTAAGAAAGATCCTTTTCTTTATGTTTCTATCAGTGGTACCAAGATAACAAACACAACTTCCATAAGTCCATGCCAAGTCATGCCAAACCACACTGATTGTGAATAAGTACATGTAATTTGATTATAATGTGAGTCTTAAAACTTATCTGCTCTCACTGTTCACAATAGCTAGTAAATGGAAACAATCCAGATGCTCCACCACAAATGAATGGATCCAAAAATTGTGGTATCTATACACAATGGAATATTATGCAGCCATTAGAAACGACAAAATAATGGCATTTGCAGGGAAATGGATGGAGCTAGAAGAAATCATGTTGAGCGAGGTAAGCCAAGAGCAAAGAAACAAACAGTATATGGTCTCCCTGATAAGTGGATGTTAAATCCAAAATGTTAGGTGATACGACAAAATTAACAGGACTTAAGAAACAAAGAACTTCCACTTATCTGGTTGAACCACTACTA
Source organism: Dipodomys merriami (assembly GCF_024711535.1). NCBI lineage: Eukaryota > Metazoa > Chordata > Mammalia > Rodentia > Heteromyidae > Dipodomys > Dipodomys merriami. The sequence goes on from NW_027204493.1 coordinate 13,006,965, forward strand.
AATAACCCCATGCTGCTGATCACATGTATGGGTATATGTGTACACCGTTATATGTTATAGACCATGATAGACAATTTGCTCCAGGAAAGTTAGAATTAGTTAGTGACTTTAAATGAGCATCATTATTCCACAATACTGTGAAATTTGGGAAATTATGTAATCATTTAATCACAATAAAAAAAAACCACCAGAAAACTAAAGTGACTCTATGGTTCAAGTGGTAGAGCATGAGACTTGAGCTGAATTGTTCAGGGACAGCTCCCAGGCCTAGAGCCCAAGCCCCATGACTGACAAAAAGAGAGAGAGAGAGAGAGAGAGATCTTTCATGTGATTGTTTCTAACATATTTATAAGATTATGTCTTTGTTGCCTTGTATGTCCCTCCCCCATGGTATAACCCCTGCTTTCACTATATATGATGTTGGTATATGTGGAGGGGAAGGGAAAAAACAAATTGTTAAAACAGGGATATGGGAGGACCCATTGCAACAATGAGATGTACAAGTCATTATGTCGAAAAACGAACTTTACAACTTTGGTGGGGGAGACGGGGGCGGGGAAGGGGGGAGGATGGGAAGGGATGGGAAGGGAAAACAAAGGAGGAGGCTACAATGCTTGATAAGAAATGTGCTCATTATCTTACCCATGTAATTGTAACCCCTCTGTACAGTATTTTCACAATAAAATAAAAAACGTATTTGCTCTGCCTCTGTACTGTCACAGAGATGATGCCATAGGTCTTCACCTTTACTTCAAGCGATGATTGTTTTTACTATCCTTATGAAATTAATTATACACTATACATCATAGACTTGTCTTATATCACCATTTGACTCTTTGTGTATCCATATCTTTAGACTCAAATTGTAATTTGAGTATACTCAAACTGTAATTTGAGTATACTCCAATTGTAATTTTGTGGGGAAATGTTTGCATGTGATCTCTAGCTAGATCTTGAATTCAAGTGATCAGAAAATTTGGAGGCAGAAAAATGTGAAAGTTTATTTTTTCAAACAGCATGATAATTTTACTCAGGAAAGCCTCAAAACAGACTTGTGAATTGTCCATACTTCCTCTAGTATGTTTTTTTAGTGACTGAGAAAAATGTAACAGGTAATTATTTTCACAATTGAATATAGGGAAGCAAATTTCCAAGAGATTTTTCTGCACATTTTCAAAGAATTATGACCTTAACTTAACTATTAGGAAACTGTGTTTGACAATCCATCTGTGAAATGTGCTATTAGTAATATGACAAATGTGTGTGTACTTATAAATCTTTTACAAGATCATCATGGCAATTTAATTTTATTAATGTGACCAATTAATTTGGTGAGTCGCTTGACTGCTTTCCTAGGAGTTTTAACTTCCACAAATTGTAACCTTTGTTTTCTAAATAATGGAAGCAACTAAGGTCATTCTATTTTCCCCACTTTGGATGGGTTGAGAAGCCCTGTGAGCACGTGCAGTGAAACAGTAGAAGTCAGAGCCTGTGAGTTTTGATTTACCTTCACGTCATGACTAAGTCCAAGTACTCAACTAATTTCAGGTTCAAGAAACAGCCACATTTTACCCAATGTAGATTGCTCACTTAGATTTACAGTACTTGCAATTCTGGACCAACTATGGCTTCTTTTTCCTTGTGGTTTTTGTTGTTTCACAAAATTACAGCAAGTAAAGTTTTACCATATCCTAATTTCACCTTTGTAGCTAGAAAACTTCCTCAATTTAATTGGACAATGAGGTCAAATAAGTTATCTTAAGTTGTTCTTTCCTGCCTATACATTCTTCCAATCAAACTGCTAACCAAAAGATATAAGCTTATTTGCTATGCAAGTGTTTTCACATTTTCCATAGCAAAAAAAAAATCTAAAGATGGGTCTATGTCATGTCTTTTCGTCTCATGAAAATATAAGAAATGTTGTAGTTCATTTATCAATGAGTGATTAAAATAAAAGCTACAAACCAACATATCTGGAATATCCCAGTGCTGGCAAAATAAACCTGTGCATATACACAGAAAAATAGAATGTCAAGTTATCAACCAATTCCTTAATGCTAATTATCACTGGATGGTGACATGTTGAATCACTTCTGGTTTCTTTCTTATATGTCACTATCTTGCCTGAAATATTTTTGCTATCATGAATGACTAGGTTTTTTTTTTTTACTGAGTATAATAATCTTTAAAACTTCAAATACAGAAACATACTTTGAATTACAAAAGAACAATAAAGCTCCCTCTATTTTCAAAAGAAATTAAATATTTTAGTAAAATAACTTGGCACTCAGGTGGTAGTTTGGTCTTTCTCAATGAATTTCACCTGAATTGTAGAGCTGAGCCCTAAGACTGGAGAATACTTCGATGAACTGGGAAGTTCTCTTGATTGAGAATGCTTCTATTTAGGTCGACCAGCATCCTGTAGGTGTAGCAAATAAAACCCATACCAAATTCAGCATCTCTTGCCTTGAATATCTGTATTACTTTTTCTAAGTGAAAAGTATACCATCAGCTAAATCTTAAGCTATAGAACTCTATCCCAAAAAAAGGAGATGAGTCACTTTTAAGAAACACAATAGGATTTTCTTCCTTGTAATGAATGCTGAAAGGGAAATGTTTTACTTGTCCCAACAATTCTAGCAAGCTATAGCCCAAAAAATATGAGTAGGATATTCAGCCAAAAGCTTTTTTAAGGCTAGACAAATACCAGCGGCATTAATAAAGGACCAGAAAGACACCTATTGTAGCACTCTTGGGGTTTACAATGTGATTATTGTTTTATGAGAACAGAAAATATCTTGAATGCTATGACAATTTTATGTTTCCTAGGTGTTGGAGAAACTAGAAAGTGAGAGGGGGGTGGTATTCAATGAGGGAAATGTACAGTGGCTGAAAGGCTTGTCAACAAAGCATTTATGAGAATTTTTAATCTCTTGCATCAGAATTTTGCCTCTGTGGCAATGCAGACCTGTAGACATTGAGACATGTGAGTGAAGAGGAAATTTCTGGGGGTGTTATCTTTCCATAGATACTCAAATGGACAACCTGTCTAGCCCATTATAAGAAGAATTAAGTCCCAGTTGGGTGTTCTACATTGCAGCAATAATGTTTCAAGATCTCTCTGTACTTCATGAAACATGTTTTCTCTGTTTCAAGTTCATCAGCTGCCAACTCAGGCTCTGCATCATTAACTATATGGAGCCAACCAGACACAAGGTCAAAATGGGTGACAAATTATTCCCTCATTAAGACTGCAACTACTGGTTAAACACCATCCTCCAGCACCTCCCACTCTCACCCAAACAGGAGTTGGAAAAAAAGGAAGTCTGAATTCAGCCTGTATTTTCTTCTTCAGGCCGAGGTTTTGTGCTTTCCTACACAACCCTGAAAGTTTGACCTCTTCTTTTGACCGTAGAAGCCTAGAGATAATAAAGAAAGATAAAATTTGGCATTTTCCATAACCTTGACTACTCTAATACCTAAATAATGTGATTCCCCCCTTCAAACCAGCAAATACAAGAGTTCTTGAAAGGATGAAAAGAAAAAACTGATTTCTTGCAGATCTAACCCTTCACACAGGATTATAACAAGGAGAATACACAACATACAAGCTACTCCCAGAACAGAGCGTTGGCAGCGCATGGCACACACACTTTGTATGTCTAAAAGGAGCCACTGACAATGGTGGAGAAATCCAGAAAGGATCTGGAAAAATCCTTGACAAGGCCTGCATTCCTTTCAGCCTGTACACCAGGTGTCACACAGCACCAAGCATCATCTTTCACAGCTCAGTACAAACTTGTACCATGGGAACTAGGCCAACTATGATTCCTTTGGGTTTGCCCAGTTCAAACTTGTGAAATGTACTGTCCCCCACCCCCAAACCTGGCCTGTAACTCTACCCCCAACCAACATACCTTCGCTCATGCACATAAACACATTCACGTGCCATCTCAGCCCATCCCACATAGAGCCTCATCAATCATAAAGAAGCATTTTAGCTTTCATTCTAAAACTGTATTACAAACTGCACAGTATTTTCTAACTTTTGAGTTACAGTCACTAACAGTAGTGTCATGCAGTCAACACCTTTGCTGTTGTCACAAAACCACAAGGTTCACGCTTTTTACAACTATACTAGCTTCTGTGTTTCTCCAAATGGGAAGAATACTGATCAGATAAACTGATTGTCTGGTACCAAACATTTAAAAAGAAAGTCAAGGAAAAAATTTTTTTGGAAAAAAAGCACTAGTTTTTTGTTTGTTTTGTTTTGTTTTATTGTGAAAATACCATACAGAAGGGTTACAATTACATGAGCAAGGTTAATGAGTACATTTCTTATCAAGCATTGTTGCCGCCTCCTTTGTTTCTCCTTGCCATCCCTTCCCATCTCCCTGGCACCACCCCTCCACACCCCCTGTCTTCCTCCCCATCCCCGAGCCAAAGTTGTAAAATTCATTTTTTGTCTTGTACATCTCATTGTTGCAATAGGTCCACCTATATCTCTATTTAAACAATTTGTTTTTTCCCTTCCCCTCCACAAATTATACCAACATCAAATACAGTGAAAAAAGATGTTATACCATGGGGGAGGGACATATAAAGCAACAAAGAAATATCTCATAAATATGTTAGAAACAATCACAAGAAAGAAAAAAAACATTTGAATACTTATCTTGGGGTTCATTTCACCTAACATCAACTTAGCTGACCTTTTCTGCTTATCTCAGAATATACTAGTTATTGCAAATAAGGGAAACCATGGGACCTACATTACTTTGGGCCTGGCTTACTTCACTTAATATAACTTTTTCCAAGTCTTTCCATTTCCTAACAAATGGGGCAATGTCATTCATTCTGAAGGAGGCATAGAATTCCATTGTGTATATTTTCTTGATCCATTCACCTACTGAGGGACATCTGGGTTGGTTCCATATCTTAGCTATGGTAAATAATGCTGAGATAAACATAGTTGTGCTGGTAGCTTTAGTGTGGTCTTATTTGTGATCACTTGAGTAAATGCCCAAAAGTGGGATTGCTGGGTCAAAGGGGAGCTCTATGTAGGGTCTTTTGAGAAACCTCCATACTACTTTCCAAAGTGAACAAGTTTATACTCCCACCAACAATGCAGTAGGGATCCCTTCCAGCATCTGTTGTTATTAGCGTTCTTGATTATAGCCATTCTAACTGGGGTGAGGTGGTATCTCAATGTTGTTTTGATTTGCATTTCTTTTATGGCTAGAGAGGTTGAGCATTTCTTCATGGGTCTATTGGCCATCCTTCTTTCCTCTTCAGAGAAGTTTCTCTTTCAGTCTTTAGCCCGCTTATTTATTGGGCAACTGTTTCTTTGAATATTTGTTGTTGGGGGTCTTAATGTTTTGAGTTCCAGGTATGTTTTAGAGATGAGACCCTAGTCCGTTGTATGGCCAGTGAAGATCTTCTCCCAATCCGAAAAGCACTATTTTTACCAAAATTGATTGTCCATGACTCTATTGTAACTAAGTCATAGTTAAAGACTGAGGTAATTATATGGTGGTTCTTACAGCATCCTTGTTTTTGTGATTTGCGTTGCCTGGGTTTTTTAAAACTAGAAAATTGAGATGACATATTTCACTTCTTTTAGAATCTGTTAATACCTTCCACTTCCTGGTTGTCAAGTAGATTGTCTAGTTGTTCCGTGGATATGGAGCCAGCTAAACTCCTTCAGGCTTGGGGCAAATATTTCCAAGGTCCTGCAATTTTTCCTGCCATTGTGATTAAGTCCTTCTCCAAGAATTGTTCTCAGATGGAGGAGAAGGCCTTCCTAACAGTTGAGGCTTCCCCTTGGGAGTAGCCTGCACCTCATAGCTGATAGATGTGAGAGGACAAAAACCCAGCTCCCCTGCCTCCACTTGGGATACTCTAACAGGACATTGCAGCTTTATAACTTCCCATAAGATTAGTCAAAGATTCTGTCTCAATTACATTACAGTGCAAATTTTCTTTGACCTCTTGTTTCCCTAAACCCTCATAGATATTCCTAAAATGATACCCAGGTGCACCTGTGAGCAAATCTTCTCTTAGGGGGTTTTCCCTAGGGAGCAGAACCTAAGATAGTTCCCAGATGTTGTTCTGGGAACCAGAGTCTAAACAAATAAGAATATTGAGATAGCTGGATCTCACTGTCTGGTCAGAAATGCAACCCAGTGGTAGGACATGCACAGGTTGTCTTCAGACTGCAATGAAATCATCAAAAAGTTCACAGTGGTAAAACAAAGGGCCCTTTGGGAGGAAGGGAGGGAAGGAAAGAAGGAAGGAAGGAAGGAAGCAAGGAAGCAAGGAAGGAAGGAAGGAAGGAAGGAAGGAAGGAAGGAAGGAAGGAAGAGAGGGAGGTAGGGAGGGAGGGAGGGATGGAGGGAGGGAGGGAGGGAGGGAAGAATGGAGGGAAGGAGGGAGGGAGGGAGGGAGAGAAGGAAGGCAGGAAAGCAGGAAGGAAGGAGGATAAATAGTACTAACGAATTTCTAAATGAGAAACAATTATCCTTTCTTTTGTAGTCTCTAGATTTCTTATAGAATCTTAATTTGCTGTTGCTACTATTATCGAATAAAATTTTTCATTGTTAGCATGAGTGTTGTCATTCATATTTACATTGTATAATATCAATTTTAAATTTAAAGACAAGATTATTTAACACATGCTCAAAGTCAAGTTATAGTCTAATTAGTTGTGTTCCTCTAAAATGTATATTAAAATCCTAGCGCCGAGGTGATAGTATTTGCCTTTGGAAAGAGGTGATTAGGACCTGAGGACGGAGCACCATGAATGGGATTGGGGTCCATACACTCATTCCACTATTTGGTGATGACACAGGGAGGAGATGTGGTCATCTCTGAACTGAAAAGTGGACCTTCACCATATTTGTTTTGCCAATGAGTACAGAAAGAGGGGGAACAAAGGAAATAAGTCCTCCTTATCTCTTTTCCTCCAGCATCATTTCAGTTATTAGCTGCTAAAACAAAAAAGTAACACAAAGACACACACACACACACACATTCTGGATTTTTATTATATTTTAATGCCTTATTTCTTCATTTAAAATAGTTCCATTTCTCAGGTCTGTCAGCAGTCCCCTCCTTCTCCCTACTTCCTTGGTTGTGAAACTAAAATGTTTGTCTTTTACTTGCTTTTGAACTTTAACTTCTAAGTATACTGGAAGAATTCTGTGTTCATGGATCTCTCAAATACTAGTTGCTATCATGTGAATATGAAATGTCACTCCGAGCTTACTGTATGGGGGGCTTAGTTGCCTGATAGATGGATGTTTAGTTTTTGAGGAAGCAATTGGATTCTGACTGTATGTTTATCAATCAATAGAGTAATCCCTTGATTGACTGTTAAACTTAATAGCAAGTATGGTCCCCATGGAGGAATTAGTTCCCTGAGATGAGTCACTGGGTGCTTTCTATACCTTGGCCCGTCCCTTTCTGTATTTCTTTTCTCTGCTTCTTGGCCACTGTAATGTGAACTGCTTTGTCATGCCCTCCCTGCCAGGATGAGCTGTATTCTACAGCAAGGTAAGATAACACTGTAATGGAATGGCAAGACATTGTAGGTATGTATAGTTCTCATATCTCAGTGTTCTATCTATACAGTTTTTCACTGTCTCATTGGGTTGCACACATAAGCACAGTTCAAAGAGAAAAGTATTAAGAATTTCAAGATAGTAGTGGTAAAATTTTAAACCAAGCCCTGAGACCCTTTTCAGCACAGGACCTTTTGCAACTCCACAGGTTACATTCAGTGCCAGCCTTGAAATCGATGAAGTGGATTTGAATATTGAAAGAAGGAAATACACCAGCAGAGACAATAACTCAGACATTTGAAATATTCATGAAGAAGAATAATTATAATAGGGCCTATGAGATTGATGTCTGTTCCCAGGGCCATCAAAGCATTGGAGGGGAAAAAAACAATAAAAGCTTGAAGATGATTAATCGCCAATATAAGTGATATGTGAAAGATAAGAGTTGTTTGACAAAGGGAAGAAGAAGCTGAGGATCAAATCTAGCACTTCTTGATACTATAACCTAAGAGGCCTTCCGTGCCAAGGACAAGTCTTGATTGTGGACAAGTAGATCCCTGCACATTAAAATGAGTAAATTGAGTTAAAAATTTCAAAGTTCTGGATGGCCCTGAATAGGGAGCAACTAACTTTATGAAAGGAATTTGACTTTATAAAAGGTCAGCTAGAGAAATACTTTAGAGTCACTTTGAGAGTCAAAGTGTTGTTAGCACAAACTACTGGATTCTGCCACTGCAGTGAGAAGGAGCCTTAGCTTTAACCTTAATGAATTAAAAGGTTAGCTTAGATACATTAAAGTTTAATTACCTTAAAAGTAGTCCTAGTTTGACTTGTAGTTTATCCTTCTTTTAGATAAATCAAACAAAAACTGCAAGACAGAAGTAGAAAATTTGAGATCAGACAAAAGCAGAACCAGCTCAAGTAATCCATGTGCACAAGCAGCAAGACGCCCTGTCATCCATAACTGTTTCTCCCAATTTTTTTTATCAGCTCACTTTGCCCCCCAAAGTGTGACACACTTTTGGCTCACACTTTTGGCACCTCTAGTGAGAAGGCAGGAATCACTTTTGATCAGGTCTTGGAAAATAAAAAAGAAAATGAGCTTTAGTTTCAAGTGACATAACTTGGCATGTAGTATGAGAAAAAATGGTATTGTTGTGCCATAAACCTACTCAGGCGATACCCAGTTCTTCCAAAGGACATAATGCCACACTGTGCCAGTTATCTACTTTATGTAGAAATGAAATGTCACAAGGTAAGGGAAACTGCAGATCTTGCTGTGAAAGGCACAGATTTTATTAGTGCCCAAGGATTTAGAATGGACTAAAAGAAGTTTGGAGAAGAAGCCTGCAGATGGACTTTGGGATCTCAGAGCCCATTTCCTAAGGATCAGAACCTTCTATATCTTACTTTGTCAAATAATCCTTTTAGTTACCAAATGGTGTCAGAGCCCATTTCCTAAGGATCAGAACCTTCTATATCTTACTTTGTCAAATAATCCTTTTAGTTACCAAATGGTGTGGCGAGCCTGGATGGTAAGTGATGCAATTACTAAAGTGCTTTAGGTTAGGTTCCATCCTTGAACACCTCCCTGTCTGAGTGAGGAAAACAAGTATGGCAAGAGCTAGCTTGAATGTAATAGGATTTCACAGGGTACAGTCAATTAAAGAACAGACAGTTCAGAATAGAAACAAACTTCATGGACTCTGTAAACTTATATCATACATTTAGTGTAATGTTTGTAAAGAAAGAAAAGATATGTCCTTTCTTTCTCATTCTTATTAGTGATACTTCTAATTTTCACTTCCCACTCCTAAAAACTACTTTTGCCTATGAACAAAAAGCAAATTTCAAGGTATTTTATTACCACTGTAAAATATTTTTTTCTAACTCCCTTGAATCTAGATATAGCCATGTAAGCCAGTTATCAACTCTGTGGGGGGGGGGGGTGTATATGTGTGTAACTATTAAGTAGAATTCTGGGAAGCTTTTGTAAAAAAAAAATAGTATTGTATAGTTGCTGTAAGAAATGAAAGACTAAGTTAACATGTTCTCTCTGTCTTTTGCTTTTAGCCCTTCCCTTAAAAAAATAGATATGATTCATCGAAGTGAAGCTTGGTTTATGAGAATGAAATCCATATATTAAAGATGGCAGAAAAAAGAAAGATTCTAGTTATTTCACAATGTTCTTGAAGTGACACTAGATACATACCTCCATATTCTCTTATAAGTCTGAAATCTCAGACATCGTTTGATTATCTAGTATAGTTAAGTGTAAAGTCACATGCTGCTAATCAAAAATCCTAAATAATAAATTATGAAAAGGTTAAACCAAGAGATTACCAAACTGATTCTTTTCATTTGTTTATCTACCACAAACTACACCATGAATTAATTGACCTTCCTGAAAGTGACATCAGTTGTGTATTTTTTGTGCCACTTCTCTCCACACATGAGAAACTCTGGGATTTCAAGTTGAGAAAACATTTCACAACAGAAGCCTGAATACACTGAAATTATATGCAATAAGATGAGAAACATGATCTCTCTTTTTCAGATTCACATATGCTTTACTGGTAATTCAGAACCTTTCCTAAACATTCTCAAACTAGATTGACAATTTTGTTTCATGTGGTAAAGTTTCCTGCAGAGGCCAGAACTCTTTAACACTTTCTCAACAAATCTCAGAACACTGGAAGTATATTGTTTCTAGATGATTAAATTGGAACTAAATTCATGGTGTCAAAAATCAGGTCTTTAACATCACCTGTGCAAAGAAATATTCTATTATATGATCTACTTTCATCATTTTTCTTAACCTCAACCATAACCACAAAAATGAGGAAAGAAAAGAAACTAACAATATCAAAAGTAACACAATAGAGAAAATGAGAAACCCAAAAGAAGGGAGAGATCTGACACATCCAGGAAAAGATGGCCAATTTGGTGAATGAGAAGTCACAATACAATGTGTGATCTCATTGTGAGATTTTTGTCCAAGATTGTGTTCAGTTTGCTGTTCTGAATAATGGAAAACTATGCCATGACATATAAAACATTCCTTGGTGTTTTGAAGATTAAAAGCTTAATCAATGATGAAGTGCATTAAATTTCCAAAGGGTCAGGCACACATGCACACACACAGGCACTCTTTCCTTATCTCTCTCTCTCTCCCTCTGTCTCTCTCTTTCTCTCTCTCTCTCTCACACACACACATACACAATCACCCACAGAGTAATAGTATCTTTGTCCTTTACAAATAAACTGTAAGTTGAGGGCAGAGTCCATTTGGCCTTATTTCCTTCTGAAGTATTCAAAGAAGTTGTATAGAATGGCTACAGAAAGGAGACAGCTTTTTCTAACGTGGTTTGTATCAGCTGTGAAACATCCCAAAGATTTTTTAAAAATCAAAGGAAGCTATGGTTCTAGAAACAGTGTAAGCTCAAGGGAAAAAGCAGAGCCACAAAATCTTTCCACTGCCTGGGAGACTGCAGAAACATCTTGACTTTATTTCAGATATACCTGAATCTGCTCTGGAAAGAAATAGGAAATTGCAGCTCTATCAACAAGCACCAACTTGATATCTTCAAGGCTTGTTTTCCTTTTTTCCCCTACAAATCAGACAGTTTTTTAAGCCTTAGAAGAGTGGCTAGACTAGGTAATCCACATAAGCAGCTGCTGCAATGTGATCTTTTTCTAACATTTTAATGTAGAGCTGCAAACTTTTCTGGCTTTGGGTATGTTGGGAGCATTTAGAGTAAACTTCCATGACTTAAAAGTTCTTGCTTTTAGGATCTGCCTGATCTGCCTCAGATGGAGGGTCTGCCCTAAAAGTCACCCATGATGAGAAACTAGGCTGGGAATAACAAATAACTGGTGTACAAATGATCTCCAAACACTAATCCTATGTGCTTTTATTTTTCCAGAAGACATATTTATTTCTTTACTTTCCATTTTCTTAGACAATCTGCTTTCTAGATCTCTGGGTACTTACTCAATACACTGTTTTTCAGTGACTATCTCATCTCAATATTGAGGGAGAGAATAAGGTATTGGCCATCCCTATGTCTCTAAGGCCACTTACTGGTGGTGTGACTTTAGGTAAAGTACCTCATCTCTATATTTCAATATTATCATATGCAAACTTGGAATGTAATTTATCTCACTGATAGAGCTAGTGCCTGAATTAAAAGGAAACAGTATATAGATAATGGTCAGTACAGGACATTAAGCAACAATGCACTAAATTTCTATCCCAAGTCCTTAAATCAAAATAACTGTTAACATCTTGGGAAACTATTTGTGTTATATATCACATTTTTTTATTGTTATCATAATAAGGATAGGAAAAGCTTTTGAGCTGAGTATGGTGAGATAGATCATTTAAAGATAAGATAAATAAAGTTTGGTCATCTTGCAAATGTGGCTCAAGTGCATACAGAAGACCAAAGCTCTTCATTTTACTAAGAATTTGGGTTCCTCACAAGAGAATAGTGACTTTTCCCTATTTGTAGTTATGGTAAGGCTTCATGACATCTATTTGATTGAGATCAATGGGTATGTAACTCTAAATGAGATCAATGAATAGAGAACAACTTTTGGTATGGCATATTTATTGCCAAGTTATTCTTGTTTTCCCTTTGCTTAGGAATGACTAAGGCTAAGTAGGATGCTTTGGTCTCAGAACTTGAATAGATCTTTTCCCAAAACAATAGAAGATATAAGTTACAGATAGGCCAAGTACTCAGGAACTTACACGCAAAGGAGTATGAACATTTAAAAGTACTCAACTGCACAAAAATCTACACAACTTAAAGCAGATTGAGCTAAAATCATTTTGAAGCCTTGGGGTTGAATCACGTCTACTATCAGGAGGCAAAAGTAGAGCTTTGTAGAATGAAAACCAACTTGCTCATTCTTCTAGCTAGAAGGAATGTTGTCTGTCCATGGCTCAAAATTGTGTCCCTCCCTAAGAAATTCCTATGGTCGAAGGAAGCTAACTCACTAAAAGTTATACTCCTCCTCAGATTTCCTGTATTAAATGATTGCTCTAAATGCTGCCTTTTTTCCCAAGAACACACTAAGGCTCCACTTGGATTGGCTAAAACCTTTGTTGCCACTGGACTGTGTAACTCATTTCCCCCATCTTCCCAAGCCCACTCTTCTTTATAGACAGTGATCTTGAGAACATTCCCAATAAATCTTCTGCATGTGTATCTCCATCTCAGTATCTATTTTAGGAAAGCCTGTCTCACTTAGCTGTCACTGAAACCCCTCATTCAATAATACTTGTCATATCACAGGTTGACATAGTCTGTCCCATCCAAGGTCCATCTCCTTTCTAAATGAAAATAAAGCCTATTTCAGTCTCCTTGATTCCAAGAACATATTCTAATTTTCAATGAAGTTTTATTCTTTATTTTCCTACAGGGTAGGTAGCCTCCTCCCTCAGTCCAGCAATAGAGAATAAGAGAAAAGAAAAAGATTTTCTGACATTTGGATTAGCTCCAAGAGAAAGCTTATAGAGTTCCTCTGTTTGAAGTACTCAGCGCATACTTGGCAAACTTTGTATCTGCCTTGCCTCTGGCCTTCTACACAGGTAGACACACCCACACACTCAGCACACAGAGTCAGGCTATGGATGCCTGGAGGTTGTTTGCAGCCATCTTCCTGGAATTTCATCCATACTAATTCCCCAACACCCCTTCTCTGGCCTCAATCCCACATACTAAACTTAGTGCCAATGGAAGCCAGCCTCTGGCCCTGAGTTTGCACTGGAATAAAGACTTTCACAGACAGACTTGGTTTGGCTTGTCTTCTTGTTTCAAAGCCTCCACATCATCTTCCAAATGAATTCAGTCTTCCTTCACCAGCCTTTAGGAAGCAATTCTAACTGAACCACTTGGCTGACATCTTAAAAGGCCAGTTTGGGGACTGGGAAGGTGGCTCAGTGGTAGAGCGCTTGCCTTGCATGCCTGAGGCCCTGGGTTCAATTCCCCAGCACCACATAAGCAAAAGGAAAAAAGCTGGAAGTGGCGCTATGGCTCAAGTGGTAGAGCACTAGCCTTGAGCTGAAGAGCTGAGGGACAGTGCCCAGGCCCAGAGTTCAGGCCCCACGACTGGACCCCCCCCCCAAAAAAAAAGGCCAGTTTGGATACAATCTTAAAGCAGAATTCATAGACATTATACTGCTTAATTTTTCACATCATCCTTGTCACAACCTACTAGGTCAGCATAATTTCACTTGGCAGGTATGTAAATCTCGCTCAGAAGAAGGAGACTTGCCCCACATCACATGATGATTTAATGATGTGACCAGCCTATCTGTAGAGCCAGTACCTGAGTGCTTTTACTTGGGCATCTTGTTTTCCCTACATCAGACTTCCTACTAGTATTCAGAGCCCAGAATGAAGAAGGCATGGGTGCACAATCACTGGACATTATCCAGCAGGACCCCCTGACGGAGCGACTTTTAAAGAGGCCTTTAACATCCAGTAGAAGACACAGCATATGGTCTGGAGTCCAACTGAGGATCAACGTAGTGATAAAAATGAAAACCCAGCTAATAGAGGGAAGTCTGGGATTAAATACTAAGTGGGATTCCCCAGAGAAGGGAGTTATGATATAAAACAGAGTATAAGAATCCAGGGGGCACTTTCTGATTGTTTGTAGTTGGGCACCTCACATAAATATTGGGTACTGATATTAATATTTTACAATTTCCAAGAACACTGTACTTTTGAACTTTGTTCATTTGGCCACACAAACATTTTCATTTCCTCATTCCCTCTATCCAGTATCATCTCATTGTTGTTCCTCAAGACTTTCAGGACTCTCTCCTTCAATTTCCATTCTTTTCTTCTTCTTGCCCCTGTACAGGCTTTATACTTCATTATGCAAACCTCCTGAATAAGTTTGAGACCTGACTTCTGTGGTTATCTGTCTAGGACAACCTGGGGCTTCCACTATTTATCTCATCCAGTGATTCATCCATGGACAGTAACTTAAACCATTTTCTACTCAACCAGATCCAAGTTGCCACAATGCTAAGGATCTCAGGATCAAACTAGATGTTTGTGGCTTGCATTTGAGATTCCCAAGTGAGCCAGTTCTAGGATAGACTGACATAAATGATTGTATAAGTTACACTACATGTCTGTTTGGTCCAGAATTCTCTTTCTTTCTTTCTTTCTTTTTGGTCGGTCGTGGGGCTTGAACTCTGGGCCTGGGCGCTGTCCCTCAGCTCTTCAGCTCAAGGCGGAGGTCCAGAATTCTCAAGGCAAGCTTTCCACAAGTGGAGACATGGGTCAAACATCCTCTCTAGAACTTTAAGATTGTCTTCTCTAATAAATGATGGCGTGGACAGCTTGTCTCCCTGTGGTGTCTCTTACTGCTATAATGAAGGATTTTGCCCAGCACTAGTCATGAGGTTTTCTATCCATCAACCAACCAGTCCACTATATATAATATGCCAAAAATAATTCCCAAACCTATACCTCTTAATTTAGGGCACATGTCCATAGCTAGACTACAATCGAACTTAGATACTCAACTTCCTTATCTACAATATCTCTACTCTTTAGGAGACATGTTCCCTCTTTAAAGTGAAAAAACTTGGTCCTCTCCCCAGAAAACTGGCTCTGGAGCAATCTCCAAATTGCCTTCCAAAGTGGTTGCACCAGGTTACATTCCCATCAACAGCATAATAGGGTTCCTTTTTGAAAATGGAGCTAGGGAAATTGAGGAGATGGGTAGGATTGGAAGAGCTAGGGAGAGTGATGAAAGGGGTGGCCTTGATACTGACGTGTTAAATTGAAATCCCTTTGTACAACTACAAATTCTATTTCTATATGGCCCTGTTCCACACTTGTTATGATCATTCTGATGATTTTGTCAGTTCTTCTAGGAAAACATACAGAGACTATTTTCTCACCCTTTGACTGTGAGCAAGACTGGGACCCCTAAAAGGTGACAATCGTGATGTTGTATGACGTATAATCCTGGACCTTAAAAGATCTCGAAAGTTCTATTCTTGTCCCTTGAGACATTATCTGAAGACGGCCACATAGAAAGTCAACCTGACTTCGATTGTAGTCTAGCTATGGACATGTGTTCTAAATTAAGAGGTATAGGTTTGGGAATTATTTTTGGTATATTATATATAGTGGACTGGTTGGTTGATGGATAGACCAGATAGAAAACCTCACATTCTGGAGGACCAAAGACATGGAAGCAGGCACCACCAGCACCAGCCAGCACCACCGGTTAGATGTTTAAGTTAGGTACGCTTGGCTCATCCATTGGGCCAGCCCTGTAGCTATCAAAACATCATAAGCAAACTGAGAAAAAAAACTTGGAAACCACCCCTTTAACCCAAAGAATCATAGTCATTTTTTACACAGCAATAGGTAATTGAAATAGGAGGCCAGCTACTCCAAAGCAATGGAATGTATATAGTGGAATGTGTATAGCTGTCTTAGAATCTGCCTGCATTTCCAGGGCCTGTGGAGGTAGGAGAGAGGTAGTATTGGAAGAAGGAGAAGACCTCTAAAATACTTCTCAGAAGGGTCTTCCTATGATAAGCAAATCAAAGTATAATGACTCAACAAATAAAAAAGTAGTAAAAAGAGAGGAAGGATGAAGGAAAAGCGGCGAAAGAGAAGAAAACAATGGAATGCAGAGGAATTTAGCACCCTTCTCACAAGGAAAAGTAGTTGTACCCAGGAGCCACACATGGAAAAGTGGCTGAAATAGCCCATAGTTGGGTATATCCAGCCATCTTAAGTCCACATCAACCAAAAAAGAACTTTCTCTACCCTTTTTACCTCTCTAATATCCTCTAAGCTCAATCCTGGTAGGATAAGAAATAATATCCAAGTCTTATTTATGAGTAGCTCCACTGTACAACAAAGCTTAATAAAATAAGCACTGGGGAAATGGGTGCTCACATGAGGGGGGAGGCAAGGGGAGAGAAATAAATGATGAAGTGGGGAAGGTAGGGGAGAATGAAGTCAAGAATTCATTATATATAGCACAAAATTAAGAAAAATAAGGGAAGGAGTGGGCCAAAGGGAGGTAAAAATGTTGAAGGGCGTTACAGAGGTCAAGATGCATCGTATTCTTTAAATGCTTTGTTAAATGGCAGAAAAAGAACTCAATACATATGCTATACAAAGTTAAGAAAAGTGAAGGAAGAGGGGAGTTGGGAAGATGTTGAACATTGATCAAGATGCATTGTATTCATAAACTGCTTTGTTGAATATAGGATTAGTTAACAATAACAACAATATTTTTTTGTTGGTCATTGGGCTTGAACTCTGTCCTTGAGCTCTTCAGCTCAAGGCTAGTGCTCTACCACTTGAGCCACAGTGCCACTTCCAACAACAATATTTTTAAATATTATCAATTTTTTAAAAGAAATAATAGCCACAACTAGAGGAGGAAGAGAAATGCCAAATGTGGAAAAAGAAAAGAAGGACCACTGCAAGTAGACAGCCCAAAGCAAGACCTAGCTAGAGGAAAGGAAAGATTCTATTCTTATTCAACTAAGTTTTGATTATAACATGAAACTTGATATTATAAATGACTCCATTGGGACAGCATTTTTTTTTAGTTATAAGACCAAAAAAAGTCATGGAACTGTTCAAGTTTTCAGGCATGGAAAGAATTTTTCCTAATTAAAAACTTTTAAAGAAATAGTAGGAGACGGAGATTGTTGGTTTTAACTCAACCATTTTCAGATTCTTGCTTTCAGGGACCTTATCTAAAGTGACATAGAAAAGCCACTTCATATGTTAACATTTAACAAAAATGAGCTTTCTTTGGTGCCAAATAACTTCTTTGTCCACCAGTAGAAGTTATTCAGTCAAATCTATATCCTCAGCAGTCATATTTTTAAACTATAGATACTAGTGATGGTGATAAGTCAAGTTCTTAATACACTGGATAAATTCAGTATAAAATGGCATTTGAGCCAAACACCAGTGGTTCATACATGTAACCTAAGGTACTCAGAAGGCTAAGATCTGAGGATAGCAGTTCAAAGCCAGCCTAGGCATGAAAGTACATGAGACTCTTATCTCTCATTAACCAGGAAAAAGCCAGAAATGGAGCTATGGCTGAAACAGTATTATGCTAGCCTTAAAAGGAAAAAAACCTAAGAGGCAATGCCCAAGTTCTAAGTTGAAGTCCCAGCACCAACACATACACACATAAAAAGGACAGAAATAACCATAGAAACAGGAGGCAGAAGAGGCATACAGAACAATAGCAGAACATCACTCAATACAAAGTCTGTTTTTGCCAAGACCATCCTGCTCTTAAGTTACTGGTTCTCAATTTTCCATCCTCAAAGAAATTATCATGGAATCTTTAAAAGAGAAAAAAAAAGAAACCACAGATTTCAGGGCACAACATCTTTAATTCTCTTGCATTAGCTTAGTTTGGAGCCCTACTATCTTAATTTTAACAAGTATTTGCAGTGATTTTGAGACAGTGGATACCTATCTTAACAAGAATGGGTAAGAGTTGAAGACCAAAACTGGTCATAAATTCTATTACTGATTTTCCCACCAAGTATATTTTGCAATAAGTAAGCGGAAACAACTTCCAGGCTTAAAAAATACAATAGTTCCTCATTCCTAAGATAATTATTACACAGACTATCAATTTGGAGGAAAATTGGAGAAAAATTGGAAATTTAACCAGTTAGAAACATACAGATTTATTATAAGTTAGACTGATGGTTAGAAGTTTGAAAATACAAAAGTCTGAGTAAGAAAGGTATTAGGCTCAACTTTTAGTTAATAGTAAAAGATTTCTTATTGCTCTAAAATTGGAAGATGGAAATGTTATTTTAGATGCATAATCCATGAGCCTCATTTTAATAATATTTTAAGCCTCTCAGAGATTCAACCAAGTAGGTACTAATGGAGAGCTCACTGAGACATCCTTCCATTACAATGGCTAGATTTAGGATTTTCTGACTTCCTGATGGTATGAATTCCATAGGAACTATAATTTGAATTTTGGCCCTCCCAAAAAGCTAATGATGAGTGGTTTCCAGTAGTGCATGGTGATGATGGTAGCAGCAGTGAACCACAGCTCCCAGTCAACCCCTGATCACAGAGAAATCACTAAGCCACCTCAGAGAACCATATTGCTAAAGTAGGGAGTGTGGCAGGTTAGGCATACTCAGAATGTTTTCAGCTTATGGTGAGCTTATCAGGAACATAAGTCTATCTTAAGCTGAGGGGCATTTGTATTGTTTCCAACAAATGTGAATTCAGGGTTACTAGAAGTTGCCAGGCCTCTACTTCCATAAAGGCAAGCTTCAAGTAAGCCATTCCAGGAAGACAGATAGCCAGGCTGTTCTTCAAAGATTTGAAGTTCTTAAAAGCTTTCCATAACTTCCCATGGAATAAGTATTCACTGGAAAGTTCTGTGTGTTTTGTTATATAATATGCAGGAACATGGATGCCATCATTAAAAGCCAGGAAGAAGTAGCAAAAGGCATCCAGGAGAGTCACATTCTACTTTCCATCAGCCCCAAATCCCATCAGTGAGCCAACTCAGGTCATCTCCTAAGAAATCCCTCAAATATCCATATGCAGAGAGAGCCACAGTTTAGCAAGAGTTACACGAATTTTCTAAAACTTGCACACATTTTGCCATACATCTTGGGGAATGTTTTCAGAAAACTGAAAACTGAGGCTTTTATAACAGATTGGTTCACATCTCAGAAAGTAGATAAGAAGGGAAGTCATTTTGTCAACGAGCATGAGAAGAAAAAGCAGCATAGAAATTTCTCTAGGCAAGAGAAATTGTTGGTCCTATGAATTTAAATTCATAGACTAAAAATCTGTCAGCCTTTTCCAGATTCTTTCACAATATCATGCCTCCTCCAACATCCAAGCACTAATTGATTCATTTTCTGTTTTATTGGATTTAAAGTCAATTTAGTCACTATTTTTAACTGTTTTCTCATTTGTGTCTCTCCTCCTCCCTCCTTTTTGCTTCAAGGCCGCACATTAAATTATACATTCTCTCACATGGCTCATTATCTTACATTTTTTCTGTCATCTTGCAGCTACTCCCCAGCATTTCTGCCTCAGCTTTGTTTAGCGCCAAAGAGCTGTTTTTTCTAACACTTCAAAAACACATGGCATTTTTTTATGGGCACAAGTATCTTCACTTCTGTCAAATAAAAAATTGATTCACAAGGAAAACATTTTAAGTATGTAGGTGTTTTCAAAGAAAATAAAAATGGCATGTTAAAAATATATGTCTGAGGAGGGGAATAAGACCATTGCTTGAAAATTCAACATAAATATATTTGCATTTAAGAATATTTGAGCTGGGCATCTGTGGCTCATGCCTGTAATCCTAGCTACTCAGGAAGCTGAGATCTGAGGATCGCAGTTCAAAGCCAACCCCAGACAGGAAAGTCTGTGAGACACTTATCTACAATAAAAACACCAGAAAACCAGAAGTGGCACTGTGGCTCAAGTGGTAGAGTGCCAGCTTTGAGCTGAAGAGCTCAAGGACAGCTCCCAGGCCCAGATTTCAAGCCCCACGACCAACAACAACAACAACAAAAATATATGTGAATGTCTATTTCCCAAATTACTATTTTTCATTAATTTGTTTTCATAAGATTATCTTTCAGACTATCTATACCATATTCAAAACACCTTTCAGAAAGAGCAGAGGACTGTTACACTGATGTTGTGTCTCTGCCTTATAGGTAATATAAAAAATGTTATACTCATCTAAAAGGAAATAGCAGGTATCAAGGCCACCTTTCCCAGGTCTAATGAGACTGTCAGACTGGAGAATTGGTTTGCTCTTCACAAACAAGACCATACTAAAACTACCAGAAAAATTATGTTTATTGTAGCATTATTCACTATAGCTAAGATATGGTGCCAACCCAGATGCCCCTCAGTAAATGAATGGATCAAGAAAATGTGGTATATATACACAATGGAATTTTATGCCTCCATCAGAAAGAATGACATTGCCCCATGTGTTAGGAAATGGAAAAAGACTTGGAAAAAATTATATGAAGTGAAGTAAGCCAGGCCCAAAGAAACATAGGTCCCATGGTTTCCCTTATTTGCAATAACTAGTATATGTCTGGGACAAGAAGAAAAAAAAGGTCAAAAGCTATGTACATATGACCAGATAAGATGATGTTAAGCAAAATGAACCCCAAGATAGGGACACAAGTGGTTTTTTTCTTTCTTGCTATTGTTTCTAAGGTATTTATAATGTACCATGTGATTTTTTTTTGTTTCTTTGTATGCTCCTCCCCCATGGTATAACCCCTGTTTTCACTGTATTTGATGTCAGTGCCCTGCATCTTCTATATACACTTCTTTAATTTGGGGAGGGGAAGGGAAAAAACAAAATGTTTAAATAAGGATATAGGATGACCCATTGTAACAATGAGATGCACAGACACTATGTTGAAAAATGAACTTTACAATTTAGGTGGGGGTGGGGAGAGTGTAGTTGTGGAGATGGGAGGGAAAGGATGGTAGGGGAAGAACAAAGGAGGAGGCAACAATGCTTGATAAGAAATGTACTCATCACCTTGCTCATGTGATTGTAACCCCTCTGTACAGTATTTTCACAATAAAAAACTTATTTTTAAAAAAGAATTGGTTTGCTCTGACAGTAGTAGTTAGCTTCAAGTGGCTGTTTGGGCCTTGGCTTTGTCACAAGAGTCTTCTCACAGCCTATGGTGGAATAGAGATCTACTCAGACCTCAACTCTCTTTCTAACGTTTCCCTGCACTTCCCTCTTGGGTAAACTTCACTGTCTCTTCTAAAGAGAACTGCCACTTTGTGGGAATGCCTGAGAGAAACCAGGAGTTATGGGAATGGAGAGAGGGAGCAAGATAGGCACCATGCCCTTGAATGATTGTAATTGTAGTCAGTCATTCCAGCTCCATTGCCTGATGGCATGAAAACTCAAAGGCACGCTCACATTGTCAAGCTCCTTTGTGCACAGAGCCAGTAAACATTTCTACAGGCTCGGCTTTGCTGAGATAGTTCTTTGCTTGGCTCGTCACTCTTTTGTCCTGCTTCCCACTCATTTGCCAGTCTTCTCTGTGGCCCTTCCTTTAAAAATCATTTACCAAGGAATTTTTGTCTGGGGCAGCCCAAACTAAGATATGTGTGGAGCATCACAAGGACAAAGACCTGATTCACAAATCACAGAATCACAGGGTGTACGAACAGAAAGGACCTCTTAGTTCATCACCAGATAGGCTAGTTAACTTATTTAACTTCTCACAGTCTTATAGCAAAAAGAACCAAAAAACTCATGCTTTTGGACTCAGAGATCACCTATTCTTTCTACTATGAGTGCTTTTTTTCCATTTCAACATGACTGCGGCATTAATTTACTGTTGAAGTTGAAATCATTTAGTTCAATGTTGAAAGATTTTATTTTGAGTATGTCTCATAGAAAGGCAGAGATGTAGCTTCAGTTCTAGATTAAATAAATTGCTTTTTTTATCTTCTCTTTCTCCCCCTTTTCTCTTTCTGTCTCCTTCCCTTTATTCCTCTTTTTCTCTATTCACATACATATACCACAACAAATAATAGCACTAAAGGAAGACTTCTGACATTGTTTCAGAACGTCTACATCCACAGAGAAGCCTTTTTGCTTGCTGCATCAGCACAAGTGTCAATCAAAAGAGAGAAAGCTGTCTGCTTTCCTTCAGACTGCCCTCTTTCCCAAGAAACCTCAAGGGACACAGGCCAAAACTTCCCTAGGTGCTCTCATAGCCAAAAGGGGAAATGAGTACATACATATGAATGAGCCTGACTAGAATTACTTATAAATAATGAAGGAACATGTAACACTCTCTTCCCTGTCACATCTTCCCAGAGCATAAGCCAAAAAGGCATCTGTTTTTTTAGTGTGATGTGAAGGGCACTCAAAAGTCAGCCTGGACTAAATCAATGCCCCTCCTCCAAAAGATCTGCCAACAGTTTGAACTTCTTCATAGTATAGTCTCTCTCTCTCTCTCTTGAGAAAAACACAATGTTCAGACAGACTTTGTTAAATATATAAATGAATTTCCTTGGAATAATTACAAATTAACTTGTTATCAACTATTAACTCAAGACACACAGTTTATTGTCTGAAGAATATAGACAACTTTTAAAGGGTGTGTTTATTAGGGTTGTTGTAACCAAAAAAAAAAAAAAACATAGAGAAGATGGCCTGTAAACAACAGAAACTTCTTTCTCACAGTTCTGGAGCCCAAGAGTCTAAAATCATAGTGCCATCAGATCCAGAGTCAAGTGAGGGCCTGATGAGCTCCTGGTCATTTGCAGCAGCTCTCTCTCTTTTCCCACAGGATGGAAGGAACAAGAAGACTCTCTGGAGTCGATAAGAACACTAATTCCATGCATGAGGGCTCCACTCTCATATCCTAGTCCCCTCCCAAAGTATTCACCTCCAAATACTATCACATTAGGGGTTTGTATTCTAACATTTGGGGTATAGTAATATTCAGTCTATAGCACCCAACCAGGTGGTCTATAGACTTGTGGGCACCGAGTGTTTTGAGGACATGGTGCTCCCTGGAAGGAACACTATGGGGTTGGGGCAACAGAAATTAACTGCTTTTAGCCTTTCCATCCTATCCATAGAATACAAGAGATTGAGGCATCTTCTTTACAGGGTTGTCATGGGGCTTCTGAGTAGATATGCCTTCTAGTGCCCTTCGCCCATGCCTGGCACAATGTAAGGCTTCAAAAGATGTGAGTTGTTTCTGTTGTTGATATTATTATTATTACTATTATCATTGAACAAAATATCAAAGGGTAAGTTATTATGATCATTTTAGTTCAAATTTCAATGATCATAATTCTACTTTTACCTACTCATTACTATTTACTATAAGGTAGAAAATGGGAGACAGGGATAAGCAAAGGCAGGTGACTCTCCATGGATGGAAAGCATACATTCCTCACCACAGCTCTGAGGAGCATGGTTTTCAGACCTCCTCTTCCATTCCCACAGGAAACTTGGTAGGTTTTACAAGGGGTACAAATCCCCTCTGAGCTAGAGATTATAACATTTAACCCGGAGCGCTCATATAGTGATAGGTTTGCTTGCTTCTGGGTGGAATTCCTAAACTATACCTGGTTCCTAGGAGACTCATTAAAAATTGAAGAATTCCAAGGATCATTCTTCCTCAATTATGCCTCTGGGTTTAAGAGGTATTAACAGAGTAGCTTTTGGAAGTCAAACAAGAGAATTCTGAAATGCAGAAAGAAGTCAAGCCAAAAAGGAGGACATCAGAACCCTCAACTCTGAAGCCTGTAAAAGAAGCCCGTTAAATTTTAATCATCTTGACTAGAGTGTTTGTAATTGTTGATCTTATATGGAATCTAATAGTTCTAATGAAAAATGTGTTCAGCCTTGGGTCCAAGGATATCATCATTAAAAGTTCATAAGTGCCTAGGACAATATAATTTTCCCTACAGTGCTGCTGCTATGGCCTTTGATCCATGATGTATTACTTACTTATTTATTGATTTATAAAAATGAGCTGTCAAGCTTTTCCTAAGTCTAAGGACACATGAACAAAACATAGGAAATATACAACCACAAAAAATAAACCACAAAGTATAAGCCAGATCTCCTAATGTCCAGGGCACTCTGCCTAGGTGAGCAGGATAATTCAAAAATACACTTTCTGGGCACACCCTGAATGTCAACAAGCAAGAACTCTGTAAAACCCAAAGAAGGAAGTTATATAATAAGAGCTTATATGAGACATAATATATGTTGGCAAATGCTGATCTAAACACTGTGAATTTATTTACATTTGGCCCTTCTTCAGAGACAGGCCTGAGACTCTCACTAGAAAATATGAAGAGTATGATATCTTAAACGGCAGTAGGGCCAGAGGGCATGTACTTGGCTTGCAACATTCAGTATTATTTTATGCCAATTAAAATAATTTTTTCACAGTGGAAAGATTCCATTAAATAATAGCTTTGTTCACTGTGGGTGTGGGTTATATGGTTTTTTACAGAGTACAGATTTAAGGAAAAGACTGACTTGTCTGAATTTTCTTCTGCGCAGAACGGAGTAGAAATTTGCCAAACCTGGGAGGGATCGCTAATCATTTCAACTAACACTGGGTCAAGAGACAAATCTTTGTTATTAATTTTTTTCCGTAGGATCTAAAATTTTAGAACATGAAACTTGTTAACATTGAGTTTTCACTGTCTTTAAACTCTCAGTGCCAAAAATGAGTTATATGTTGTCCATCATGCTTTCCTCTTAATCTTAGCTATAATACAAGGAATTTTATGATTCCCTTGGTATGACTTCATTTAATCTTCCTAATCTCCACAATCTCTATTAACCTTCATCTTCCATAATTCAGACTGGATAAATGCAGGAAAAAAATCAACATGGGTCCAGAAAAATCCCACTTGGCTGTTGGCACTGAATAATTTACTAGATATAGCCTATATATTCCACTTAATATTTGGCTGTGTAGCTCATTGTTTGTTTGTTTGTTTTTTTGTCGGTCGTGGGACTTGAACTCTGGGTCTGGGCGCTGTCCCTCAGCTCTTCAGCTCAAGGCGAGCGCTCTACCACTTGAGTTACAGCGCCACTTCCAGTTGTCTGGTGGTTTATTGTAGATAGGAGTCTCACGGTCTCTCCTGCCTGGGCTGGCTTTGAACCGCAATCCTCAGATCTCAGCCTCCTGAGTAGCTAGGATTACAGGCCTGAACCACCAGAGCCCGGCTTAGCTCATTGTTTTTAACCAAAACATACCTGAGTATTTATACAGTGATTCAATATTCCAAATATCCTACAATCTGATTCGTTTTAAATATATAATCTGTTAAATCAGAACTGATTTGCTTCAAGCAATGTTTTTTTCATTAAACCCATATATTGGCTTGAAGCAAACTTTTGTAAAATAAATTTTTCTCTTTTAATTTATTTCTTTTATTTATTTTTTGTTTATGTGGTACTGAGGAATCGAACCCAGGGCCTCAAGCATGCTAAGCAAGCACTCTACTGTTAAGCCACATCCCCAGTCCCTGCATCAAACTTTTTGTTTGGCATCCTTGTCATGTCACCAGTGAAGTCTCCCTAGAAAATGAGCATACACATCTTATTGGACGCCATAGTTACAGTTGATCCCACAGAGTTGCATCCCTGTCATTACTGTTGACCAGGGACACTTCTGCCTGCTCAGCTTAGAAAGCACAGAGCCTGGACTAGGGATGTAGCTTGGTAATAGATCACAGAAAAACAGAACCTGAGTTTAATGTCCAGCAGTACCAGAAATGGCTCTATCATGCCACTTAATTTACTTAATGTTAGAGCTTTGCCCAATGTTCCTTTTCTGCCTCTGAATGTGGAAAATGATCAAATCTATTTGAATGAATAGGAAACTATGGAAGAAAGATTCCAAGTGTTTGTCAGTCCTTCTATTGGGGACAATTGTGAGGCACTCAGGAGCATCCTGTGTAGAACACTGCTAAATCAGATCCAAAACAAGTCACAGGTACCACCCTACTATGGCAGGCAGTTTTGTTTATTCAGATAACTATGTTGCACGAGCATGATTTAAACCAACAATGGATGTCTTTGTCCTGGAAATTAAAACAAAAATCTCAACACTATTTTCAGTGTTTCTTGGCTTGCAATTCATTATAAATCCTACTACATTTCACTCTTATCCTGAATGAACTTGGAAAACTGAGTGGCACTCAAGAATTCTGTTTTTGAATAAAAGTAAATATTTCCAAGTGAAATTGGGGGCCTCTGTTTATAATTTTTAGACCAAATTACTGAGCATAAATGTTCCACACATGCCATCTTTCTTCACAGAACGTTTATTGAGCCAAGGTTAATATTAATAATAAAGGTGTTAATATATCTTAACATCTTCAATACTCCTTTCATATTATTTTTTCAATGCTTGGTCTTTGCGTAGTTCTCTTTTTTTATTTTCCATGGTGACTGATGAGAATTGGAGCAAATAACTTATTTGGGTACCAGGAAACAAAAAAAGTGTATTCTCATCATTTGGGAGTTATATGAGTGGTAACCCCAGGTCATTCTGAACAATCTTTACCATCCACCAAATAAATTATTCAATAGAAATTTAAGCATTTTTAAAATGTATGGGTCCCTTCAAAGGCAAAGGATGTGACTAATTCTAAGAGTATAACTTTAGAAGAGAATAGCTCTAGGATTTGTTTTCCTATGGATGCTTTATCTAACTTATATTGCTACAACCGAATCTGTTGTTGTCTCTGACTTCTAATAGCAACATCACTACTATACTCACATAGATCCATCCAAGGGAAAGTCTGGTCTTTCCACTGGGAAATGGAGAAAAATTAAACTCTGGAGCATATTTTATATCTTTACTCTATTTTATCTTTTCTTTCTATGCATTTCTAAGGGTTAATGATTGCAGAGTTGTTTACTCAGCAAGGTAAAATTTGCTTTTTAGAGCTCTGATTATTATTGTCTTTGTTTCATTTATGAAGACAAGTACTAATGCTTTCATTATTATAATGAGCTCATCACTGGCTATAGAAGAACTATATAACCCCTACATGTCATCTTTATTTCACTTTTCCTTTTACCTTGGACTTTTAAAATCAAAATTGGAGGGAAGTCTTCAATGTCAAAACCAAGTATCAGGATTAAAGAAAAGCACTGAATGCTATTTGTCTATGACTTTGGCAATGTTGCCACCAGCAAACCACGTGAATCCCAGAAAAGCTGCAAGGGATGTCATCATACAGAACATCTTAAGATTATCTAAACCTTACCAGTAAAAGAACATCTTTGGATTTTAATTAGTTTCTGCCCATAATTTTGTCTGATGACATCAAAAAATTACATCCTTACGCAATTATTTTTGTCAGTCATGGGACTTGAACTCTCGGCCTGGGAACTGTCCCTCAGCTCTTCAGCTCAAGGCTAGCACTCTACCACTTGAGCCACAGCACCACTTCCAGCTTTTTCTGCTTAAGTGATGCTGAGGAATCGAACCCAGGGCTTTATGCATACTAGGCAAGCACTCTACCACTGAGCCACCTTCCCAGCCCCTGCAATTTTTTTTTTTATCAGTTTCGTGGTGAAAGAGTGGAGTGGGCAGAAGTGGAACAACAACATGATGCTGATTCTCTAATGAACTTTGGACTCTTTATTCCAGACTTTGGCAATCTGAAGTGTAGTATGCACATTTTGCTTCTGTTCTAGACAAAGCAATGACTCCTTCCTAAGAGAACTGTGAAATTTCTCATAGTCTACAAATACAGATACCTGCTTAATTCCAAATCTGAAATTCCAAATCTGTGCTGCTTGGTAGTTAATCGTGAATGTTTTTCAGTGTTTATACTTTTTTATTATTTTTAATGTTATTGTTTTTGTTGGAAGGGTAATACACAGAAGGGTTACAGTTGCATAAGGTAATGGAGACATTTCTTGCCAAACATTGTTACCCCCTCCCTTGTTTTCTGTCACTTTCCCTCCCTCAACTTCCCTCCCCCCACAAGCTGTTAAGTTCATTTCCAATATAGTGCCTGTATCACTGTTGCATTGGTTCACCCTTTGTCCTTTATCTCACAATATTGTTGCTCCCTTGACCTTCCGAAATCAGATATACGTATATACAAGACACTGGGTACCAAAATCAAAAATGGTGACAACAGGGCATAAATCAAAGAAAAACATAAAGAAAGAACTTCACACAGTACATACTGTATGAAAAAGAGAAGATTAGCATTCCCCTTCACAAGAAACAAGTGAACTTCTAAAAATAAAACCTCCAGTCTCTCTGGATGAATGTTCAGAAGCCTGTTTAATTAATCTTGTCCAAGTTAATTTTTTGTCTTATAGTATCCATTGGGTTTACTTGTAGATTTATAGACATGTTCTAATTACTAGAGCCTATGTTTCCTTCGGTCTGGCTTACTTCCTTTAATATAACTTTTTCAAGTCAGTAGTTATGTGCATATGATCATATAAAATGATGCTTATCGAAATGAACTCTAAGAAATAGAAACAAGAGGGTTTTTTTTTTAATAAATTTTATTTTATTTGAGAACATACTGTACAGAGGGGTTACAATTACATGGGCAGGATAATGCATACATTTCTTACCAAGCATTGCAGCCTCCGAAACAAGAGGTTTTTTATTTTAGTTTACTTCATATTTTTGGTTCTTTTTTCCCTTTGATTTATTCTCTTTTGCTGCTGTTTTTTAACTCTGTCTGTACCCTTTGTCTGATATATAAGTTTAGCTGATTTGGGAAGGGGTAAGGGAGCACAGAAACAGTAGGTCAAAGGGTGAACCAATTCAGTAGTGATACTAACTAGGCACTGTGTTGGAAGTGAACTGAACAACTTGGGGCGGGAGGGGGAGGTTGCTGGGAAGGAAAAACTGGGGAAAAAATGAGGGAGGGGTGACATTGTTACAAAAGAAATGTACTCATCACCTGACTTATGTAACTGTAACCGCTCTATATATCATCTTTACAGTTAAAAAAAATGAACTTCATGGAATGTTGACTGAGAGAGAGGTCTCAATTTCTATTAAGGAAATAAATAGCAAAATAACAAAATATTGCTTTCAATTGGAATCGCCTTTTACTAAAATCAGTTTTGTCAGAGAGACAACCCAAAAAACCTGGTTAAAATTTTGACATTATAAATATTGCTAAAAAAAATACAGTGAAATACCTCCCAACCCTGTATTACTTGGTCAAATGGTTGGTTAGGCTTCCTGGCAAAACTCAGCCAGGGAACATTAATTGAAAGTAACCCAATGACAGATCATGTATAATAGTTTCAGAACGTAGAAAGAATAAACATGAGCTATGACTAAACACTGTAGACATAGGCAGAACTATTTAGTTGCATGTAGTAGAGGGTTTCTGGATGTTAATTGAACCCAATGTGTGTGCTGAAACTGATCAGAGAGGTTAGTACTGATAGTTCTTGTGGTAAAATCCAGATTCCATGGCACTGACTGTACAGTGTCAATTCCGTTTCTGTGAAACCAAACTGCTTTCATCTACCTAATTTCTTTCCTATTACTTTTGACTCTTGATGACAAATATGTAAGGAGTGGAGCCAAAATCCAGTTGGCACTTCATTATCTGAACTTGTTCCGTGATGCCTAAGTTTTAAAGTATTTGATTGTGTTATAGTAAGAACTTTAAAAAAAAATTGTGAGTAGAACTCATGGGAATGTTAGAATAATATGATGATTAATATACTAGAACTAAAAATACCACACCAGATTCTGAATTTCTGCCTTCACTAGTGATTCTCTCTCAAACTTTTTTCAGTGTTAAGCAAAAGAGATATGTTTACCTGCAAGTTTTCCGGTGGGACTGATACATTGAATACTGAAGTTATTTTCAAATCTTAAATTATATTATATATAATTGCACATGACTAATAAAAATAAGAATGGATAATTCATATCTTAATCAAAAATTGTCTACTTTATAAAGTTTGTATTTCACATTTTCACTTAATATAGGGCCTATATACATATATGAATAAATGCAATTTACACATTAACACAAGCACACATATCAACAAACCTTTCAGATACCTACAAATTATCACACCCTCCAATAACTAACTTTATGTTTGGCCTTGTTCTTCTACAATTACTAAATCTAAGATCTGTCTTGACAACAAGAAGGAGGAAATCATAAATCATCTATAGAGCATATGAAAACCTTTTTCTTCTTAACCTTTGATAGTGAAAAGGAGCTTGAATAAATATAAAAATGTACAGATTTGGTAATAAACTTCATATACCCAGGACTCAGCTTCAGCAATGATAGTTGATACATAGTCCTCCCTCTACTTCTTTTGGTAAGCAAATCTCAGACTTTTCTTTTTTCTTGGTTATGGGACTTGAACTCTGGGCCTGGGCACTATCCCTCAGCTCTTCAGCTCAAGACTCTACCACTTGATCCATAGCACTTACTTCCAGTTTTTTCTGTTTATGTGGTGCTGAGGAATTGAACCCAGGGCCTCATGCATGTGAGGCAAGCACTCTACCACTGAGCCACCTTCCCAGCCAAATCTCAGACTTTTAAAATCTGTAAATATTTCATAATGTATTTCATAATGTATTTTTAAGCAATATTATACTTCATGATATTTTTAAAAACACACTGTGCTTTTTTTAATCCCAAAATCATTGTATCAACTAAAACAATAATTTTGTGAAATTAAATAGTCACATCTTTTCACATGTCTAATGGGTCCTTTCTACCAAGTAATGGTAAACACCTTTTTAAAGCACTAGGGCATGATAGGCATTCTTTCTCTCCTTCGTTTGAGCAATCATGTAAAAATCATCACAGACAGCATGTCTTCAATTGCAGAAGGCTCGATGTGAATATTTGGGGTCTCTCCATAGACAGTGGCATAATTCTTGATGAAGGGCTCACATTAGATAGAAGATAGATGATAGATGAAGAGATAGATAGCAGTGTACATCCTCTTCTAAAGCATAGTAATAATTTATAAAAAAGAAAAAGAGAGAGAGAGGATTTCTGAGCAACCAAAAATCAATGGATGTTTCAGAATAAGGAGCTTCACATAGGTCATCCATTCCCAGGGAAAGTGGAGGCCCCCAAGAAGCTTTCTGACTGAGGAGGAAGCACTAGTTGGTGGCACATGGTCTTCCCACAGCTCACACATCTCTGCCAGTTCTCTTCTTACACATTTCATGTTCTCCTCCTGCAGCACATCAGGGCTTCAAAAGTGTATTTCACAGTCTTAGAACTTAGAATTCATTTGAAGGACATCAGTTTGGAAGCCAATCTTAAGTCCCACCTCTAAAAGTCTTTCTAGTTCTTTGGTTTGTATTCTTCTTTTTTTTTGGCGGGGGGGGTCTGGTCGTGGGGCCTGAACTCTGGGCCTGCCCACTGTCCCTCAGCTCTTCAGCTCAAGGCTAACGCTCTACCACTTGAGCCACAGCGCCACTTCTGGCTTTTTTCTTTTTGCTTATGTGGTGCTGAGGAATTGAACCCAGGGCCTCATGCATGCAAGGCAAGCGCTCTACCACTGAGCCACCTTCCCAGCCCCTGTTTATATTCTTTTTAAATAGAAATTCCTCAACTAATTTTTAAGTATTTGTTAATAAGCCTGAAAGCACATGTTATTAATGAGTGTTTATAATAATTTATCCTGCATATAATAAAATGAGTCACAGTGCTTTTACTACCTGGGATTTTAGGTTGTGCAGTGTTTTAGGAACTCTTACAAAAGGAACAACAAAAGACTAGTACTGCTTGGAACCAACCTAGTGCCCTTTCCCAACACATGAAAACTTTTCTTTCCGCTTTGTGTGATGAGGAGTTTATTTCTGATCCAAAGGAACATGAGAAGTTCATCAGTGTAGTCACAAGAGAAAGGAAATATCTTCTATTTATTTATCATCAATCAAGCCCCTTATCCTTCTTAACATGAATTGGGTATGGCAAATAGAGGACACATCAATACTAATGTAAGAACAAAAGAAAGTAATTGAGAAGGAAATAGATGGACTAGAACTAAGACATGAAGTGTTAGTGATAATCATGACATAAGGTCTATTTCCCTAAAACTCAGAAAGGGAGATACTTTTTTTCTAATAAACATACATAAAAATTTAGACATGTTTGGAACACCTCCAGCTTCTTTAGCTTTGAACAATTACAGAACCTTGGCATACTCATGATTTTATGTTTATTCTCCACCTGAATTCTAAGCTAAGCAGTTAAAACTTATTCTTTCACTTGAAGCATACTAGAAATTTCTTAATTTTACTAAGGTTGTTCTATACCTGACCCTGTTATTATAACGAGATACTTTGTTTCCATAGCTTGCATTCAAAATTTTCCTGACTCATCTTAAATCAGACAGAGAGTTGCCAGGAAGGTTAAATAATTACAGAAATTTGGGTGCTCCTACTCTTGTGGACTTATATCTCCTCTGAGAAGCACTCTTTTCAATTATTCAAACCAAACACACACTCATTTAAACAGAAGAAAAAAATCAACCAACAATGATGATTAGTCAAAGGAAACAAATTGATCATAATTGATCAAAATTGATGCATTTCACATCTTCTCTTGGCTGGAGTCATTTAGGTCATTTTCATTTCCAGATAACACCAGCAAATGCTTGATAAATTGTTTTCTTTTAGCTATGGGGCTTGAACTGAGCCCTTTCTGAGCTCTTTTTCTCAAGGCTAGCACTCTACCACTTTGAATCATAGCGGCACTTCAAGTTTTCTGGTGGTGAATTGGAGGTAAGATTCTAACAGGGGCTTTTTTTCTAGTGTGGCTTTGAACAGAGATCCTCAGATCTCAGCCTCCCAAGTAGCTAGGACTATAGGCATGAGCCACTGGTGCCTTGCTTCATAATTTTTTATTCTATTCAAAAATACATATAAAGCGTTAACATGTGACAGCTGGTTGAAATATAGTCCATAGGGAAACAACCTCATGGGCTCAGGATTCTGTGATTGTTTACCCAGCGTTGCTCTAAAATTCTCAGTACATTAATAACAATTTAAGTTGAATTTCTTGAGGGTACATGAAACAAAGTCTAATTGAGCTCCTTAAAGTGAATGAATAAATAAGTAGAGCGGGTGGAAAGGAGGGATACAGGACATCTTATTAGGGACATGTAGCTCTCCTCTAAATGAAGTTCAGCTGGGCTAGCTGGGACTGGCTCTCCTGGCTTCAGTGACTCAATCAACACCTCTCCCTCCTTTTTATCTTGGCCCTTGGACTTCCTGTTTCTACATCTTCCTGGCACCTGTCCTATTCTCTTCTCTGTAGAAAGGTTTCCTCTGTAAGACTCTGATTCTCTTTGATGATCTGAAATATGGGTAGGCTTGTCCTGCTATTCTAAGCTTCGTATCATTGGCTGGATTACACTGGGTTCCTTCATGTAACCACTCTTACATCTATTCACTTAGAAAACAAGCATTGGTCATACTACCAGTGGCCAATAAAGTACCAGGAGCTAGAGATTTAGAAAACATTGACATAGTTTCTACTGGAAAAGAAAATGTATGTAAGTACTGGCTGGGGAAATTTTATCAAAGAAAGAATCAAGGAATATTTCTTCTCCTAAGCCCTACTATAACCTGTACATGGGTCTGTGTAAGTGGCTCATTTATCTGTTTATCTATCACCCATCGACTAATAGCATGCATTACTCATCATTATCCACAGTGATAATAATCCTTGGTGGATAAATAATAGATGAAATAATACTCAAACTAATATTTCAAACAGGAAATGGGTTTTTAAAAGGAGGGAGAAGCATCTTGGAATAGCAGCTTACCAGATTTCAGTGACATGAGAGACAACAGTACATTCAAGGAGTACAGGCAGTTCAGAAAGTCTGGGACTTACAGTCTAGAGCAGGACAGAGGGAAATGGGACTGGGATGTTGACAGAAGTTGCTTTGTGAAGGGCTTTGTAAATTTCATTAAGACAAAGACAATGGAGAGTCACAAAAGAACCTGGAGCAATACTGACAAGATTGGAAATAGGTCTTCTGAAGTCCATTCTGGCAGCTACATGCTGATGTATTACAAAGACACAAGTCCAGTCAGGAAGATGGCTTTAGGGGCCAGTGTGGAATTTGGCTTTAACAAAAAGAAAGAAAGAAAAAGAAGAAGACGCCAAGTGCTGGTGATTCATACCTGTAATCCTAGCTACTCAGGAGACTGAGGTCTGAGGATCCTGATTAGAAGCCAGCCAGAACAGAGAAGTCCCTATGAGACTCTTATCCCAACTAATCAAAAACTGGAAGTGAACCTGTGGCTCAAGGTAGTACAGTGTTAGCCTTGAGCAAACGAGCTCACAGACAGTGCCCAGACTCTGAGTTCAAGCCCCACAATTGTCAAAATATAAAAAGGGACCCCACTCAAGTTACTTCTGACCCAAATCTCATCTCCATCCACAGGATAGCCTAGTAGAACTTCAATAATGAAACTACCTCACTGCCATCAACACCATGGGCTTCTGTAATTCTTTATTCTCAAGAATCAGCATCAATGTAACAATGTTAGTACTACGCAATTTCCTTCTTTTTCATGTTCACTGACATAGCCTCTCAAGGACAGTAAGGTTTGACTCAACTCAAGTCCCATTGTAATGTAGGGTTCCCCTGATATCTAGCTCCTTGGGTATCAGAGTTTCAGCCTTCTCTGCCTCTACTCCTGGAAAGGCCTTGCTATTTCTTTAAATACTTTCCAGCAAGCAAATACACAAAAACAAAGGGAGAACACTAGTCATTCTCACACCGAACACAAGGCTGCTAGGATGATTGTCATTGCTTCCAACATGTGCTTTCCCTCTGAGGTATCCATGCCATGGCCTTCATTCTCCCTAGTTACTTTCATTAGGACATTTTGAAGATTAAAAATTAAAACACTTGATTATGAAAGGTCTTCAAGCTTTCCTGCAATGAATATCAAGTTTTACGCGCAAGTATTTTCTAATTCACAAATTAAATCACGAGTACTATGACTTATGCTGGCTATGACTATAGGGGGTGTATGACTATATCCAGCAATTGCAGTCCTGTGTAATCCTAAATGCTTCTTAATGGGGTTCATCGGTTTTCTCAAATGTATAAAGGGGAAAGAAGATTTATATTTAATTCTAAATCAGGGTCTTTAGCATCTCCTCTGACTTACGCTTTAAGAAATAACCAAATGATATCTTAGATCCAAAATGATATCTGCCTGGATGTTGTATATGAGCAAAATCAGAGTTCCCTCCTTAACTTCTGTCTGCTGAAAAGATCATCCAAAGTTTACCTTCAGTTCAGAAAAGCTGTACATGTGCATGTACATGCGTGTGTGTGCATGCATGCACACACACGCACGCGCACAAACACACACACCACATTAACAACCAAAGCAGTTCTCCTAAACACCACTAGGCCAATGATTCTCTTTTAAACACAGTAATTGGGCAAAGCTACTTATTTCTTTATTTTCTTTTCCTTTGTTTACATTTATTCTCCTTATATTTCTGTTTTAACAGATATGTATATATATATATATATATATATCTTATACAAAAATATATCCAGTGAAATTAAATAATCTTTCTTCCGTCCTCCCCTTTAGTCTAGCTACTTAGTTTATTGTCCTTAAATGTGATTCATTGTTTCTGGCCAGAATTACTTTTACTATTAGATATCATCAAAAACATTTATACCTTTTATTCATTACCCTTCAGTGCTTGTAAAAAGGAGTTTGAAACAAGTAAACATGACAGTTAGTGAGTAAAATGCATTGTGATCACCGCATCCTCCTCAATGTCTTCCAACTTCCTCAATTTACCTGGTTCCATCTTTAGATATGTACATTGAATATTTTGAGTGCATTTGACAACTCTTCTTCTCTCCATTTGTCTGCCCCACTCCCTTTGACCTCCCCCCCCCCCGCATGACACATATTCCAACTTCCTGGTATTCATTTGTTTAAGTTATCTATCAATTGGGTGTTCAAAGGAACCCTTCCCTATATATACCATACTTTAATATTTTTATTAATGGAGAAAGAATTACTAGTTGCATTAACAGCGCCTCCATTTGAGCAGGTGATTACAGTAAACACAGAAGGCCTGTGGGCCTATTTGTTTGCTCTTGCTCCTACTAAACTATTTCCTTTGACTTGAGTGAGGTAAGGTAAATCTAAGGTCACAGTCAGCTGAGTCAATGTAACAGTGACACAGCAACACATTTAAGCCATCTTGTAAGCAAAGCAAGCAGGCAGGAAGAGTTAAGAATGGGAATTTCAAAATAATACTTTCTTCTTGCCACAATTCTTTATAATAAAGACATTTGCTGACTATATATAAACTTTAACAGGGGTCACAGACAGAGATAGTTGGAACTCTCAAAAATTTTGAAGGACCCAAATGTAAGTCAGTGAAAAAAATCACTTGGCAACTTCCAGTGAAGAAACTGGTTTTAGGAATAGCTCTGTTCATTTTTTTTTACTGCATTGCAAGAACTCTGTGGACCACAGTCTAATGTTAATCACAAAAAGGGACTGTTCCATCCTAGCAAAGACCACAGACAAGCCAAATCCCATCAAGAGCCAATCAACATGGGGGAGGTTCAGAAATTCCAGCAATAAAACTGGTAATATAATTTAGAGAAAGTCTATTGCATCCCTTACCACCTATTCAATGACAGGGTTAATAACATTCCTTCAGGGCAAGAATTTCCTACCTGAGGAAAAATAAAACATAAAAAGTGAACTTTAAAGAAGAAGCCAAAGATGATATACTATAACGCAATGAAACAAGCCTTCAAAGGCTTGTGTTAATATGTTGGCATTGGTTTCTGATGGGCTGAAACACATCATGAATAAAGCAAGTCTAGATGATGCAAGAGAATGTAGCTGATCAAATACAAATTTCAAGTCCTGTTTGTTTCCATTACACCCACAGTACCAGCATTAGAGGTTATGTCTCAGTCTTTATTAGGGCAATCTAAAGACATCAGACTTTCTGTTGCAATGCTTTACAGGAAAATCCCTTTTAATAGATATTAAAGAAGAGGTTATAAGGAAACATAAAATTCAATGTAAGAGAGCCCAAATAATTTGCATAATTTAAGTTTTATTGACTCCAAGTGTCAAACTGATTAACACTTATATGTTCCAAACACTCACTAACAAGCTCAACAACACATTGTGGATCATCAACATTTAGACTGTTCTCCAAGGAGCTCAGACAAATCTTCCCATTCTCTTTTCCCTAGTTATAGTTTCCTCAGGGTTGTTTTTATGCACAAGAAATCATGTGGAAAGAATCTCCTTAGCTCCCTGTCTCAGGAGAATTATGTCAAGTTGACTTAGAGCAGAACAGACCTGGGGTGAAACCCTGAAGTGACCCTGGCACCTTAGAAAATTAGTTTTAGGATGTATTAGCCTTGTAAGGAAACTTGGCTGAAGTGAGGGTCTGTTTGCTGAGGGATGTAACCATTCGCTGGATCTCTTAAGAATGCAACATTATTATTATACACATAAACTGATATGTGAATTGAAACCTCTGCATAGCTACTTAATTAAAAAGTTATGCAAATCTACTAACTGACAAACAGTTTATTCAAGGAAGATCACAAATAGTGTGATTTCCTTTTTTAATTTTTTAATTTAATTTAATTGTAAAGGTGATGTACAAAGGGGTTATAGTCACATACATAAAGTAATGAGTACATTTCTTGTCAAACAGTGTGACCCCCTCCCTCATTTTCTCCCATTTTCTCTCCCTCCTGATTTCCCCTACCCCCGGCCCCCGCCAAGTCATAAAGTTCATTTCCAACGTAGTATCTTGTGAGTATCACTGTTGCATTGGTTCACCCTTTGTCCTTTGTCTCACCATTTTGTGATTCCCCTTCCCTTCCTCAAATCGGATAAACTTATATACAAGACACAGGGTACCAAAATCAAAGTTCAGCAAAATAAAACACCAGGAAACAGGTACAAAGGGGTGGAGTAGGGTCAAGGGAAAAGGGCAGACAAATGAAGAGGAGAAGAGGGGGGAAATGCAGACAAGAATCCAATGTATATCCTACACATTAGGAAGCATGAGGAAAGGTATGGGTAGGGGAGGGATAGATGGGAATGTTGAAAGGGCTGGCCTTGATCAAGGTATATTGTATTCATAAACTGCTTGGTTAAATGTCAACTCCTTTGTATAACCACTTAAAGATAATAATGATAAAGACAATAATAGAACAGTATTTTTAGAAAAGTATTTAAAACTTTGCAACATATTTTTGTTTTGTTAAATAAAATAATTTGACTCTATGTTGGTTTCATTGGTGTACATAATCTTTATCTGCAAAAAAGTGAAAATTACCTACTAACATGAATCCTTTCTATCATCAGGCCCAATAAGGAATAATGACTAGATACACACATATCTAAAACAAAATTTGGCAAATAGAACTATTTTTCTCATAATGTGACATTCATTCTGATTTTTTTCTATTCTATGTGTATACCAGTTCTTCCATCTAGTAATTACATTCATAAGATTATTGCAAACATTGAATTAGCAAATACTAAGTGATAGTCCCTAGAAGCTATGTCAGTGCATAGCCTTGCTTTTATGTGTATTTTTTCTCAAAATATTTAATTTCATTTGTATCATTGACTCGTTAACATTGAAATCAGCCAATAGCACTATAACTCATGCTTGAATAACTTACCTAACATATTTTCTCCATAAAGCACATCTTAGACTCATTGCACCTTGCAGGCACATCAACACTTTATTAGGGGGCATTTTAGATGGCGAAATTCTCACAGGAAAATATGGAAGTAAAGTCAAGTAAGCTAGACTACATAGTGGATAGTACTTACAGCAGGAGACATGAAACAAAAAGAACTTCACCTTTGTTGAACCTCAACTGGGAACGTGTGACTTTTTAGTAGTGCAAAGTGGTTTGAGTTCAATTTGCTAATTTCTGAATGCAATATATCCTCACATTTTCCTCTCCCACTATTTATCCCAGCTTCACCACGCTCCTCCAGTGACCTAGTTCTATTTTCACGTATGTACATTGACCATCATAACTGCATCTATCCACAAATCCTCTCTCTATTCATCTATGAAGAATATCAGACATGCTTTAGCTTCCTGGTATTCATTTTGTTAAAATGTCTGTAAATTATTCTAAGGAGTTATACCATAGTGATGCTTGCCTATATCTGCATCATACTTTTGTCAATTTGATTGTATATATTTGCATATGGCACTGAATGTGTTTTTAAATATGTTTATATTTTAAATCTAACTTCCACATACGAGAGAAAACATATGCTCTTTGTCTCTGTAAGCCTGACTTACTTTACTGAACCTAATTTTTTCCAGGTCCATCCAGAGAAACTCAATTTTTTTCAGTGTTCTTAGAATGCCTGCAAATGACTACAGAGGAACATTAGGGTTGATTGAGGGATTAACAAATTTTCATTACAACTCACATTATAAGATAAATATTCTTGAACAGACAACTTTCTCACTCAAAATATTTTCAAATAATTTATGTAGATTTTCATCAAGGAGATAAAACAGCCCTATTCCCTAAATAGCAACTTCCTAAAGAATAATATATTGAAATATAAAGTGATTTTTTCAGTGGAAAGATCTGACTTAAAGGGATGGCATTCTAAAAAAAGACAAAGAAGACACTAATAAAATTCAAACAAGAGGGCTGAGAAGGTGGCTAAGTGGTAGAGTGCCTCACATGCATGAGGCCCTGGGTTCGATTCCCCAGCACCACATAAGCAGAAAAAGCTGAAGTGGTACTGTGGCTCAAGTGGTAGAGTACTAGCCTTTAGCTGAAGAGCTGAGGGACAGCACCCAAGCCCAGAGTTCAGGCCCCATGACCGACCAAAAAAAAAAAAAAAAGAAAGAAAGGAAAAAGAAAATTCAAACAAGAAATGAACATAAATCACTAAGAATGTGTAGTATTGGTTCATTAGGTGTGATGTTAACCATGGGGAAAAAGGCTAGCTGTATGGGAATTCTGTAATTTTTTTCAATAAAATATTTATTATAAAATGTCCTCCACAAGTGTGACAAGAAAAGCAGGAAGTATTCATGGGAAAGAATAAAGGATTTATCTCCAAAAATCACTGCTTTTTTTCTATTTTCAGTCCCCCCATCCTTGAAAGATTGAACTGCTTGACCTTTTAGTGATGATTGATTATCTAGTATCTGACTTCATAAATAAATCATTAACGATCCTCTGGGAAAGAAGTATTATAAGCATGGCCACAAGCAAAACTCTTTTCCTTTACTTTTTTTATTAGTTTATATTAATCGTACAAAGGTATTTCATTTTGATATTTCCATATATGCAGATAATGTGCTTCAATAAAGTTCACTTTCTCTGTTACTTTTCTCCCAATGTTTTCCTTACCTTCAATAAGGCACATTGTGTTACCAAATTAATGCCAAGAAATAATCAGAAGTTAAGAGCTAGAGGTTAGATGTGAGAATTAAAAACTCATCCTATTACTCTAGTAATACATCCCTGTGTCGAAAAGAGGATGATAAAGAGCAGCAGGAAAATAATAAGATTCATCAAGAGTTACAAGCCCTGGATAAAGGTTTCAATAGGTTTGTATTCACTGTGTTTGAAATCAGGATTTAAAATCACTCTATCAAGTCATCAGTCCTGTTCCACTTACAACTACAGGTAACCAAAGGGTTTAATTTGTCTACACTGGTCAGCAGAGTCATTGTACAGGGGATACCATTAATACTAAGAGTCAAATATAATCAAGAGAAAGATGCAAACCTCAGAAGCAAAATATTCATTCCTTTGAAATGAAACTAAGAGTAATGTGAGCAACCTTGAATTGTTCACTAGAAATGTGGGTACAATTTTAAGAATATTATTTATCTAGCAGGGCATAGGGGTCACAACTTCAAGGTCGGCCTGGGCTACAATAGACAGACGCTTTTTAGAAGTATAA
This sequence comes from Dipodomys merriami, assembly GCF_024711535.1. NCBI lineage: Eukaryota > Metazoa > Chordata > Mammalia > Rodentia > Heteromyidae > Dipodomys > Dipodomys merriami. The sequence continues at coordinate 13,048,092 of NW_027204493.1, forward strand.
TTTTCCCACTGGAAAACTAGCCATATTATCACTAATTATTTGGGGATATCCTCTGGATCCATGTCATGCCAGGCCTTGATCTGCCAATCTCCTGATCTTATATGCCTGAGACCTGGTGTCCACTCAGCTGTCAGGAAAGGGGAGATCAGATGCCTTATGAAGATCCTTAGCTCTTCCGCAAAGGAGGTGGGATGAGGACAGAGAGGATGAAAGTAAAGGAGTATGAAAACAAAGAGGAGGGATAATCAGAAGGGAAATTAGAGCTGACTGCTAAGAAGATTTATTTATTTTTGCAGAATTGCCAAATAGTTATTTTAGGGACTCGTGTTTAAACCTTGAGATCTTTTAGAGAGAGTTCCTTCAGTGAAAATTTTTAAAAGAGGGTAATCCTTCATCTCTTCATTTCAATCATTTGTGTATGAGTTGTGTTTCATTTATGAAACAACTTTATTTAGCAATGAAGCCACAAAAAAGGAAGGAAAGAGAAGGAAGATGGAGGACAAGAAAAAGAAGACAAAGAAGGGAAGGAGAAGGGAGAAGGGAAGGCAGACTAGAGGAGGAGAGGGAAAGGAGAAGGAGGATTAAAAAGAGGGGAGGAAAATCTAGTAGATTAATTTTTATCTTATTCCTTGACCTAAAAACAAAATTGTAGTTCTTTAAGTCAATAAATTTCTTTAAGTCAATAAATGAAGGCTCTAATTGTGGTTCAAAACTAACTAGGATAAGTTTTGAGGCCACTAAAAAGCTGAAATGCAAATAAAAGAACATTTTTAAGGGAACTAACTAAAATGTTGTTTTATTTCTTCTATTTGGGGCTTCTTTCATGAGTTCAGGCATATAGGCGGGACAGGGATGTCAAAAAAGAGAACATCGTGTACCAAGAGTATATTTACAACACCTCCACCACGCTATCTCACAGCTGGGAGTTCACATCCTTTAAAATACAGAGAATAAAAGCTAAATATTGACTTAGGGGACTCCAGAATCCACGTCCATCTGACATCATCTGAGGGTTATTTTTCAGCAAAGCCTTCCAAAACATTCAATAAAATTCTCTTCAACGAGTGGATACATGCAGATAATCAACTGATTAAGAACAGCAAATTTTTGTGATCTTTAATACACAAGTTACAAAGCAACACCATCCATTTGCATTCCATGGGTTTGATATTTGTGAGATTTTTTACCTGTACTGCCTTTGCTAATGTATAAGAAAAGCAACTTAGGTTCATTAAGTCGCGCTGCTGTAAACAAGTATGGCGGAAGGGTGCTTGACCTACTTAAGAGAACAGACTGTTTCCAAGCACTATGTAATAGCATCCAGTTGTGTATAAACAATTCAGATGCCGTTTCAAATGCCATCTTTGTGCTCCAAACCACAGCCGGCCCTCTCTCACCTTGGCAAAGCCTTGCTTGCAGGTAATTCCAAATGTGCCTTTCTTTGTACCTAAAATTTGAATTTACCAAGTTCAAATTTACTTACCAAGTAAAAATTTGAACTTAATAGGTTCCCCCCTCCAATTCTATTTTTTGTTCAGTTACATTTTTATGTAAATGACAATACATGTTATAATTATAGGAAGTGAGATTTAGAACTTTCATCTTATTTTAATCCAAGACTTTGGCAGGTAAACAATATTTGCAGGGTGCTGAAACAACTAAAACTGAGAGGTTGAGTTAAAAATCCCAGAGAGATAGTTGGATTGTACAAGATTTTTTTTTCCTCTGGACAAATTTTGAATTGTCTCCAAAGGTTAACAGTTCCCATGACGTCACTCATTTACTTTCAATGGATTTCCATGTTCTATTTTTTGTAAATCCCTCCTCTGGATAATCTGTCACTTGCACATTTACCTTTTAGTAAGTACCTCTCTCCCACAAATGTCAAACTGAATCAAACAGTTACATAAGATTCAACCCCACTCACTTTCTAAGTTACTTTGCTGAAATTGAGATCCTCTGAGCTTTTGCTGAGAACGAGATGTTCCCAAAGCCAACTGTTTATGTTGCTGAGGAACTAGCTCTCAAGTGCAACAGTCTCATAATTTCCATCAGAAGAATTGGAGTCTATTACTAACATTATTCTAGGCTCACCCAGATCTCCTTAACTAATCATCAAAGGCTTAACAGGTACGTGATAGATTCTGTAAATGACAACTGATATTTCAAGCATGAAAATCAAGCTATTCATAATATAACCACCTGAAAAACTGAAAGTTCAAAATGTCTAAGGGAGATATTAGAAAAATTAGCATATAAAACAACCATTTGATGCAGACCTGTGCATATTAACTTGTAAAAGAGGTGTTAGTGAGCATTCCCTTCCCTCTTTTGCCTACACTGAATTTCTGTAAAGGCTCAGATAGAGGTTGCTTCTCATTTTCTAAAGCCTATATCACTTTGTTGCATTAATCACCTTCTATCTTAAATTATAGTTATTTAACAATGCTAGAAAGACATTTTCATGGTAAGCTATGAGCACTTGGTAGGATGATTTATACAAACTGTACTAATAACTGTCTAATTAATAATGGCCCCTAAGAAAATTGATCTCTCCATATCCTAGACTATATCCTAAAGTTATGGCTTTTACAAAGGTGAGTAGATCCCTAGCATTGATCTAGTATGCATTAGAAGACATTTTAATATGTTTAGTATATCTTCTATGTACCAGGCAATCATGATATTTTTAGAAGTTAAACTGTAGCAATATAATTATCTGACTTAATTTTTAATTTTCACATACTCAAACTTTGAGGCATATATCATATTTACATATATAATATGGAAACTGGTATTCAAGAGGCCCTCAGTCCAATACTGGCCAGACTCACTGGGAACACAAGTAAGAAATAATGCAGAAAGGGAAAGAATAATATCCTTGCCAGCTGTGAGATCACTAGGCTTTGTGTCTGAATATCACTATAGTATTGTGTGGACTGCCATCTTTAGGCATGCCCCATTAGAAATAAATACTTAAAAGAATTACATTTTTAAGATGTTTCGGGAAGACAGCATTTTGTTCACTTTCAGTTTCAAAGTCTTTAGGTTAAAGTTGAAGTGCTTCAGATTGCAAATACATATTGGACCTTCGAAATATTCAAAAGCTAACTAACTGTGGAACTGTTACTTTCACCTATTACCAACAGTTCTCACTTTGTCTTGAACTTTGCTCCAGCCCTACATTTACAGGTTAATTCATTTATTCAACAGATGAGTATTCAACACTTGCTCTGTGAGAATCATCTTTCTTGAACTTGCAGTTTACAAGGTTGTTGCCTACCTAGAACCTACATAAAACAACATGTGAAAAGAGACAAGAAATAAACACAGTTGTGTTATAAAGAAATGTTATGAAAACATTTTAGGATGAATAGAATCAACGGCAGAACCAAGAGAAAGAAAATAATGGTGGTATTTAAAGTAAAGCCCAAATTTAAAAAAAAAAAGAGTCAAGCATATAAATATATAGGGAAAGAAATGTTGAGTAACCAGGAAAATAACCAACATTTGTACACCTTTTTCAAGAAAATAAAAATGAAACTAAGGAAAAATTGAAATATGTATATATATCTAACCAGGAGATACGGTGGTTTATGTCAAGTCCTCAAAGATGTGCTTGTATTGTAATATAATTTTGTATAATATGAAAATATATAAATATAAATATATAAGTCATAATTTTATATAATATAACATTAGCCTAGGAAGTGTAAATGGCCATTATACAATTTCACTAGGGAAAAGAATGTTGATTAAAATTCTCCCATCCCTCAACCACAAACACTTGAAAACTTCCATTAAAGTTGTTTTACAGTAAAAGTTGAAAAATTCTAACCATAGGTTAATTTACACAAAACAATTTAAAAGCTTTAATCTGTCCTTATTGCTATGATATCACATATTCTTCTACCATTTTAATATATCCATCTACAAAAGAGTGGACATATTTTTGTAACCAACTAGTAGGAAAATGGGATAATTTGTTACATCAAATTACAATTACATAGAGAATTTCACTCATGTTTGTTAATGTTAACTCAATGAATAATCATAAATGCACTCTCATTGTCATACAGTATCTATTATGAATGTGTTGTATGGAGGGAAAATTGATTCTTGCCATCCTTCCTCAAATGAATCACCAAGCACCATCACTCATCAACATGATTCTAGGTCAGAGACTTGAATTGGATTGTTCTTGTTCACTAGATAATCCTAATTAGTCAAGAATTATGCATACAAATAAATATTCTGTATTCAGGATGAGGAGATAACATACTTTTGACTTGCACCTTTACATGATGACTAAGGGAATTACCTTTGACTAGCATAGTGACAAATGAAAGGCTACAGAGATTTTATACTCATAGATAACATCACACATTCTTATGACTTTCTGAGGATGTTTTGCATTTCAAGTCTGAATATCACACAATTTTTGGAATGATGCGAAGTTTGGAGTATGCATGCAGATGTACAGAAACTTAGAAGTTCTGCAGTTTAGGAAATCAGCATATGTTTTTGGCTTGAGTAGGTTGTGGGTTTTCAACTGCTGCTTTGCTTGCTATTTTAGGTAATTTAGTTTTATCCTCTGGATTTAATTTGTTATGAGATGCTTAGTTAACCCAATTATATATATGTAATATATGATTGTTTTATCATATAATTTTTCTAGTACAAAGTATAAAGCAAGAATATCTCCACACTTTTATGATAGAATATACTATACTTTTATGATAGAACATATATATATATATACATATATTCCCACTCAATCTATTAATCTAGAAGTCACTCAAGAGTTGTAGTTCTCTGTCTATGAATCTACAATAATCCATGAAGAAGAGTGTAATAAAATATGTGGACCCATTTTTCACTTTAGAAAACTTTTTTCATAATAATGAGCTGAACCTCCTTATACAAACCTCTTAGGACAAGGTGTGCTTTAGAATTTAGAACTTTTCAAATTCTAGACAAGTAGTACAATGTACAATGCCATATATTTTCAAATCCCACTGCTGATATCTAGAGCAGCACCCCATAGTCAATCACATTAATATTTGCCAGTGGCATGTGTAAATGGTCACACTAAATCAATAAGGAACAGTTATGAAAAGCCCCATACTGGTTGTAGTCAGGATTTTCAGCCAAATAAATCTGCATCAAACTTCCAAAAATGTTTCTATTTTCAGAGCTTTGTGAATTTCAGAATTGCAAATAAGAATGTGTGGGCCTGTACAACACTTTTCTTTCCTTTGTAAAGTGAATGTGATAGGAAATTTTTAAATGAAAGCAATACAAATTATTGTTTAAGAGTTGGTTAGACTGTTTAAAATTACGTATTTGATCTGTAGTATATTTAATATAAAATATGCTATTTAAGCATATACTTCTATCAGATTTGAAAAAAACCTATGAATTTGTATGAATACCACTTCCACATTCATTGATGATAAATTTATTCAGTCGTTCCTGAAAAGAAAAGAATTGGGGGGGGCTGGGAAGGTGGCTCAGTGGTAGAGCACTTGCCTTGCATGCATGAGGCCCTGGGTTTGATTCCTCAGCATCACATAAGCAGAAAAAAACGCCGGAAGTGGTGCTATGGCTCAAGTGGTAACACGCTAGCCTTGAGCTGAAGAGCTGAGGGACAGCACCCAGGCTCAGAGTTCAGGCCTCACGACCACCCTCCCCCCCCAAAAAAAAAACAAAAAAAAATAAAAGAATTGTTCATAGTACCAACTATGTGGGTGAGGAGGTATAGAACAGATGTGTGTTCAATTAGTCCAAAACTTAAAGCTCATTTTTGTGTTTAAAAAAAAAAAGCTTTCAGGTATCACAGAAACAGCAGGACAAAGGATGAACTAATGCAACAATGATACTCACTAGACACTCTGTTGAAAATGAATTATACAACTTGGGTAGGGGCTGGCAGAGAGGAATAGGGAGGGGCAAGTGAGAGAAAATGAGGGAGGGGAAATAGTATTTAAAAAGAAATGTACTCATTACTTATGTAACTGCAACCCCTTGTGCATCACCTTTACACTAAAGATAAAAAAATTAAAATTAAAATGATAAAACTATGAAGGTCATAAAAAAAGCTTTCAAATGAGTATTTGAGAGCGAAACAAAATTCTCCTGCATACAAAGTGATTATTATATTGTGAAGGTTAGTGAACTAGATGGAGAGAAATTGAGAGAAGAACAAAGGAAGAAAGATGGTGCAATACCATGGAAGAAGCTAGATTCTAGAGGAAACATCCTGTAAAATTCACTGATATTGTAGCATTTAGGGCATAGCCAAAGGCCTAGTAAATTCAGAATAGGAATGTTCACTACTGGACTTCAAGCTGTCGTCTTTACCATGGTTAGGATAGCTTCTGTTTGGCCTATTCTCACTCCTGAGGAGTGTGAAAAGTCCTCACTTACATTAAGGAAGATCAAAAAAGTTAGAATATCTACTCTACAGAAATACTTCCTTCGCCTTTCTTTGCTACTTGTGCTATGTAAGTGTAGAATTAAAACCTAGTCTTGCAATTAGAGTGAAATGATCCTTCCCCCCTTTTTAAAAACCTTGATTACTTTTGAATCATTTAATATTTAGTGGAACTAATTACTTTTACTTTGCATTGATATTGTGAAAATAAATGTGATTGATTTAAAAAGAAATACTTCCAGAAAGCATGTTTCATGTTGACCTCTGAAAAATTGAGCTTTCAAGATTGGATTACTGGAGAGAGAAAGAGACTTAGCTTGAGAGATACAGACAAAGAGGAGACAGAGACAAAGGAGATACAGGGGAAAGAAAGTTAGCACTTACTTTTTGCCTATAATGGTTAATTTATATTAGCTTGATTAGTCTAAGGAATGTCCACATAGCTGTGGAGTATTATTTCTGGTTTTATCTGAGTGTATTGCCAGAAGAGATTAGCATTAATTCAGTTGGCTGAATAAATATCAACCTTTGCCAACATGGGCAGCTATCACCCAATCTACTGAGTTCTAATCAGGTTTTTTAGAACTGAGACATGCATCTTCTCCTGACATGGTATAGTGAAAACTCCTCATTTAAAACTTTTTATACACTGAGACTTACAGCACAAATCCAATTCCTATCTTCCCACATTGTACCTTGGTTTTCTATGCTTCATCCTGGAAGTGAGAGTCACACTGTCAACTTCTCCATGAGGCCTTCAAACTCTTCTTGAATAATACCACAGCAGTTCATTTTTCTCTAGCTTGCAGATGACATACTGGAGGACTTCTAGGCCCCATAATGAATGAAGTCAACCACCATCATAGCTTCATACATGTCTCCACACATCCTTTTGGTTCTTTTTCTAGGGAATCCTAACCCAATGCATTATTCACAAATTTCTCTTGTGAAATTTGATGTTGCTTGTAGACCAATGAAATTTCAGAAAATTAATAACTTTTTTCCTTTTTTTTGGGGTCCAGTCGTGGGGCCTGAACTCTGGGCCTGGACACTGTCCCTCAGCTCTTCAGCTCAAGGCTGCAGTTCTAGCACTTGAGCCACAGCACCACTTCCTGCTTTTTTTCTTTTTGCTTATGTGGTGCTGGGGAATTGAACCCAGGGCCTCATGCATGCAAGGCAAGCGCTCTACCACTAAGCCACCTTCCCAGCCCTAATGACTTTTTTATCTTGAAATAGTTGTACAAAGGAGTTGCCATTAATAAGAGGTTTATTAATACAATGCCTCTTAATCAATGGCACCTTTTTTTTTCTTTTGGTTGGGCCTGGGCGCTATCCCTCAGCTCTTCAGCTCAAGGCTAGCGCTCTACCACTTGAGCCACAGCACCACTTCCAGCTTTTTTTTTTCTGTTGATATGGTGCTGTGGAATCGAACCCAGGGCGTCAAGCATGCAAGGCAAGCACTCTACCACTGAGCTACCTTCCCAGCCCCTCGAGGTCGCCTTTTCAGCATTCTCCCAGCCACCCCCTTCCCTCACTATTTTTTTTTTAAAGATTATTGCAAGGTTTATTAGAAGAGCCATATTTGCCCTGGAGAGAGAGCATATGGCCGCCTCCACTATCTAGGTAGCTGCAGGGTCTGGGGAATAAGAAGTGAGGTAGATGGGAGTTCAGGTGGGTTTCCTCACTCTTCTTAATTTTGTAGGATATATACTGAACACTGAATTCATGATTCCAGCCTCCCATTCTTCTTATCTTCATTTATCTACCTTTTTCCCCTTGACTCCACCCCACTCCTCTCAAGTACCCACTTTCTGGTACTTACTTGGTTGAATTTTGACTTTGCCTTTCTAAGGAATTACACTATTTGAATTCTCCCTTGAATCTACCATATTTCACTTAATACATTTGTATACACTCGCATATCATTCAACGTATTTACCTTTAAGTTTATAAGCTAGATCTAGCTTCTATATAGAAGAGAAAATATGCATCTTTTGTCTCTCCAGACCTGACTTATTTAATTTAGCATAATTTTTCTAAGTCTTTCCATTTCTTAATAAATGATACAACATCATTCTTTCTCATGGATAAGTAAAATTCCATTGTGTACAAGTTTTCTGGAGACATTCATCCACTGAGGGGCATCTGGGTTGATCCCATATCCTTGTTATGGTAAATACTCTGCTATTAAATACTGTTATTTTTGGAAGTCATTTAGTTGTGGTACAGATTAGAAAACACTGCTGTGAAACCAGTGTTCCATTCACAAAATGATAAAATAGATTCCTAATAGACAAAACTATCGACAATATGCAATATTCTCAAGGTCTAAAGAGTGAAGAAAACCAAGTAGATGAAGGTAAATTTGGTACTAGAAAACAAGAACAATGTAGTAGAAATCAAGTATTTTCATTGTATTTTAAAATCAGATCGCTTTCTTTGTCACATTATGAAGTAACTAAAACTTTGTTTTAGAAAACAAACTTTATTGTCTGATCAACCAAAGAACAGATAAGACTCTGTTTATTATTCGATCAACCAAAGAACAGATAAGAGCAACTGGAGTACGGAAATACATCTTGGAAAGGAAAAGAAGTCCTCTAATATGTATTAAATATATTTGACTAATCTCTGAAGCAAGCATGAGCACGCCAGAGTCAATGTAACTTGCAGATGAAACTGAAAGAGCAAAGCTGACATTTAGCTGCCACCTATGACAAGCAAGACAGAATTTGAATCTTGGGTCTAAATAAATGTTCTGCTAATGCAGAAAGCAGGAACACACTCTTTGGAGAAATTTAATGAAATTCATAGACCACAGTTGTGTGGTCTATGAACCCAGTATATAATCTAAAACATCTTGATATATAAATAATTTGGAAAAAATTATTTTAGAGAAACCAAACAAAACAAAAATAACCCAAGAATGAGACAAGGTAGACTATGGATTTAAGCAGGTAAGGAAAGCTGCCGATTGCAGTGAAATTTAATATGGTAAATACACTGCTAATTAATGAAAAGTTAACAATTCTCAAAAGAAAGACAGACACTGCAATGTGACCTCCTTAAGAGAATGAGCTAAGTTTGAGGAAATTGAGGTTTGTGGCCAGCCTAGGAAGAAAAATTTATAAGCCCTCCCGACTTCTCAACCCAAAGCTGAATATACCCTTAGGCTATACTCTTACACCTATTCTCGTAGCCATGATGGGAGGCCTAAAATAGGCAGACTGTGGTCTAGATGCATACCTGGACAGGAAGTGTGACCCTATCTCAAATATAACTAGCACACAAAGGAGCTGGAGGCCTGGCTCAGAGGGGAGAGTTCCTGCTTGACAAGCCCAAGGTCCTCAGTGAAAAATCCAAATATTATCCAAAAAGAGAAAAGAAAGGCCTCAGCGCAGAAAAGGAAACTGTAAAAAAAAAAAAAAAAGAGCAAAACACAAATTCTTTTGTTTTTTTATTGTGAACATACTGTACAGAGGGGTTACAATTACATGGGCAAGATAATGAGTACATTTCTTATCAAGCATTGCAGCCTCCTCCTTTGTTTACCCTTCACATCCCTTCCCAGCCTCCCTCCACTCCCCCACCCAATCCTCCCCCCGCACCACCAAAGTTGTAAAGTTCGTTTTCGACATAACGACTTGTACATCTCATTGTTGCAACGGGTCCACCTGTATCCTTAAACAACTTGTTTTTCCCCTTCTCCTCCACTAATTATACCCACATCAAATATAGTGAAAGCAGGGGTTATACTGTGGGGGAGGGACATACAAAGCAACAAAGAAATAATCTTATAAATGCGTTAGAAACAAATGCATGAAAGAAAAAAAACATATAAATACATATCTAAGGGTTCATTTTCTTAACATCACATTATCTGACCTTTTCTGCTTGACTCATACATATACTAGATATTGCAAATAAGGGAAACCATGGGACCTATGTCTCTTTGGGCTTGGCTAACTTCACTTAATATAATTTTTTCCAAGCCTTTCCATTTCCTAACAAATGGGGCAATGTCATTCTTTCTGATGGAGGCATAGAATTCCATTGTGTATATATACCACATTTTCTTGATCCATTCATCTACTGAGGGGCATCTGGGTTGGTTCCATATCTTAGCTATGGTAAATAATGCTGCAATAAACATTGTTGTGCTGGTAGCTTTAGTGTGGTCTTGTTTGTAAACATTTGGGTAAATGCCCCAAAGTGGGATTGCTGGGTCATAGGGGAGCTCTATGTGGAGTCTTTTGAGGAACTTCCATACTGCTTTCCAAAGTGGTTGAACAAGTTTACATTCCCACCAACAATGAAGTAAGGTTCCCTTCTGGCCACATCCCCTCCAGCATCTGTTGTTATTAGAGTTCTTGATTTTTGCCATTCTAACTGGGGTGAGGTGGTATCTCAATGTTGTTTTGATTTGCATTTCTTTTATGGCTAGGGAGGTTGAGCATTTCTTCATGTGTCTATTGGCCATCCTTCTTTCTTCTTCAGAGAAGTTTCTCTTTAAGTCTTTAGCCCACTTATTTATTGGACAATTGGCAAAACACAAATTCTAAAACTAAAAAGTACAATAAAATATTTAACATTAAAATACTCTTGCTTAACTAGTGTGGGTCTAGGACTAGCAGAAAAGATCAAAAGAGGGAAGAGAAAATCAGTCATGAGATGTGCCACATCATTCCACTTATCACACCATTTCTTGACTTCAAAGGATACTATTTACCTGAGCCTAACCGTTTGTGAGAAGAACATTCAAAGATGGGGCGAAGCCAAATCCAACTCTTTCTAGCCGTCTCATTTCAACTAAGAGAAAGGCAGAACAGGGAATTAAGAATGAATACTACAGTGCATCATCCAGGGGCACGGGCTCACCAAAAGACTGAGACCTATTTAAAGGGCTATTTAATGGGTTCCCTACATCGATACCTTAGTCCTACATGTGTACTATGGTTCTTTTAACCCAGTATCTAAGTTTCATCCTGTAATAACCATAAAAACAACTGTAAGAATCAAAAAACACAATTTGAAGACTTAAAATAAGCATCATAATCATAGATATGAGACCATAACTATTGAAAAGATATAAATATCAGATCATGACCTTAAAAGAACTATGGCCAACATGCTAATGATTAAAGTAGGAAAAGCCAGCAACATGCAAGAAGTAGTATACTCTAAAAAGCACAGCAGAAATGCTGAAGTTCAAAGACTGTAACAAAATGAAGGAAGTCTTTGAGGAGTCAATAGCAAACCACTCATGGCAGATGGGAAAAATATCTGAGTTTGAAGATTTTTAAATAAAACCTTCAAAGAGAAAATAAGATTGAAAGAAAACACAACAGAAGATCCCAAGTGTTCTGAGAAAACTATGAAATATGTTTTTTTATTGTGAAAATACTGTACAGAGGGGTTACAATTACATGAGCAAGATAATGAGTACCTTTCTTATCAAGCATTGCAGCCTCCTCCTTTGTTTCCCCTTCCCATCCCTTCTCATCTTCCCCCCACCCCCCAACTAATGCTCCCCTCCCCCCACCAAAGTTGTAAAGTTCCTTTTCGACATAACCTCTTGTACATCTCATTGTTGCAATGGGTCCACCTGTATCCCTATTTAAACGATTTGTTTTTCCCCTTCTCCTCCACAAATTATACCGACATGAAATACAGTATAAGCAGGGGTTATACTGTGGGGGAGGGACATACAAAGCAACAAAGAAATAATCTTATAAATGTGTCAGAAACAATCGCATGAAAGAAAAAAAACATTTGAATACATATCTAAGGGTTCATTTCCCTAGCATCACCTTATCTGACCTTTTCTGCTTGACTCAGACATATACTAGATATTGCAAATAAGGGAAACCATGGGACCTATGTTTCTTTGGGCCTGGCTTACTTCACTTAATATAATTTTTTCCAAGTTTTTCCATTTCCTAACAAATGGGGCAATGTCATTCTTTCTGATGGAGGCATAGAATTCCATTGTGTATATATACCACATTTTCTTGATCCATTCATCTACTGAGGGGCATCTTAGCTATAGAAAATAATGCTGCAATAGACATTGTTGTGCTGGTAGCTTTAGTGTGGTCTTGTTTGTAAACATTTGGGTAAATGCCCCAAAGTGGGATTGCTGGGTCATAGGGAAGCTCTATGTGGAGTCTTTTGAGGAACCTCCATACTGCTTTCCAAAGTGGTTGAATAAGTTTACACTCCCACCAACAATGCAGTAAGGTTCCCTTCTGTCCACATGCCCTCCAGCATCTGTTGTTATTAGAGTTCTTGATTTTAGCCATTCTAACTGGAGTGAGGTGGTATCTCAATGTTGTTTTGATTTGCATTTCTTTTATGGCTAGAGAGGTTGAGCATTTCTTCATGTGTCTATTGGCCATCCTTCTTTCCTCTTCAGAGAGGTTTCTCTTTAAGTCTTTAGCCCACTTGTTTATTGGGCAGTTGTTTCTCTGAAGATTTGTTGTTGGGGGATTTAATTTTTTGAGTTCAGGGTATATATTATCTTTTTTGGGTCCGGTTGTGGGGCCTGAACTCTGCGCCTGGGTGCTGTCCCTCAGCTCTTCAGCTCAAGGCTAGCGCTCTACCACTTGAGCCACAGCGCCACTTTGGCTTTATTCTTTTTGCTTATGTGGTGCTGAGGAATCAAACCCAGGGCCCCTCATGCATGCAAGGCAAGCACTCTACCACTGAGCCACCTTCCCAGACCCAAGGTATATTTTAGATATGAGGCCCTTGTCTGTTGTATGAAATACGTTTTTTTAAGGTAATGAGAATACCAAAAGAAAAGTGAAAAAAACTATTTAAAGTACCAATGTCTGAGAATCTCCCTCAATGTAAGTTAGACACCATGCTCAAGATTCAGAAAGTTTATAAAACACAAAGCACAATAAATAATGAAAATATTAAGTATACATGTAGTGTAATCAAATTACCAAATGCACAAATAATCACAAGAAACACAAAAGAGATAACATGATACTTCCAAAAACCATAATAACCAAGTAAATGTGATTAAATCTAAAGGAAAATAATGATTCCAATATAGTCACAGTTGTTATCATCAAAACCATTCTTTCATTAACTGACAGACTGTCCAGAAGCATAGATAAAAAGGAAACATAAAATGTATACTCTATTATTAGAATAATGTTTACCAGAAGAATAGAAGCACTACAATTATAAATGGGGTTTGTTAGATTGGCTTACATCAGCAGAGGTAAGATAGTCCTAATGGCTGCACGCTTCAAGGGGCAAACTGAAGAACTGCAGAAGCCAATAGCTGCTCAATCCAAGAAGCCGGAAGCCTCAGAATAAGAAGTACCAATGACCTAGCCCCAGTCAGAAGCTGAAGGCCTGCAAGTTCTCTAGAGAATCACTGTTAGACCATGTTCAAAGGCTATAGAAACTCGAGTCAGATGACCACAGGTGTTGGTAATAACAAGAAAATATGCATCCACTCAATACGAATAGGCTTTATAGACATGGGCAGGTTACTCTTTCCTCCACGCTTCCTCCATTCGGTCCCCAGATTACTGATGGTACCATACCCATTCAAATTGAATCTTCTGCATCTTATTTCACTGTCCACATGCCAGTCATCTCTAGAAACACTCTCACAGACACACACAGAAATGTGCTTTATTAATGGTGATTTTCAACCTATTCCATTTGACAACATTGGAGCTCCAAAGCAAATAAAACTAACAAATATTTGCAGCATTTTTGATAGCTACAAAATACAGATTTCTCTCATCAGCTCATGGACCATGTCTAGGACAAACCATGTATAAGCAACAAAATAAATCTGAAAAATTGAATTGTACCATGCTTTTTCTGGGACCACAATGGAATAAAACTAGAAAATAATAAGTGGAACTTTATTATACAAATACATAGGAATTAAATAATACTTTCTGGAGTGACAAATGGATCAAATAAGGAAATCAAAAGGAAGATAAAATTGCTTAAAACAAGTAAAAAGTCCATGAGAATCTATCTCCGAAACAAGCAGCAAAAAGCCAGCCAGAGGCATGCTTAAGTGTTGAGTACCCACTATAAGTAAGGACAATAACCAAAGTGAGAGAAGAGTTCAATCCCTTGAACCAGAAAAAAAACTGTTATAAGAAAAATAAACAAAACTGACAAACTTTTAACTACACTAAGGAAAATGAGAAAAGATCCACTAAGTAAAATCAGAGATTAAAAAGATAATGCAACTGATTCTAAAGAAATACGAAGAGGGTTACAAACTATTATAAACAACCAGTATGCTAAGAAATTGGGAAACCTAGAAGAACTGGACACATTTTAGGACACATAGAGCCTTCCAAAATTGCACCATGAAGACAGGAAATACAAACAGGCAAATGACAAGTAGTAGAATTACATTAGTAATAAAACTTTTCCAAAATATAAAGCCTAATGGCTTCACTTCTGATCAAACTTTTAAGGAAGAGCTAATGCTAACATTTCTCAAAAGGAAAGGAACCCTTCCAAACTCATTCTATAAGGCCATCATACCCCAGAACCAAACCAGACAAAACATATACACAAAAGGAAAAGTATAAAGCAATATTTCTGATAAATATGGTAAAATGGTAAAAATGTGATTTAAAAGTCTCATTAGTAAATCAAACCCAGCAGTATTATATCAAATAATTATATACTAGGATCAAGTTGGATTTGTACCAAGAATGGAAATTTGGTTCAACATATGAAAATTGATAAAAATTAGTGTGCATCATATCAACAGGAAAAAAGGATAAAACCATACCATTACCTCCACAGATTCAAAAATCATTCAGTGGAAAATTCAACACTTCTTCAATATAAGCACTATACAAAAATAAATGGACAACAGGGATATACAATAAGAGGAAGAACATACAAAGGAAACAAAGAAAAAATCACATAGTACATTAAAACAAAAACAGCAAAGAAAAACTTCTTGTGTCCATATCTTGGGGTTCATTTCACTTAGCATCATCTTATATGGTCATATGTGCATAGCTTTTGACCTTTTCTGCTCATCTGATAAGATTATCCTCGACATATACTAATTATTGCAAATATCCCTGTTGTCAATGTATTTGACTTTGGTACCCTGCATCTTGTATATACATTTATCTAATTCGGGGAAGGGAAGGGGAATAACAAAATGCTGAAACAAGGACACAGGATGACCCATTGCAACAATAATATTCACAAGACACTATGTTGGAAATGAACCTTACAACTTTGGGGTGTGGGAGGGAGAGGAGTGAGGGAAGGAAGGGTCAATGGGAGAAAAACAAAGGACTTGATAACAATGCCCAACAAGAAATGTACTCATTACCTTACTCATGTAACTGTAACCTCTCTGTACAGCATCTTTACAAGAAAATAAAATTTTAAAAATTATAAATAAATAAATAAATGGAGAAGGAATATACCTCAATACAATAAAGGTTAAATATAACAGACTCATAACCTACATCATACTGAATGAGAAAAGCCTGAAATAACATTTATGATAATAAATATCCTGATCCTTTATATTAATAATGTCCACTTTCATGATTCTAATTCAATATAGTAATGGATGTCTAAGCAAGAACAATAAAACAAGACAAAGAAGTAAAGTACACCCGACGATAAAGTAAGCAAAATTTTTCTTATTTACAACAATATTATTTGATCTACAGAAAAACCTAAAGACTTCACAAGAAAACGTAGAACTGATATAGTAAATTATATACACAATTACAAAGAAATGGCATATCTCTAGAGCAATTGGTATACTAATTATCTTAGTCTAAAGCTATTCATTATATACTTGTACTTAAACTTGTACTTGTACTTACTTATACTTGTCATGAGGAACACTGCAAATGTGTATAATTAATATGTAATGCATCAACATTTTAAATATATTTTACAACGAAAAAGAATTTTCTATAATTGATCTTTTAATATTTTTTAGGGAAAAAAGAACAACTAAAGTTAGCATACAAAAACAAATCATGGAAATAAATCAGTAATCAACGAATTTGAAAATAAAAAACCCACAGAGAAAAACTAACAAAATCAACAACTGATATTTTGAAAAGATCTCTAAAAGTCCCTAGTCAGGCTGAGGGAGGGGAGGAGGAGGAAGAAGAGGATATGCAAATTTCTATGAGAAAAATTAAAGACTATCAATAAAATCTTGGGACTATAAAGAAATGTTTTAGCAACTTAGTGTCAACAAGATGTGTCAACAAGTGTCAACTGAATCAATGATCAATAATGATTCAAAATGAAAACAGCATGGTCAGATTGTTCTCCAGTGAGTTCTCCCAAACATTTAAGGAAGAAATTAAACCAATTTCTTATAATCTGTGTAAAATTTAAAGAACCAAAGAAATTAAAACTCAAATTAAGAAAAAATGGGGAAACGATTTTTTTAATTAGAATCTTAATCAAGGGCGGTAACTTTAATCAAGGGCTCAATCTACACTCCACAGGGTTGCTCTTTCTTGAGGCAAAGAAGGCAGCTTTTGGTGCTCCCAGAATGAGGACTGTCTCCTGGGCAAGTGATACAACTTTCTAGGAGAGTTAGCTTTACTGAAAGAGGACAATTTCCCGGAGAAGGCAGACACCTGTATACTGGCACACATCATCCGGAAACAAGGATGAATTTGCTTGTTGAACAAGAGTCTCAGCAAAACATTATCAAATTACTACAAGTAGTGAAAGAAAGGAGAGTATATTCAATATATAGTGCTTGGAAAATACTCAATTAACATAAATCTTAAACCCTCTTCATGCTATATTAAACTTCAAGTCCACATAAATTACACATACACTTATTAAATGTAATAGCATACATATGTCTAGAAAAAAACATATTATCCTCATATTCTAGAGTGGTATAAAATTTCTTAAATACACAATCACTATCCTAAAGAAAATGGCTAGTGATATTACTTGTATACATTTAAGAAAACATGAGTAAGAGGATGAATAGGCAAGCTATGAGATGGGAGAAAATACATGCAATTTAGATATTTCATTGAGGACATATACAGAATATGTTATACATTTTTATAAAGCAATAAGAAAAAGACCAACATCTCTTTCACAAAATGTTTAGACAAAGGATATTAATAACTACTTCACAAATGATGCTATCTAAATGATTAACGAATACATGATAGGGCTCTCAAATTCTCTGGACATCAGAAAATTTAAACTCAGTATATAGATATAGATATAGATATAGATATAGATATAGATATAGATATAGATATAGATATAGATATAGATACACATAGCAAGAGATATATATCTAATAGAGATTATATAGAGATATATAAATGTATAGATAGAGACAGATATAGAGATACATACATCGATAGAAATAGATAAGATAGATAGATAGATAGACATCTAAGTGGAAAAAAAACAATATATCATATTAAGTCACAGGCCTAGGAAATGCTAACTATCTCTTGTAGTCCACATAAATAAGGGAAATTGTATCTTTTCTCTACAGATCTATATAACAACTTCACTGAGGCATTAACAGGAAACAGTTCTACTAATCGACATTAGAGTGCTATGCAAAGGGTGCAGTAGTTGAAAATGATGATGAGACCCAGCAACATTTCATTCAGAAATACTGTGGTTTCCTGAAACTTTCAGCTTCAGAATGCTGTGGTTTGGAAACCAGAAACCAAGCTTGTTTTATTTTTTAAAAAATAAGTTTTTATAACACAAGGAAATACTGAGTTGTTTGGTGAACGGCCCACTACCCAAGCCTCCTGCTTCTTAAAATAGTGCCAAGGAATTCCAGCGGTCTGGTGCACATGTGACTTGGCAGGTGTTAATAACTTAAAGGCACACAAGGCTTTGTCAGAGTGTATCAAACTTCTCGAATCATAACCTTGAAGAACCAGTTCGTGTTTATCTTAACTCCATTCCAGGGACATCTGGGAATCTCTTGAAAAATAAATAATCGATCATGAGTAAGAAATCTGATAAAGTACTTAATGTCATTGGCATTAATATCAAAAGAACTTATTGTGATAGATTCTACTAAAATAGACATTAAAGAAATTATAAGTTATTTAGGCTATCATTTAAGAATATCACTGAATAGGCCAAGATACTTAAAGTGCAAAGAAGTAATGAACACAGTATTTATTGTGAGGGCACTGTGATGATTGTGTGTGAAGTATCATTGATCTCCATATGACTCCATTTAGCAGTCAAATAGCTTAATTGTTTATAGTTCAGAGTTTCTGATCATGTGGTGGAATACATTCCATAGTTCCCTCTGACAGAATAATTCCAGTGTGTCATTTCAGAAGAATACTAAACTGGACCCTAACTTGGCTAATATTTGAATCCTCTAAATTCCCAAAAGGTTGCTTTTGATGGGAATCTGGCCCCAACTTCTCTAAAATGTTCATGTTTAACCTCTACAAACTCAAATGAAGAGCTATCTAGCCCAGATTTTGGTTTTGATCCAATAGGTCATCCTGGGCTTTAAAAAAAACAGAAAGAAAAAATGATTCTTTAGTGAAGAAAAAAATGGGAATTGACCAAAGTTCAGAATAGCAACTTAAAACGATCATCACTTAAAGGCTCTGGTGCTTGTGCCGTAGGTCATCATACCTCTGTAACTACGGGGATTTCCAAAGTCTACAGAAAGTCCTTCACATACCATCTCCATTCATAGACACATAAGCACCACAGTCCTCTGAAATGCCTGTGGTACTAATGTCAGAGTCTCCACTTACAAGCTTCAGCTGTCTTGAAATCACACATTACAAATCTCTGTACCAGAAGACCTCTTAGAAGTATGAACATTTTGGGGTTTCATCATAAAATCCAGAGTCCTTTATGGAATGTTTTAAATTCATCATAGGTTGTCCTTTTATAAAGTGGTGTTTGGGAAACAAGAAGCTATGAGTAAATAAAAAAGATACTTTTTCTACCTATCCACAGTAATTCTTCTACCTATAGATGGCCATGAGTAATATGTTGATGTATGTCCTTCCAGCTCTATATTCTTAAATATGGTAGATACTAGCCACATTAAGCTACTGAATAGATGAACCACTACTAAACCAAACTGAAATGTCCCCTAGTGCTAGAATACTCACTGGATGTCAAAACAGAATAAAAATACGCAAAAGATCTCATTAATAACTTCATACTAGTTATGTTAAAATGATAATATTTTGGCTATATTGACTTGAAGTAAATATGTGTTATTAAATTAACTATACCTGTTTCTTCTTACCTTTTTATTTGCTGCTGCTACTAGGGTTCTAACTCCAGGCCTCGGGCTTGGGGACTGACACTTAGCATTTCAGCCACACGTCCAACTCAAGATTTTTTGGGGGGGGCGGGGGAGTTGCTGATTATTTTAGAGATGGATGCTTCACTACTTTTCTGCTTGGGTTGACTTTGAACCACAGTTCTCCAGGTTTCGTACTTTTGAGCAACTAGGGTTGTAGATGTGAAGCACTAGCACTGCCTTTTGTAATATTTTAAAATATATTACATATAAATATATAATAAAATTTAAACTGCATCTGTGGATATCTTATTTCTATGTCCTGAGCTGTTCTAGAATTTACCCTTTTATTGTTGTTATAATACCTTTGCCTTTTTGTGTATGTGTGTGTGCTGGTCCTTGGGCTTGAACTCAGGTTCTAGGTACTGTGTGAGTTTTTCGCTTCAAGGCTAGTACTCCACCACTTGAACAACAGCCCTACTTCAGCTATTTGGTGCTTAATTAGAGATAAGAGTCTCACACTTTCCTGCCCAGGCTGGCTTTGAACCTCGATCCTCAGATCTCAGCCTCCTGAGCATCAAGGATTACAGGTGTGAGCCATGGGCGCCTGGCACATTTGCTTTTTTGTTAACTGATTATTTAACAATATATCATTAAGATGCAAACATTTGTTTTAATACCATTTTAATAATGTTCACTATAAAATTTAGGGTTTTACTCATATTCTTTAAACTAATGACCTGGTGTTGAACTTTTAGCCAGTGCTGTGATTTGAATATGAAATGCCCCTTGTATGTTCATGTGTTGAAGAGTTGGTCTCTAGCTAGTAAAACTATTTAGAGGAGTTTATGGAAGCTTTATAATGTGTGGTCTATATGGAGAAAGTCATTCCAAACATTCTTGCCTTTGAAGTTTATACCTAATCACCAGTTGTTTCTCCTTGGTCTTTTCTTGTCTGCATGGGATGAACAGTTTCATCTATACATGCTCCCATCACCAGCACACATGGTCAAGCAACCATGGATTAAACCCTCCAAAAACATGAGCAAAATAAATCTCTCCCTTTTAAAAGATTTTTTATCAGACATTTTACCACAGCAATAAAAAGAATGTAACTAATACAGAAATAACGTTGTTGCTGTGACATTCAAAAGCACTTAGAATTAGTTTGTGGAAGAAATCTAGGAAAATGTGGAGAGGAGGACTAGACCTCACAATGCTGTAAGGTTAGGTTAATGGAAAATTCTGAAAGAACTTTAAAACAGCAGAATGCTGATCAGAATGTAGATACTAAAGGCCACGTTCTTAAAGTTTCTTATAGGAATTAGGACTCTATTGGGAACTGGATTAGAGGCCATTTGTGTTATATTCTGACAAATAATTTGTCTATATTTTGTCTGCATCCTGGGACTTAAAAAAACAACTTACAGATGACAAACTAATCTAGTGGAGGAGATTTCAAGGCAGTCCAGTATTCAGTCTATAGTATGGATGTCACTGGTTGCTATTATTCAGGTTTACAGTAAAAATTGAGAGCAAAGATCCTTATATATCACCCTGCACCAGAATCAACTCCAAATGGATCAAAGACCTCGGAGTCAAAGCTGACACTCTGAAAACATTACAGGATGGAATAGGAGAAACCCTAGGTCTCCTTGGCACAGGCCGAAATTTTCTTAATAGAGACCCAGAAACACAAGAAATCAAAGAAAGGTTGGACAAGTGGGATTGCATGACATTGCAGAGCTTCTGTAAGGCAAAGGACATAGCTGGCAAGATCAATAGAAAGCCCACGGATTGGGAGAAGATCTTCACTAGCCATACAACCCATACAACGGACTAGGGTCTCATATCTAAAATATACCTGGAACTCAATTAAATCCCCCAACAACAAATCTTCAGAGAAACAACTGCCCAATAAACAAGTGGGCTAAAGACTTAAAGAGAAACCTCTCTGAAGAGGAAAGAAGGATGACCAATAGACACATGAAAAAATGCTCAACCTCTCTAGCCATAAAAGAAATGCAAATCAAAACAACATTGAGATACCACCTCACCCCAGTTAGAATGGCAAAAATCAAGAACTCTAATAACAACAGATGCTGGAGGGGATGTGGCCAGAAGGGAACCTTACTGCATTGTTGGTAGAAGTGTAAACTTGTTCAACCACTTTGGAAAGCAGTATGGA